>NC_092773.1:53659950-53996200 GCF_047496795.1 Chiloscyllium punctatum
ACTCCCAGTGTCCTCTCACCAAAGCCCTTCCAGAAAGATATCATTGCTCCTGCATTTGAATCTTCTCGCTATGGAGGCGACACATCATCTGCATTCTCCAATGCTTGCTGCTCCTGCCTGCTTCCTAACAGAGGGAATCACAGAGAAACAGAGAATAATTTTGCGTCAGAGACTCGGATAAAAAAAGAGGTGGGCACTACATCTCCATCTTATCCATGCTGGATATCAAACACCTGTAGTCCCACTTTCCTATATTTCGTGTTGAACCTATATTATAGTGTGAACCTGGTAAAGCACAGCTGATCAGGCAGCACCGAGGAGGAGGAGATTCAACGTTTTGGGCATAAGCCATTCATCAGGAATTTGTGGTGTGGTTAGGAGAGTGGAAGACAAGTGGCAGCGAGGCAAGGATGGGGGAAAGTTGCTGAGAGCGTGATATATAGATTCAGGCGGGGGTGATGATAAGCAGTTGGAACAGAGGGTGGTGCCAGCAGGTGGGAAGGAAGATGGAGAAGTGGGACCCGAGTTGGATGGTTGGATCGGGTAACAGGAGGGGTGTTGATTTCACCAATGTCATCATCTCTCTGCCCCCAACTTATCCTTTGAACTTTCTCACCTGTCAATCGCCCATCCCACCTTATCGCTCATGTCCAAAACGTCGATGCTACTGCTCCTCGGATGCTGCCTGATCTGCTTTGATTTTCAAGCACCACACTTTTCGACTCTGACCTCGAGCACGTGGTGTCCTGACTATCTCGTATATGAGAGTGCCTTATGTGATCATCTGAACAATTGTTCAAATCTACAATGTTTCCTGCATCTGTCACCATTTCATAACCTGCCAGACCTGCAGATTTCTACCATTTTGCTGAAGCAATTGGAGTCATCGAGTTGTACAGCAAAGAAACAGACCCTTCAGTCCAACTTATCCTTGTCAACGAGATATCCTTTGCTGATCCAGTCCAATTTCTGAGCAGTTAGCATATATGTCTCTGAACGCTTTCTATTGAAGTACTCAGTCAGACGCCTTTTAAGTGTTGCAACTTTACTTGCATTCATCAGTCATCTGTCAGCTCATTCCATACACACATCAGCCTCTGAGTGAAAAGGTTGCCCTCAGGTCACGTTTAAATCTTTCCACTCTCACCTTTAAACTGATGCCCTCTACTTTTGAACTCCCCACACGATGGGTGTGCGGGGAATAAAAGTCCATAATCATCCAAATTTTCTGTTCTCCTCTATAAGAAAACCCCATCCGTCTCTGACACTCCAGGGAAAAATCCCCAGCCTGTTCATCCTATCCCATTAACTAAGCTCTACAAACTGACCATTAATTCTTTAGATATTTTCTAAAGTCTTTCACGTATGGCAACACGATCACAGAGATGTACAGAATGGCAACAGACTCTTCGGTCGAATATGATTATGTGACCAGATTATTCTGGACACACACCACCATCTGCATAAGGGATGTTTCCCTACGGACCCCTTTAAGTCTTTCCCCTCTCATGTTAAAATTATGTCCTTTTTGTTTTGGATTCCCCAAACCTGGGGAATAGAAAACATTATCTCTTCACCCTATCCATTACTCCTCATGAATATACAAACTCCTACAAGGTCACCCCATTGCCTTCAGTGCTCCAGGGAAAATTGCCTCGGCCTGTTCAGCCACAACCTATGATTCAAATGCTCCAACAGTGGCAACACCCTTGTAAATGTTCTCTGAACACTTGCAAATTTTCCAGGATCTTTCCTATTGCAGAGAGTCCAGAACTGAAGGCAGTATGGGCGTTTCATACCTGGTAAAACCAATGTTCTGTACAACTGAAACATGGACTCCGAACTCCTCCATTCAATGCACTGACCAGTAACAGCTACTGTGCTAAACGCCACTTTCACTGAACTGCCCACCTGCAAACGCACTTTCGAGGGACTATTATCCCACATTTTATAATCTATTTGCTCAGCAACCCTTCTCAGGTACTTACCTTTATGAGGATGGGTCCTACCTTGGTAACGTCTTTCCTAAATTAGTGAGACGAGAGTTGACCTCACCAAGGTCTTGTACAGCCACAATGTGACCTCACAACCCCTATATAGAACACAGCACAGTACAGCCTTCAATTCACGACGTTGTGCCGAGCATTTATCTTCATCTAAGAACAACCTCACAGACACGCCCTTCAATTTACTGCCATCCATGCGCTTGTCCATCAGTCACTTAAATGTCCCTCATATCTCTGACTCTACTACTACCGCAGTCCACGTACCCACCGCACTCTGCATGTTCACCCCACACCAACAATCTGAACAGAATCCCATCCAATCACTGTAACCTGACATTTCCCACAGCTAATCCAAACGACTTGCACGTCTTTTGAATATGGGAGGAATTCAGAGCACCCAAACGAAACCTACGCAGACAAAGGGGAGATATGCAAACTCCGCAAAAACTGAGATATAACCCAGATCCATTTCTTGTTTAATGCACTGATCTTTAAATGCAAATATGCCAAATGCCTTCTTCAATACCTGATCTCCCTGAAACTCTACTTTCCAGGAATTATGCAGTTGTTCGTAGCTCTTTCGAGTAATTGAAATGGATTAGATTCCCTATAGTGTGGAAACAGGTAATTTGGCCCATCAAGTACATACCGACCCTCTGAAGAGTAACCCATCCCACTCTGACTAATGCACCGAACATAATGGACAATTTAGCAACGCCAACACACCACATGACCTTTTAGCATCCCAATTAATCTAGGTGTCAACGTTCAGAGGTTTATGCACCAGGCAATCTCTGATCTATATGTTCATCTGTATTGACAAGAATTTTACCATTAACAGAATACTTTGCATCCCTGTTACTACTTCTGAAGTGAACCACGTCACACTTTTCTGGATTAAACTTTATTTGCTATCTCTCATCCCATTTTACCTCTGACCTTCCATAACCCAGAACATTCTTTGGCACTGTCCATAACACTGCCTACGTTATGTCAGCCGGAAATTTACTAAACCCTCATTCTAAACCCATATTCAGCTCATTTCTACAAAACAAACAGCAGTGGCCCCAAAACAGATCCTTACTACACACCACTGGAAGTCTTATTCAGGATGAACATTTCCCATCAACCACCAACGTTGTGCTTGCTTTCAGCTTGCTAATTTCTGAACTGAACCCATAAATAACCTTCAATCCCGAAACTCCGTAATTTGTGCAATAGCCGACCGTGTGGAAGCTTATCAAACGCCTTACTGAAGTTCGTATACGTCACATCAACCACTTTACCTTTATCAATCTGATTGTCGCCTTTTCGAAGAACCCAATTAGCTTAATGAGGCACGACCTACACTTTGCAAGGCCATGTTGACTATCCCTAATCAAATTATACTCCTTTCCAGATAATTATAAATATGATCTTTTATAACCATTTCCAACACAGTACCCACAGGTGAAGTAAGTTTCACTGGACGATAATCGCCCTACTCCCCTTCTACAACATGGCAACAACATTTGCTATCCTCACGACGTTTGATAATATTCCTGTCGACAATGATGACATAAAGAAAAAAGCCAAAGTCTCTGCGATCACATCCCTGCCTCCGAGAGAAATTGATGATAAATCCCGTTCGGCTCAGGGGTCTTATTTATTTTCAGATGCGCCAAAATTTCTAAAAACTCTTCTTTGTCAACCTCAATCTCAACTAATCTTGTAGCATTTGTCTCCTTATTGACACTAAATTTGCCCTTTTCCATTTTGAATGCTGATGAAAGATATTCATTTAGCATTTCCTCGAAGTCCTCAGATGTCAAGCACAACTTCCCACGACAATCTTTGATTAGCCTTACCTTAGTCAAACCATTCGTTTATTCCTAAGGTACCTATCGAAGGCCCTTACACTTTCCTTGATCCTATCCACCAACAAATTCTCATGTCCACTCCTGGCTCTTCTTAGCACTCCCATTGTCCTGGAATTCACCACGTTTTGAATAGTGAATTGCACAGATGCTCAACACATGAAGACAAGTGCATTCTTCTTCATGACAATAAAATTGAATCCCTTGCGTGCAGAAACATGTTATTCGTCCAAGGAGTCCAAGACAAGCTAGAATGAAGCAGAAAGGAAGGATAACGTACGACATATGGCTAGAAAGTTTGGAAATTATGAGAATAGGAAAATCAGCCTTAAGGCGCTTTACCTAAATATTCGTAGTAGTTGTAACAAAGCAGATGAATTAATGACACAAATTGTTGTGAATGATTATGATGTGTTAATAATGACAGAGACATGGTTGCAGGGTTTTGCGGACTGGCAGGTAAACAGCGAAGGATTTACAACTTATCAAAAAGACAGAAAGACGGGCAGAGGGGGCGTTTTTGCCTTGTTAGTTAAGAATAAAATTAAATCTGTGGCATTGGACAACATAGTGTCAGATGCGTGTGTGGAGTTGCAGAACGACAAATGCAAAATAAAAGTTTAATGGAAGTTATGTGCAGACCTCCCAGTAGGGGGTCAGTACCAGGGATGCAGGAAATAGATAGGGCATGTCAGAAATATAAGGTCACTGTGATCATGAGTGACTTCGATATGCAGGTGGACTGGGTGAACAATGTTGTCGGTGGATCCAGAGAAAGTGAATTCATGGAATGCCGACAGGATGGCTTTTTGGAAATGCTTGTGATGAGGCACACTAGGGACCATGGTATTCTGGACTGCGTCCTATGAAATAAGCCAGACGTTATTAAATGTCTTAAAGTAAGAGAACACTCAAGAGGCAACGATCATAATGTTGTACAGTTCAGTCTACAGTTTGAAAAACAGAATGCAAAATAGGCTGTCATGGTGGTACAGTTAAATAAAGGTAATTACTGTGCATGTGAGGGGAACTGACAAAAAATTATTGGAAGCAGAGCCTAGTGGAGAAGTCAGTAGAAAAATAATGACAGGAGTTTCAGGGTGAAACTTAGGAAGCAGTACAGAGTTTTCTGGGGAGTGGTTAGACAGCCATGGCTGACAATGGAATTCAGGAAACGTATCAAAGAAAATAAGAGATTCTATAAAATGACCAAGATCACTGAGAAATCAGAAGATTGGGAAGACAACAAAAACAAACAGAGGATAACAAAGAGGAAAATAAGGAAGCAGGGGTTGAAATATGAAGGTAAGCTAGCCAGTAATATTAGAATTGAAAGTAAAAGTTTCTTTCAATACATAAGAAACAAACGAGAGGCAAAAGTAGAAATTGGGCCGGTCCAAATTGATGCAGGAAGCGTAGTGCTTGGAGATAAGGAAACAGCTGGAGGAATTAATAATTACTTTGTGCCATTCTTCACAATGGGAGACATAAGTACTATTTCAACAATTAAGAAGGATCAGGGGGCAGAGTTTACTATGGTAGCCATTACAAAAGAGAAAGTGCGAGAAAAACTTAAATAAGGTGAAAACAATGATGAATCTCCCGGTCCTGATGGGCTACATCCTCAAGGTAGTTGGCTGAGGAAATTGCGGAAGCGCTGACTTTGATTTTTCAGAAGTCAATGGAGTCAGGGAAAGTCCCAGAAGATTGGAAAATCGCTGTTGCAACCGTCTTAATCAAGGAAGAATCAGGACAAACAATGAAATATTATAGGCCGATTAGCTGAACCTCGGTCGTTGGTAAATCTCTAGAATCCCACGTTAAGGAAGATCTTCCTAAATTCTACAAAGTGCAGGGTCGGTTTGACTAAGTCCACATGATTTAGTAAGGGTAGGTAGTGTCTGACAAACCGTTAGAATTCGTTGAAGAGGTAATAAGTAGGTTAGACAAGCGGAAACCGAGTGATTGTTACCGATCTAGACTTCCAAAAGACAGTAGATAAGATGCCTGACGGAACGCGGCTGGGTAAAGTGAGGGGCCATGGTGTTGGAAGTGAGCTACTGGCATGGATTACGGATTGGCTGTCTGACAGAAGGTAGAGATTTGGAAAAAAAAGATTCCTTTTCGGAATGGCAGCTGATGATAAGTGGGGTCCCACAGGATTCAGTGTTGGGGCCGCAGCTGTTCATATTATACATTAATGATCTGGATGACGGGACTGGCGGCATTCTGGCGATGTTCGCCGATGATACAAAGTTAGATGAACAGACAGGTAGTACTGAGGAGGTGGGGAGGTTGCAGAAAGATGAAGACAGTTTAGCAGAGTGGACCAGGAAATGGCTGATGAAAGTCAGCGTGAACCACTGCGAGGTCTTGCACTTTGGAAAAAAACATGCAGGCATTGACTTTTTTTCAAATGGTGAGAAATTTCATAAAACCAAAGTACAAAGGAATCTGAGAGTCCTCGTCGAGGATTCTGTAAAGGTTGATTTACAGGTTGAGACCGTGATTGAGAAAGAAAATGTAATGTTTTCATTTATCTCAAGTGAGTTGGAATATTCAAGCAGCGACATTCTCCTGAGACTTTATAATTCTCTAATTAGGCCCCATTTGGAATAGCTGAAAAGTGTGTTGCTGGAGAAGCGCATCAGGCCAGGCAACATCCAAGCAGCAGGAGAATTGACGTTTCGGGCATAAACCCTTCTTCAGGAATAAGGAGGGTGTGCTAAGCAGGCTAAGATAAAAGGTAGGGAGGAGGGACTTGGGGGAGGGGCATTGGGAATGCGATAGTTGGAAGGAGGTGAAGGTGAGGGTGATAGGCCGGAGAGGGGGTGGGGGAGATGTTGGGAAGAAGATTGCAGGTCAAGAGGGCGGTGCTGAGTTCGAGGGTTGGGACTGAGATAAGGTGGGGGGGAGGTGAAATGAGGAAGCTGGAGAAATCTGCATTCATCCCTTGTTACTAGGGGTAAGATGAAGTGCTCTTCCTCCAGGCGTCGTATTGTCATGGTCTGACAATAGAGAGGCCAAGGAACTGGATAACCTTGGCGGAGTGGGAGGGGGAGTTAAAGTGTTCAGCCACGGGGAGGTTGCGTTGGTTGGTGCGGGTGTCACAGAGGTGTTCTCTGAAAAGTTCTGCAGCTATGTGGCCTGTCTCCACAATGTAGAGAAGGCCACATCGGTTGCAGCGGATGCAGTAAATGATGTGTGTGGAAGTGCAGGTGAATTTGTGATGGATATGGAGGGATCACTTGGGCCCTTGGAGGGAAGTGAGGGGGGAGGCGTGGACGCATCTTTTGCATTTCTTGCGGTTGCAAGGGAAGGTGCCGGGTGTGGTGGTTGTGTTGGGAGGGGGTGTGGACCTGACGGGGGAATCGCAGAGGGTGTGGTCTTTCTGGAACGTTGATAGGGGAGACGAGGGATTGGTGAAACGTACCGCAAGTACTGTCAGAATGAAATCGGAGGACGAAATGGAATTTGTCACCCGAACAGAGGATAGTGAATTCCATGTTGCAAATGCTGACTTGATAGAGGCAGTGATACAATGAATCTCGATTCGCAGGTCGACCTTGAGTCACACGGCTAGAAACAAAGCGGAGAGAAAAATGCAGAACTTCCCTGATGCATTTCGCAGTGGTTTGCCGTGTCAATGCACGGATTCAGAGTGTTTGCAGAAACAAGATCAGCAGCAAAGAGTGTAGAGTAAATCAAAAGAACAGTAATGCAGTTATCCTTGGTTTACGGAAATAATATTTGGAAATTGAGACTTACCAGGGACACCAATTATAGCCAGAATAGGACAATAAAAATACATATTAATGCAAAATGCATGATAGATCCTCAACGGTAATGAAATCCAATCAGAATCTAAACAAAGACGACAAGATAAACTCCAGGACATTATTGAAACATTCCAGTCGATGATCTCTGATTCAGATGTATTTTTTGGAACAATGCAGTCTATTGCTCTCAGATTCCAATCTACCGTTGGATCATTACCGTCCAATATTCCCAGATTTTGGTCCATTATTGGAATATTCCATCCTATTTTTTCTCAGAATCTGATCTCTCTGTATCTGCTTATCTCTGTTAGTGTTTTTAATGATGCTTCCGCTCATACTATGGAATGACGCATTAAACGGAGACCATTTATCATTAAAAAGATGGAAGCCCTCCACTGGAAGAATGAGAATCCGTGGACAATGACATTAATCAGAGTCACTGATCAAAAAGTTTTTGTTAACCCCTTCCTACATCATTTTTCATTCCATAATACAAGGTAACATTTTTGTGGTCTGGATCGAATGGATGAGGATTGTTGAAAGAAAGACCAGAGGTCCACCAATCTTTCAAATCTGTCTTCTTTGATGTGCAAATAGTGCCACTACATTCCAGGGTTGTACGTGTCCCGCATTGTTTATAAAAGGAGACAGGGGTGCATTAACAGAAGAGGTGCATATAGTATTGGTGGAGAAATTTACAGGGACGACAAACCAGGAAATCAATACTTAACGGACGCTGATGTTTTGTAATGCTGCGAGTAGTTTCAAGTGCCTTGAACTGAAATCATTTCATCAACTTCAGACATCATTCAGAGTACAGAGACTACTGATTCCAAATGGTGGAAGCAGTTCTATCTGCACGTGACTGTTACAGAGGCATAGGAGAAGCAGATTCAGACTACAGTACCCGAATCCCAACTTAAAGAGGTGGAAAGCTGGAATAATGGCATAGTTTGAAAAGAAAAAACATGTAAAAAATAAAGAAATTTTATGCAGCTGCAGATGTTAATGGGAGGACAGCTGGAGTACATTGTTTTGATGGTTTTTCGGTAACTCAAAAGGGAGGGACAATCATCATCTACAGTTCACAGGCTGTTCATATCGCACGGATTGATGTGTCATATAATGTCTTATTCACGTTAGAGAGGCACAGGAGAAGCTCAATCAGCCTCTCAAGTCTGTTACATAGGTACAGGAGGAGGCCATCGAGCCTCTTGAGCCTAGTACAGAGGAACAGTCGCTGGCCATTCAGCCTCTAGGGCCTGATACACATGGACAGGAGGAGGCCATCAGACGCTTGGGTCAATTCCAGTGGGACAGTGGAGTCCATGAAGCCTGTAGAGCGGTTACCCAGGGATAGGTGGAGGACATTGAACTTTTCCAATCTGTCATCCGAAAACACAGCTAGTCAGCTTGCTTGCTTATTTACAGAGAGAAAAAAAGAACTGTGATCCATCATTCAGACTTTGATGCTGTTTCACAAAATCTGGAGGAAGTCCATCGAAGCTGTAAGGATTGTGAAGAGGCCATTTAGTCCCTCAGCAGCACGAGAGCACACAGCTATTGAAACTTGTGACTCAGGACCATGAAGACGAAATATATTTTCAAGAATTTGATACACAGGAACAGGAGGCAGTCATTCAACTGCTCGACACTGATATACTGGGAAATCTGGAAGCTAGTGAGCCACCAGGATCCTGTTACCCAGCAAGAAGTAAAAGGCCACTCACTCCCCACCCGTACGGTCATGTGGGAGAGAAGGGGAATTGAGTATGACGAAGAGAGGTCTAAGAATTATTTGATATTTCCACCATTTCTGCCACCCCAACACCAGAAATATGTTTTCCATACTCACCCCTACCTGCGTTCTGCAGACACCATCCCGTCCGTGAGTACCTTTTTAGTTACATACATCCATTCAACTCCTGGCAGATTTCGTTGACCCATCAAGAGATGCAAAACCTGCACCCACATCTCCCACTCAACTCCATGCAAGTTCCCAAATGATCGTTCCACATCCAACAGAGCTTGTCCTGCTCCTTGGTGCGGATGCGTCAATATTGGGGAGATTTGACTTCACATTGAAGAACGTTTCAGAGAACATTTCTTGGACACAGGCACTAAACAAACCCACCTTCCTGTTGCCGAATATTTTAACTCGCTGTCCAACTCGGCCAAGGATGGAAATGTTCTAGTCCTCCTCCAATTCCAAACCCTAACCACCGGACGCCTGGTCAAAGGGCATCTTATCTTCCGTCTTGGGAACATGCAATCACATGGTATCAATGCCGATCTCACCAGTTTCCTCATCTCCCTTCCGTCTAACTTATCCCAGATCCAAACATCCAACTAGCACCGCCGTCTTGACAGACCTACCAGTCCATCTACATTCCCACCTGACGGGCCCAACCTCCGCTTCAGCCGATCACCAGCCGTTCATTGACCTATTAGATTCCCAGCTAACCTACCCAAGCCCAATACCCTCCCGTTTACCTCTCAGCCCCTTTGGGCCGCCCACATACCTGATGAAGTGAGTATGTTCGAACCATCCACTCTCCTGCGCCTCGAATGCTGCCTGACCGACTGTGCTTTTCCAACACCACTCATTTTGAATCCGATGGAAAGAGTTAAATAATGACATGCTTTCAGGGAATCAAAGGAAATCTTGACACACACCAGACAAACGATGATGCATGAAAAATTCTGATAGGCTCACGTCATTAGCATGAGTGTATAAGTGTGTGAATCTGAGTCTCGCAGTGTCATATAGGTCCAACAGTCTCCGTGGTGTTTCAAATGATACAATGCCCCCCTCTGCTGATCTCCCCACCCCACTTCACAGGCGCTGGTGGAAGGTGAAAATCAGTAGACATTCAGTCGGAGAGAGGAGTGGGTAAAGTGTCACAAACGCACAGCAACACACCAACACGCAGGCGCAAACACACACACACAAACACACACACACTCGCACACAGACACAAATAGATTGGGGAAGATTGCTGTGGCACATAGAGTGGACTGTGCTCATGTGTAGAAATGTTTATGCACCGCTGCAATGCGAAAGTGATTTGTCTTTGGACAGTGTTCCGCTCACATAGCGTACACCTTAAAATGTGTTTGTAATGCATTTATATCCAGGCAACTTCGAATGAACATTTTCCAAGTAGACGAGATGTAGTTAATCGCAGTTTCTGTAACTTGCAGTGTTGTGTGACTTACTCATAGACGTTCTCTGTAATATTCAAATTGATAGGAAAGCCCGACAAATGACCAGCAGACTGTGGAAAACCAGAGAATTTTAGATGATTAAATGTAGACGTGCATTATTTAATAAATGGCAGAACCCTGAGGAACAGTAACATGTTAAATGATCGAGAAGTGCTAGTTCCCGAAAAGTGGCAACGCAGGTGGCCAAGCTTAATAGAAGGCGTATGACATGTTTGTCTTCATAAGCCAGAGGACTGAATATAGGAGTTGGCAAAACATTTTTAGTTCCAGAAAACCCTCATTCAGCTGGATTGAAGTAGTTTGCATACTATCAGAAGAATGTCGAGGCTTTGTACAGAGTGTGGACAAAGTTCACCAGGATGTTGCATGGTCTCAAGAGTATTGACTCTGAGGAAAGGATAAAATTACACGGATTGCGTTCATTGGAAAGACGGCAGCTGAGACGAGACCTTAAGGAAGTCTACAAAATTATGAGTGATATAGATTCAGTGGATGGTCAAAGATTTTAGCCCAGCTTTGAAGTTTCAATTACAAGGGGACACAGGTTCAATGTGTGAGTGGAAATGTTTCAGAGAAATGTTCCAGGGACGTTTTTCATGCCGGTGGGTAGGGGCCTGGATTGCACTGCCAGAGGATGTGGTGGAAACAGGCAGTTTGGCGATATGTAAGAGACATCTGGATTGTTGCATGAATATGGAGGGTATAGCGGGATGCTGCCCAAATAATGGTACGTTTTTTTAGTTTCCTTCGAGCATGTTGTTCGACACTGGCTGAGAGAGCCGAAGGACCTGTACCTCTGCTGCACTTGTATTTGTGCTTTGTTGTTTGTGCCACTGTTCCACATTAAAAAAGAACTTCAGCCAGAGACAGAGGAAGGTGGCGCGGTTTTGACCCCCAATTCATTGATTCAAAACCATTGCAAAAAGACTAGGATGCTATGATACAAACTTACATAGGCACACTAATACAGAATCAAACATAATGCGCAGAGGGAGATGGACAGAGGCATAGATCCACACAGAGACATACACAGACAAATTTGGACACACATAAATTTTCACAAACTCAGACAGGGTCATGCAGATGCATACACAGACACACAAACACACATAAAGTCAAACAGTCATACAGCAAGGAAGCAGAACCTTCATTTCAACGAGTCCAGCTGCCTGCCTGCAGATACACAAACAGGCACACATAGAGTCAAAGACTCATACAGCATTGAGGCAGACGCTTCATTTCAACTAGTCCCAGCAGCCTGCGCTTGGTCCCTGTCCCTCCAAACGCTTACTTATTCACGTACTTATCTAACTGTATTTGAAACACAAGAAATTTACACACATCCACGACTGCCTTTGAAAGTTCAGACATAACACTGTGTGAACCAGTTGCCCCTCGTGTCTATTTAACACCTTTCTCCCCTCAGCATAAAAATATCCTCCGAGTATTGAGATCCCCCACCCTCGGGCAAAGACACTGATCCATACTCTTCGTGATTTTACAATCCCTTAGAAGATCATCCCTCACTCCCCTACGTTCCATTGAAATGCGCTTGCCTAACTATTCCATTTGCATAACTCACCTCCTCCGTTCCTGGACACATCCAAGTTAATGTCATCTGAATTTTGTCCAACACAATAATACCCTTCATATGAATGGGTTAGTACAGCTGGGCACACGAATCCAGAAGAGACCTCGCCAACATTCCTGTACAATCTCAACATGACATCCAAACTTCTCGACTCAAAGGTCTGAGCAATGAAGGCAGCATGCTGAACGCCTTTCTAACAAACAAAACAAACAAATATCAAAGATTTATGCCTGACCACGGGGTATCGGACCACGGGTTCTCCAACAATTCAAAAGACCTAATTTAATTGTATAAGTCCTGCCCTTGTTTACTTTACCAAAACTAAGTACTTTGCAGCTAACCAAAGTAACCTCTCATCTGCCACTCCTCGTCTCAGTATGTGATATTACCGGAGAGGGGAGGCGAGAATGTAAGAAGCTGCCTTGTTCCATTTAATGATTTTATGAAAAAGGAAATCACACGATAGAAGTGCGAAATAGTGACCATTATTTTAGTGGCAGAAATTATTCCCTTTCATTTTCGCTGCTGGGCAGTAATAATATTGACTCGAGATCCTTCCTTCCACCAAGTGAGTCTGCAAATTTCCTTCCCTAGTATTACAGCTATTAATCATTTAGGCTGGAAATCATAGCCAAGAAATTAAAGATGCAAACAGTTTATTTCACACACACAAAGTCCTTTCGTTGAGGCAAACACCTTGTGTTTGTTTTGGAAGGAAAACTAATACTTTTCAGTAAGTTAATTAAAATGTAACACATCTACAACCAGCTGAAAGCTGACAGTAAACGTATGTGCCAGTATTTGGGTGTGGTTCAGATCTTGAATAGTGGGAAGTGAACCAGCCTCTGAGCCAGACTCTGACTTCGCTTTTCGTCATTATACCTGCAGTAATATCACAATCTCTGGAGCATAAGTTCTGGATTTAGGTCTTATACTGTCGTGGAGGTGTGCAACACCATGTCAGAACAGGCTGATGAACAAAACAGACAGGAGAATAATCTTGCAGCTGTACGGGATATTGCTATGTAGTATTACCGTCTCTACCTCTGAGCCCAAATATCGAGATTGGACTTCCAAACTCATTAATATGTCTTTACATTTGTGTGCACTGATTTTGGTATTGTGACTTAATCGAGAAGGAAGGCGTGTCATTATTAGATTTCAGAATTTGCGATGAATGAAACCATTCATTTCTGTTGACCGGAGTCAAATATGCAAATTATACAGTTTTGAAAATCGTGAGGCGCATGGATGAGGTGAATAGCCAATGTCCCTGGAGGCCCTAAACTGGAGTGCATAGGTTTACGGTGAGAGTTCAAAAATTTACCTTGGAGCTATGGTGTAATTGTTTTCGCACAAAGGGTGGTTTGAGTATGGAGTGAAGAAGTAGTGGATTCTGGTACCGTTAGAACATATAAAAGTCTTCTGGAGGCAGACATACCTGCTGAGTTTTTCCAGAAATTTCTGTGTTTGTTGAAGAATAAAATGCATTAACTTTAACACAAGTATTATAAAATGGACATAGAATATTACAGCATAGTACATGCTCTGCAGCCCTCGAAGTTGTGCCAACCTATGTAACCTGACTGGCGCCCATCTAGTCTACACTATTGCATTTTCATCCATATGATTGTCCAATTACTATTTGAATGCACATTCAGTTGACGAGTCGACTTTTGTTGCAGGCAGGACGTTCCATGCCTCGACTACACACTGAGTGAATAAACTGCATCTGATACTTGTCCCATATTAATTACCCCTAAATTTAAATCTATGTCGCCTCATGCAAGCGATCACTATCTGAGAAAAAACTTTCTCATTATCCACCATATCTAAACTTCTAATTATCTTTTACATGTCTGTTAAGACACCTCTCAATGGTCTTCCCTCTAACGAAAACAGCATAAAGTCGCTCAGTCTTTTCTCATAAGACCTTCACTCCATTCCAGGCAGCATCGTACTAAATTTACTCTGAAACTTTACCAAAACTCCCATATCCTTCCTTCAAGGCGGTGACCAGAGTACAGAATACTCCAAGTGCGAACGCACCAGAGTTTTGTACGTATTCCGGTTGCTCAGAAACTCAAGCCTTTTACAAATTATATCCATCACACATTGTGCATTTTTACCAAACCCATCAAACTCTAGCAAACTTGTGGGATCTAAGTACGTGGACACTGAGATCTCTCTGCTCATCTACACTACCAAAAATATTACCATTAGCCCAGTACTCTTGGTTCCTGTTGTTTCTTACAAACTGAATCCCCTCACGCTTATCCACATTAAACTTCATTTACCACCTTTCTGCACAGCTCTGGAGCTTATCTATGCCTCTCCATAATCTACAACATCCTTCGGCAATTTCTACAATTCTACTGATCTTAGTGTCATCCGCAAATTTACTAAACCATTCTTCAATGCCTTCATCCAGGTCTTTCGCAAAAGAGACAAACAACAGTGGACCCAAAATAGATCCTTGCTGTAAGCCAGTAATGGCTGTCGTTGTGGCTCACTGGTTAAAACTGCTTCCTCACAGCGCCACAAACTCAGGTTCCTTTCCAGCCTTGAATGCTTGTCTGAGTAGAGTTTGCACATCCTCCCGGTGTCTGCATGGGTTTCCCCCGGGTGCTCCAGGTTTCCTCCCACAGTCCAAAGATGTGCGAATCGGGTGAATTGGCCATGCTGAATTGCTTATCGTCTCCGTGGACTCTTCAGAGGGAAACAAGTCTTGATGGATTACTCTTTGTCGGGTCGATGTTGGCTTAATGAGCGAAATGCCTGTTTCCTGGAGGGAATCTATTTCATTCCGCCCTCTTTGTGGTGATTTAGAAAAAATGATGAAACAGATACTTGCAGAAAACCACTGGTAACTGAACTCCACAATGAACATTTCCCATCAACCACCACAATCTACCATCATTTGTCTCGCCAATTTCTGATCCAAACTGCGAACTCACCCTCAATCTCATGACACCGTATTTTATATTAAAACCGACCGCCGGGAACATTTTAAAAATTCCTTATTGAAATCCACTTGGACGATATAATATAAACCATGCAGCATTACAGCGCAGTACAGGGCCTTCAGCCCTCGATGTTGCGCCGACGGGTGGAACCAATTTGAAACCCATCTGAACGACTCTAATCTTTTCTCGTCCCTTTCCTTATCCAATCATCATTTAAATGCCCTGAAGTTGTCGAGTAGACTACTACTACAAGCAATGTGCTCCACACCCCCAATACTCACTGACTACAGAAACGAACTCGAACAACTGTCCAATGCGCGCTCGCACACACACACATATCCGCAGAGACAATGATTGTCGAAATATCAGATTCTCCAAAGGAGATATCGAGGTCCGGATAGTAACGTTACATCAAAGAGCTGTTTCAACCTGATCACGTCTTTTGCTTGCACGAATTAAGAACAGTCTCAGCTTAACCGAAATGCTGCCAAGAACAGTCTTGGACATTGAGCGCGGGCACCATTTTAAAATGAATGACCTTCCACCATCTCTCCCTCTACCTATAATTTTACTGGAGTTCTACATAGGGGAGAACCCAGGGCAGAACGTTCAACCCTCCATCCCCAGATATTCTCTCGAACATTGTCCTGCAAAGGGCAGAGGTGGAACATTTTAAAAGTGGGCAGTGGGCGGTGTTGGACAGGTTTGAGGGCGGGTGTGGTAAGTGTTGGGGGCGGGCGAGGGCAGGCGGTGGGCGGTGTTGGACGGGTTTGGGGGCAGGTGGTGGGCCGTGTTGGACGGGCGTTGGGCAGTGTCTTTGGGGTCCTTTGGGGGCGTTCGTGGGCGGTGTTGTTGGTGAGCAGTGGGTAGTGTTACACGGGTTTTTGGGGCGGGTGTAAGGTGGTGCAGGGGTGATGGAGGGGGGCTTTGGATGTGATTTGGGGCTGGCGAGGTGAGGTGTTAGGGGTGCGAATGCAACGGTGTTTGACAGGATTGGAGAACGGGCTGAGGGTCGGATGGGGGTCGATGTTGGGCACGGGGTGCAATCTTCGACCAATTTCGTGGGCGGTCAATGGGCGGTGTTGAAAGGGTTTGATGGACGGGTAGTGGGCGGTGCTAGAGGCGGTCAGGAGGCGGCGTTGAATCGGTTTGGGGGACGGACAGGGGGCGATGTTGTGGGTAGGCTTGGGGGTGGTGTTGGGGGTGGGCAGGTGGCGGTGTTGGAGGAGTTTCAGAGCGAGCGGGGTTGGTGTTGGAACGGATTTGGGGGTGGGCAGGAGGGGCGTTTTTTGTCTAGTCAGGGGTGCGGGTTTTGCCCGGGGTTTGCTACTGCCCAGTCTCCTGAATGGTGGACAGGCTTTACAGACAACTCCGAGCCACTGGGGAGACACATTGAATCAATGAAATCAATTATTAATTATCCAAACATCATAGTGCTCGCCCAGCTCGTTTGGATAATCGAGGCTTCTCACTGTTCTTGTGTATGCATGTATGTGTGTATGTGTGTAGATATATAACACCACAATTTCAAGCTATGTCCCCTCGTGGTATCCATCGCCATCCGGGGAGAGACACTTTTAATGTCCAATCTATCCAAACCCCTGTTTAACTTATATGTTTCAGCTGAGTCACATCTCAACCTATTTTACCCGAGTGAAAGCAGCCTCAAGTCCCTCAGCCTTTCCTCATAATACCTTCCCTCCATTCAAGGTAACATCCCAGTAAATTTCCTCTGAATCCTTTCCAAACATTCCGAATTCTTCCTCTAATGCAGTGACAAAAACTACACGCAATTCTCCAAATGTGGCCGCACCAGAGTTTGTACAGCTGCAGGATGATCTCATGGTTCCGAAGCTCAATCCTACTATCAATAAAATCTAACGCACCTTCTCAATAACCCTCTCAACCCATGTGGCAACTTTCAAAAATTTATGAAGCTGGACACCGAGATCTCCCTACTCATCCATCCTACCAAGTATCTTGCCATTAGACCAATACTTTCTATTCTTGTTCGTCATTTCAAAGTGAGTCACCGAACGTTTTTCAGCATTAAACTCCATTTGCCAACTCTCAGCGCAGCTCTGCAGCTTATCTATATGTCGCTGTAACTTACATCATTCTTCATCAATAACTACTCCTCTACCGACCTCAGTGTCATCCGCAAATTTACTAAACCATCCTCCTGTGCCGCCATCCGTGTCATTTGTAAAAGTGCTAAACGACAGTGGACCCAAAACAGATCCCTACAGTCACCCAGTAGTAACTGAAGTCCAATTTGAATATTGCCATAAAACACCACCCGATGTTTACTTTCAGAGAGTTAATTTCTGAAACAGACTAATAAATCATCCTCAATAACATGCCTCCGCATTTTGTGCTGTGGACTACCGCGGGGAACCTTATCAAACGTCTGACTTAAATTCATTTGCACCACATCAACCACTTTATCCTAATCCACCTCTTCGGCCACTTTCTCAAAGAACACAGAAAGGTTTGCGATATCGTGCTGACTGTACCTAATCAACGCATTACTTTTTTAGATGACTGTAAATCCTGTTTCTCACAACGCTGTCCAACACTTTACCCACAACTGAAGTAAGACTCGCAGGTCTATAACTTCCATAGTTGACTCTACTCCACTTCCTGAACAAAGAAGGGGAGGAGAGACAAGGAGGATTGGGACATGCTGCGAACAATTTCACTGGGTGCTAAGTACATGGCTGACACATTAAATCTCCACAGTGAATTAGAAACATGTGCAAACGATATTCATTTCGGCTGCACATAAAACATTGCGTAAATAGGTACGTGCCAGCTTCGTTAAATAAAAATGAACACGTTACCTCTATTGAGGGACATTGGTGCTCATTGTTATTCTGATCAGATGGAATAAGGCAGAAACCCACATTCAATGAAACTGCACTTGCTCACTGCAAGACACTCAGAATGACATGAATCGGAAACCAAAAAAACCTGCCCTTCAAAGAGACAAAAACGAAAACCCCCGCTCGACCATGGTATCACTGGGGCGCCCTCTAATTGACAGTTATTGCCACGTCAATGGTATGGAAGGTGAGAAGTTCATACCTCTTGAATCAGATTTGCCATCATTAGGTCATACCGAAATGGAAATCTCAATAAATGTTTCCCTCCCAATAACATTGGACTTCCATTCATTTACAACCCGAAATATCTCTGTCTCAGACTTTCTTATTCAGCAAGGATGCACGCATGGCAAAAGTGAGGACTGCAGATGCTGGAGATTAGAGTAAAGATTAGAGTGGCGCTGAAAAAGCACAGCAGATCAGGTAACATCCGAGGAACAGGAAAATTGACGTTTCTGGCAGGAGCCCTGCATGAGGATCTGATGTACGCATGTCTGGGCTGGAAAATTCGAAAGATTCATCATCCTATGACGTACGAAAATACCATGCATACACTTGTTAACATGGCAACTCTTCGGGACTGTTTCATGTACTCGTGATGAAATGGATACGTGTCTGATTACAAATGCAGAGGTTGTGGGTGAACTCTTCCGCAGGTTAAGTCCAGTTTACACGCTCTCTCGCTGTTTGCATAGACAATGCATGTTACTCAGTATTCACTGTTTCAATGAATGTCTATTTCATGTATTAATTGTTATAAGTGTTTGCATTATTCTCCTCGACATAACATATGAATTAAGGTCATGGGAGAAAGACAATGTGTCTGCGCATTTGCAGCTCTTTAGCATTTTTCTTGAAACTGACAGCCAAAAGGTGATATTCAGATTCTTCCCTCTGTGCCTTCAAATTGCCAATCTATATGATATGTTTTTACGTTCGATAACCCTTCCTACCTCTGTACATTCGATAATCTCTACAACCATTCATGCATTTATAGCATCCTCCAAACCTGCAGAGCGCCCGTTCTGAGCAGTTAGCATATATGACTCTGAACGCTTTCGATTGAAGTACTCAGTCAGATGCCTTTTAAATGTTGCAATTTTACTTGCATTCATCAGTCATCTGTCAGCTCATTCCATACACACATCAGCCTCTGAGTGAAAAGGTTGCCCTCAGGTCACGTTTAAATCTTTCCACTCTCACCTTTAAACAGATGCGCTGTAATTTCGAACTCCCCACACAATGGGTGTGTGAGGAATAAAAGGCCCTAATCATCCAAATTTTCTGTTCTCCTCTATAAGAAAACCCCATCAGTCTCTGACAATCCAGGGAAAAATCCCCAGCCTGTTCATTCACTCTCATTAACTAAGCTCTACAAACTGAGCATTAATTCTTTAGATATTTTCTGAAGTCTTTCACGTATGGCAACACGATCACAGAGATGTACAGAACGGAAACAGACTCTTCGGTCGAATGTGATTATGTGACCAGATTATTCTGGACACACACCACCATCTGCATAAGGGATGTTTCCCTTCAGACCCCTTCAAGTCTTTCCCCTCTCATGTTAAAATAATGTCCTTTTTGTTTTGGATTCCCCAAACCAGTATCTTTCCTATAGCAGAGAGACCAGAACTGAAGGCAGTATGGGCTTTTCATACCTGGTCAAACCAATGTTCTGTACAACGGAAACATGGACTCCGAACTCCTACACTCAATGCACTGACCAGTAACAGCTACTGTGCTAAACGCCACTTTCACTGAACAGCCCATCTGCAAAAGCACTTTCGAGGGACTATGATCCCACATTTTATAATCTATTTGCTCAGCAACCCTTCTCAGGTACTTACCATTACGAGGATGGGTCCTACCTTGGAAACGTCTTTCCTAAATTAGTGAGACGAGAGTTGACCTCACCAAGGTCTTGTACAGCCCCAACGTGACCACCCAACCCCTATATAGAACACAGCACAGTGCAGCCTTCAATCCAGGACGTTGCACGGAGCATTTCTCTTCATCTAAGAACAACCTAACAGACAAGCCCTAAAATTTACTGCCATCCATGTGCTTGTCCATCAGTCACTTAAATGTCCCTAATATCTCTGACTCTACTACTACCGCAGTCCATGTACCCACCGCACTCTGCATGTTCACCCCACACCAACAATTTGAACAGAATCCCATCCAATCTCTGTAACCTTACATTTCCCACCGCTAATCCAACCGACCTGCACGTCTTTTGAATATGGGAGGAATTCAGAGCACCCAAACGAAACCTACACAGACAAAGGGGAGATATGCAAACTCCGCAAAAACTGAGATATAACCCAGATCAATTTCTTGTTTACTGCATTGACCATTAAATGCAAATATGCCAAATGCCTTCTTCAATACCTGATCTCCCTGAAACTCTACTTTCCAGGAATTATGCAGTTGTTCTTAGCTCTTCCGAGTAATTGAAATGGATTAGATTCCCTATAGTGTGGAAACAGGTAATTTGGCCCATCAAGTACATACCGACCCTCTGAAGAGTAACCCATACCACTCTGACAAATGCCCCAAACACAATGGACAATTTAGCAACGCCAGCACACTACATGACCTATTAGCATCCCAATTAACCTAGGTGCCAACGTTCAGAGATTTATGCACCAGGCAATCTCTGATCTATATGTTCATCTGTATTGACAAGAATTTTACCATTAACAGAATACTTTGCATCCCTATTCCTATTTCTGAAGGGAACCACGTCACACTTTTCTGGATTAAATTTTATTTGCTCTCTCTGATCCCATTTTACCTCTGACCTTCTATAACCCAGAACATCCTTTGGCACTGTCCATAACACTGCCTACGTTAGTGTCAGCCGGATATTTACTAAACTCTCATTCTAAGCCCATATTCAAAACATTTCTAAAAAAAACAGGAGTGGCCCCAAAACAGATCCTTATTACACATCACTGGAAGGGTTATTCGGGATGAACATTTCCCATCAACCACCAACGTTGTGCTTGCTTTCAGCTTGCCAATTTCTGATCTGAACGCATAAATAACCTTCAATCCCGAAACTCCGTAATTTGTGCAATAGCCGACCGTGTGGAAGCTTATCAAACGCCTTACTGAAGTTCGTATACGTCACATCAACCACTTTACCTTTATCAATCTGATTGTCGCCTTCTCGAAGAACCCAATTAGCTTAATAAGGCACGACCTACACTTTGCAAGGCCATGTTGACTATCCCTAATCAAATTATACTCCTTTCCAGATAATTATAAATATGATCTTTTATAACCATTTCCAACACAGTACCCACAGTTGAAGTAAGTTTCACTGGACGATAATCGCCGTACTCCCCTTCTACAACATGGCAACAACATTTGCTATCCTCACGACGTTTGATAATATTCCTATCGACAATGATGACATAAAGAAAAAAGCCAAAGTCTCTGCGATCACATCCCTGCCTCCGAGAGAAATTGATGATAAATCCCGTTCGGCTCAGGGGTCTTATTTATTTTCAGATGCGCCAAAATTGCTAAAAACTCTTCTTTGTCAACCTCAATCTCAACTAATCTTGTAGCATTTGTCTCCTTATTGACACTAAATTTGCCCTTTTCCATTTTGAATGCTGATGAAAGATATTCATTTCGCATTTCCTCGAAGTCCTCAGATGTCAAGCACAACTTCCCACGACAATCTTTGATTAGCCCTTACCTTAGTCAAGCCATTCGTTTATTCCTAAGGTACCTATCGAAGGCCCTTACACTTTCCTTGATCCTATCCACCAACAAATTCTCATGTCCACTCCTGGCTCTTCTTAGCACTCCCATTGTCCTGGAATTCACCACGTTTTGAATAGTGAATTGCACAGATGCTCAACACATGAAGACAAGTACATTCTTCTTCATGACAATAAAATAGAATCCCTTGCGTGCAGAAACATGTTATTCATCCAAGGAGTCCACAACAACCCTCTGAAGATTATCCCATGCTGAACCCCCTGTATCCTGCATTTTCCATAGGTAATGGCCTGACCTGCACATGCATGGACACTGTGTGCAATTTAATCAGAATAATAAGAAAATTGAAATTTTACAGAGTTGGTCAAGCACTTCTGTTCATCAGGAAGACACGCAAGGGCGGTGGAGTTAAAAAAAAAGCGAAATTGCAAATGAGGCAACTGGAGCTGGAAGATAAAGGAAGAGAAATACTAATTTAATGCCGTGTAAAAGGCAAAAGGGAGGAAAGAGAGGGATAACGGTAGAGAGCTTGAACATCCTAAGTTGCAGATTGAACACAAAACCGAACTGAAACGAGTAGAGATGATGGCAACAGAAAGTTTCAGTGAGGAAAGTAATAAAAAGCAAATCTCTGATAGCCAAGAGTGGGATAGGGAGAGTTACAAATATTTCAAAACAGTCCCAAAATCCGTTGAAAAAGATGTCAAAGGCTTATTTTCCCCATATCTTTTGAGAAATTCGCGAGGCAGATTGACAGACCAGAGACTGTGTGGGCCATGTTAATTCACACCAAGTTGGTCGGCATGCCACTGAGTGGCTTGCTGCGCTGTCAGATGATGTGTCAAGAAGTTCAGAAGATGTCAAGCAGATTATGATGAGACGCTACGAGTCGGTACCAGAAGTATATAGACAAGGGTTCAGAAATGGGAAGGAGGAACTAAGTTTGATTCATGTTGAGTTTGAAATGATTAAATGTAACAACTTCGATAAATAGTTGAAGGCATTAAAGATAGAAAAGACATACGAGTCTGGTAAAGAGATTATTTTGCTGGTGGGGTTAAAGATTTACTTCCAGAAATGTCAAGAGCTCGCATAAAAGAATGGGAAATTAAAACATTGAGAACAGCTGCAAAGATGCCTGGTCAATATGCATGAGTTATTAAATCACTTGGAGGTCGTCACTGATGATGTTACCTAACCAGGTAATGAAATATCTGGATATCAAATCTACAGCTCAGTGAGCGAACCTACACCCTTAGTAAATCATAATTCGCTTCTAACAGGAATTTCAGTCCGTGGGTATAGAGATTTTGAAAGACGGAGATGCTTCTGAGAAAAACAAAGATTGGATCACAATGGGAATAGTTTACCCAAGGTGAAAAATATAAACCTAAGAGGGTAAAAAGGAGGTGGAAGACTCGGGTGTTTTTTTCCTGTAATAATGTGGGACAAACAAAGTCACAGTGTTCGTCGTTGAAGAAAGGCACCTGTGAAAAATGATGTGGAATACGAAGATAATCCAAAGAGATTAGTAAAGGTCATGAAGGAAATCTCAAAGGAAGTCAAATAGCTGGGTGAGAGTCGACAGCCGAGGCATGGGTTAGGTATTGAGTTCTTGCCTGATACCTAAAGTTTACTCAGGAAGAACAGGGGGAGAAGTGAAATAAATCAAAATAGTGAGAGACACAGGATCTCATGAAGCTATAATAGTAAGTGATGGATGAATTAAAACTATTTTTAATAGGTTACCAGAGAAAGTGGTTATCTATGGGATAGATTGAAAGAGACTTAACATTCCCACTTTGCAAGATCAGGTTGGAATTTCTACTCAGGGTGAGGAAGAGACAGTGATAAATATTGAAAGATTGTCTATTCCAGGAATACAGTTTGTTTTTGGGAAAAGAAAAACTATGAGAAACTCCGTATAGTGGAGAAGCCAAAGGAAAATCAGGGAAATGGCGAATTAGAAAAAAGGTAGCGTGGTTTGTTTTCGGACAGTGTGGTCAGAAGACCCCAGAGCCATAAGTTCAGGCAATAAGGAAAACTCACGTGAGACCCAGAACTTAAACATAGAACATTACAGCACAGAAGAGGCCTTACCGTCTTCGATTTTGCGCCGACCTGACGAACTAATCTGAGGCCAATCTAAGCTCCACCAGTCGAGGAGGAGGAGTTGAGATGCAGTTCGCTGACATGTTGTTAAATGAAATGATAAGGTAAGAGCCTGAACAAGGAGAGGGCAATGCAGTGGTGTTTAGCTCTGAACGAGTACAGGAGTTACAAGGTAAAGATGAGCCATTGCAAGATTTGTATAATAAACCCAATTTTGAAAAGGAAACTGAATGTGTTACAAAGTGTTATAATGTCTCAGATAGAATCCGAAATTGAAAGTGGTGACAACGGCAGCTTAGGGCAGAATAGAAAACGATGGAAGAACACGAGATTGTCATGTCGGTAACATGCAGATCGAAAGTATCATTGGAGCACAGGAATTAATATTAGGAAGTCATCTAGAAGTGAGGTAAGCACAGCCTATGATACAAAAGCACTTCTATTGGCCTGGTCTGTACAAAGATGCAGTTCAATTTGTACAGACATGTCATATATGTCAGGTCGAAACACCACATACATTAAAAGTGCCATGGCCTTTAGACATGAAACCGGGCTGGTCCTCATGAATGACGCCTACTTTCTGGCGGTCCACAGACTGATGCTGTTGCCGGAGCCCTAAAATCTGGAAACTCAATGGACTGGTGCTTCTGCCTTCGACCTCATAACGGGAACACCACACACTGGTCTTACTGCCTGAAGCCTACAAATTGGAACTACATAGACTGAACTACTGACTGAGGCCTATGATCCTGAACCCGGCAGACTGATGCTGCAGCCTGACACTTACTATCTGGAACCACACGGGCAGGTCCTACCATAACGTTTCTGCGAAGATCTAAGGCTCGGCTTGTGTTTGGAATTGTTGGTCGTTTCACGGATCTGACTGGTTATTTTGCAAACGTTTCATCTCCCAATTGCACCTGCATTGCCCTGTCGCTGCTGGATGAAGCATTATTGTAGTAATATGCCCTGAATTGATACAGTTCTGTCTGCCATGGCCAGTGGTTTTATTTCCAGTTTTGTACTGTTGTGGTCTGCAGATCAGACTAATGTTTTTGTTTATGGCAGGGAAACAGAGTGTTTAAAAATCTTTGTCTGGAGTCTGCGGCCTGCACTTTAATTTCAGTGAGGGAAGACAGAACAAAGACCGGGGGCTGTTGGGAAGGTATTCAAACTGTTTTAAAGGCTGATACACTCGGTCAGCGGCTGAACTCGATACACTACCTGTGCAGTGTTCTCACCCGTCCTCCTCCTCCAATCAAAAAAAGAGACTCTGGGATGAGCCAGGGATTTTGGCAATATATGGTAAATTGTATTTAAAAAATCCTTTTTCGTTACCTTTCTCTCAATTTCAACAAAGTTTAAGATGAGAAATGGCAAGAGATGTCAGATCCGTATTGTGCTCCTCCAGCTCAATGTTGGAGCTCAGGGATATAGCTGTGTTCAGTTGTAGCTCTTGATGAACTGCATGATGGCTGTGGAGCTGTGGATGGACTCACTTTGAAGAATACACAATGGTGTAGTGGTCAGGAATAGCAGACTTGGATTACCGAGTGAGAAAGGGAACTGATGATCAAAAAGCAGAGAGAGAATAGAACGTCAGTATGGATGTCTCCTGCGGTCATCTCCCTTTCAAACAGGGAAACCGTTTGGACACTGTTGGGGAAATGACTTACGAGGGGAAGGTAGCATTAGCCAAATTCATGGCATATTGGCTGTCTGCTATACAGAAGGTTGGGAAAAAAATGGAAAGGCTATAGTCAGAGGCGATGCAATTGTCAGGGAGCAGGATACATTTTTCTGACGTCAAAATCTAGGCTTCTGAATGGCATGTTGACTCACAGGTGAGAGCCTCAGGACTGTTTTGGATCGACTGCAGAAATGTTTCAAAAGGAAGTGTGAAAATCCAGATGTCGTGGCGCATGTAGACCCCAACGATATAGGTAATAAGGGGGATGAGAACCTACACGAAGAATTTATGGAATTTGGAGCCAAGATAAGAAGTCGGACCTCAGAGGTAGTAATCTCAGGTTTGAAAACCAGTACTCCGTATGAATCAGTGTAGGAATAATCGAATATTCAGGATGAATGTGTGATTTGAGAGGTGGCGCAAGAGGGTGGCGTTCAGATTTTTTGGACAATATGAACGGTTCTGTGGGATGTGGGGTTATTGCAAATTGGATGTTCGACAGCTGGGCCGGACTGGAACTAATGCCCTTGGGGTACTTTTGCTAATGCTGTTGGGAAGGTTTTAAATTAATGTGGCAGCGGGCTGGGGACTAAATGTATAGGTTACTGGACAGTAAGAAGGTAGTAATTAAAGCCCGTAAGGCACAGGAAAATGAAGTCAGCGTGTCTAAGGGAAAGTGTATGCAGAAAGCGATCAATGAACGCAGAGTGACTGATGGTCTGTTGTGCATTTGTTTTTATGCATATAAGTATAGAAGATAAGGCAGATGAACTCAGGGTTTAGATTAATGCTTGGGAGTAAGATATTATTGATATTACTGAGACTTTGTTGAGGAAAGGGCATGATTGGCAACTAAGTGACCCATGATATCGATGCTACAGGCAGGTTCGAGAGGGAGACAAAAGGGATGGAGAAGTCGCATTTCTGGTCAAAGCAGATAAGAAGGATGTGCTGAAGAAGGGCAATATGGAGGATTCGAACATGAGACAATATTGGCAGAACTGTGAAATAGGAAGGGTGCGGCTACAATCTTGGTGCTGTACTACAGGCTCCCCCACAGCGAGCATGAGATGACGGTACAAAGGTGTAATCGGATTATGGAAAGATGTAGGAGCATCAGAGTGGTGGTGAAAAGAGATTTTAATTTTCCAAACATTGAGTGGGATTCAATTTGTGTTAGAGGATTAGATGGTGTAGAATTTGTAAGGAGCAATCAGCAGTGTATTTTAGGGCAGTATGGAACTGGTCCAACTCGTCAAGGGGCCATGCTGGACCTAGTGTAGGAAATGGAACCGGCCAGGTGGTTGACACTTCAATGGGGGATTACTTTGGGAGAGTGATCAAAATTCCATATGTTTTAGGATACTCATGGACAAAGAAAAGAGTGGTCCTAAATGAAGAGTACTAATTTGGGGGAAGGACAACTACAGCAAAATTCGGCAGGTGCTGGGAAATGTAGATTGGGAGCAGCTATTTGAAGAGAAGTACACATTCAATATGTGGGAGGCTTTTGACGCGGGGTTGATTAGAGTTCAGGTGAGGTATGTTCTGGCGAAAATGAGAGATAGCAATGGCAAGGTTAGGGAGCCACGTGTGACAGGCGAAATTGTGAAACTCGCCCAGAGGGAAAAGAATGAATGCACAAGGTCTAAGCGGCTGAAGTCGGAAGATGTTTTGGATGTATATTGGGAAGGTTGAACCAATCTGAAGTGAGGACTTAAGAGGGCGAAAAGAAGTCATGAGATTTCAGTTGCGAACATCGTTAAGAAAAACCCCAAAACAGTTTATTCACATATAAGGACCGAGTGGGTGACGAAGGAAAATGTTGGTCCTTTCAAGTACAAAGGAAGAAAGATATGCGTACAGTCGGAGAAACTGGGTGGGGATCTTATTTAGTACTTTTCATTGGAATTCACCAAGGAGAGGAACATGCTGGATGTTGACGTTCGCGATAGACTTTTGATTTATCTCCGTCAAGACGGCATAAGGAAGGAGGATGTATTGTGTTTTCTGAAAGACATTAAGGTGAACTAGTGAACAGGACCGAATGGGTTCTATCCCGGGTTAATGAGGGAATTGCGAGAGTAAATAACTAATGCTTTGACAGAAATCGTTTGCGCATCAGTGAAAACGGGGGAGGTCTCGAAGGAAAGCAAATTTACTAATGTTGTTCCTTTGTTTAATACAGGTAGCGGGGATAATCCAGATAAGTACAGAACTATGAGCATGATGTCAGGTTTAGGGAAGCGTCTGGAGACAATACCAATGGAGATATATACATATATAATCTCTCTCTCTCTCTCTCTATATATATATATAGACACACACACACACACACACACACACATTTGGAAGAAAATGGGCTCATGAGTGAGAGGCTCCATGGTTTTGTGCAGGGAAGGTTTGACTTACAAGTCCAATAGAATTCTTTGAGGCTGTGGCAAATTTGATTGATGAGGGAAGGGATGTCGATGTCATATACATGGGCTTTAGTCGGGCATTTGACAAGTTTCCCTTTGGTAGACTGATGAAGAGGGCTACGTCACATGGAATCCAGGGTATTCCAGCTGGACTGATAGCGATCTGGTTGAGCAACAGGAGGAATAGAGTAGGAATGGAAGGTAGCTGCTCAAACTGTAGACCTGTGACTAGAGTTGTCCCACAGGGATCCGTGTATGGATGTATATTGCGAACGTAGGACCAATCTGAAATGAGGAATTAAGAGGGCTAAAAGAGGTCATGAGATTTCCTTTGCGAACAGGGATAAGAAAAACCCCAAAGCAGTTCATTAGATGTAAGGACTGAGTGTAGGAAAGTGTCAGTTGCCTGATTAATAAGTTTGCAGATGACACTAAGATTGTTGGAGTAGCAGACAATGAAAGGGAATGTTAGAGAATACAGAAGAATATAGATAGATTGGAGTGAAATGGCAGATGGAGTTCAATGCATGTCAGTAGAGACATCAAGAAGGATACGGCATGCTCTCCTTCATCGGATGGGGAATTAAGTACAGGATTTGGCAGGTCATGTTACCATTGTCTAAGACTTTTGTTCGACCACATTTGGAAACTGCACCTAGTTCTTCTTGCTACCTTACCAAAAGGACGTGGATGCTTTGGAGAGGGTGCAGAGATGTGCACCAGGTTTATTCCTGGTTTGGAGGGTGCCAGTTATGAGGAGAGGTTGAGTAGATTAGGAGTATTTTCATTGGAAATTAAGCGGTTGAGGGGAGACCAGATTGAGTCCCACAAAATCATGACAGGTGTAGTCAGGGTGGATAGCAAGACACGTTTTCTCCCAGCCTGAAGGACTCAAACCTCAGGCGTCGCAATGTCAAACGAAGGGGAAAATGTTTAGGGGAGATATGCGTGGACATTTCTTCATGCAGAGAGTCGGTTGTTCCTGGAATGCGCTGCCAGCGGAGGTGGTAAGGTTAGGAACGATATCATAATTGAACCTTTGTCAAGACAGATACGTGAATGGGCACGGAACAAAGGAATACAGATCCTTCAAACGGAGATGGCAGACTTAGATGGAGGATATGGATCGCTGCAGTCTTGCAGTGCCAAATGGACAATTCCAGTGTTGTGACGTTTTAAGTTCTTTGAATCAGTGGAGGAAAACCAGGCCACACGGAGCGCCGACTTTTGCCTATGTTTAGCATGTCCCATTCTTTTAACATTGCCCCAGTTTAACTGGTGTTCTTCATTATCAGTGTATATTGATGAGGGATAGCGAGTCATGTCGTTTTGCCAAGAAGGCGATGTTTATCTATTCTGGTGGTAAATGTCCTGCCTGTTTTTTTCAACGTCATTTTGTTTTCGCTGTCGCTGCATGAAATTGTGTACAACACATGTCGTGTCGTTTGTCTCAGATATTATTTGGCAAAGTTTGGCTGTTGATTTGTGGGCTGTTATTATTCCCAGTGCACGTAAGAGTCTTGATGTCAGTCCTGAGACATTTCTAATGTAGGTTTCTGGTGCACAGTGACTTCTTGATTTGGATGAAGCTGTTCGGGTGTTCATTATTAGCAAATACTATGTATAGTGTTTCCCACCTATCATCCTCCTGTAACCAAAAAAAGGGTCTGTGCGCTGGATTAGTAAGATTGTTAGTTTTATTTTTAATATTGTCAATGGAAATTCAGAACAGTGAGAATGGAGGTTCGATCAGTTGTGCTTTGTCATTCATGAGGGTCACAACTCGTGTCCCAACGATATTCTTCTGCGGGAATTGCACCCAACTCCATCTCCTTGAAAAGCGTGTGAAGGAATTGGAGTTGGAACTGGATGAACTACGGAAAATTGGAACGCTGACGCATAATTGAGAGCAATTACTGGGAGGTTTTGACAACTCAGGTGCAAGTAAAAGGGCGATGGGTTGTAGTCAGACGATAGAAAGAATGTGGTAGACTGTGCGGGGAAATCCGGTGACGTTTCCCTTAATAACAAAGTTGCCGTTTTTGAATATTGTTTTGGGAGGCGGTGTAATTACCATGGGAAGGTCCTGGGGTACAGGTCTCTGGCAAAGAGTCTGTCCTGTTGATCAGAAGGGAAGGAGTAGAGGAGCAGAACATTAGTAATTGGGGACTCCATAGTTAGCCGGATAAGTAGAAGATTCTGTGGGAACGAGAGTGACTCACGGTTGCAATGTTGCCTTACACATGGTTTGTGATGTCTGGGAACGTCTTTTCGGGATCCTTAAGGAAGGGAATGAAGCCCCAAACCGTTGACCACATGGATTGCAACGACTTTGGTAGGTAAAGGGATGGGATGTAAGTCAGAAATTCAAGGAGCTCGGTGGAACCTTCGTGACACAATAAAAACAGAGCTTTTTTTTCCCTGGTTTATTATCAGTTCAGCATGCTCGCAAGGAGAGGAATAGGGAAAGAGAAGAGTTGAAGACATGGCTACAGGGATAGTGCAGGCTGGATGGATTTGGATATCTGGATAATAGGGGCTCATTCTGTGGGAGGTGGGACCTGAACAAATAGGGTGGTGTACACCTGAAAAAGTGGAGTGCCAATATATTTTGGGAAATTTAGCTTTGCCCTTCGGGAGGGTTTAAACTATTTCACCCGGGCTATGGGAACCTAAATTGTAGCTCCAGCGTCCACAATGTTGAGAATCGTGTTGTCATAAGTACGTCCTCAAGGATGCAAGAGTGCATTTTCATGCAGGAATTTGGATTTAAGTGTGTCCTCTTCAACACCAGGTGTTTCCAGAATCAGGTTTGTGAACTTGCAGCATGGGCTTTTACCTGGGACATCGAAGTTTTTAGTATTTGGAGAGGCGCATAGAGCACAGACAGGAAAGATTGTTGAACCTTCCAGCGTTTTGGCGTTTCAGTCCGAACAGGGAAGTTGGGAAAAGAGAGACGTTTGTGACATTGCCCGTCAAGGAAAATAATGCGGCTGCAGAAAGGACGTTTGAGGACTCGTCCACTGAGTTTGTATGGGCTGACGTTAGAACCAGGAAAGGAAGCATTTCCATCAATGTAGAAAGAAGGATAGCAAAGATGATTCTGGAAAAGAGTGAAGGTAGCAGTGTGGTTGCGGTTGTGGACTGTAACTTTCCAAATACTGACTAGAATCACGATAGATCGAGTACTTCAAATGGGTCATTTGCTTCGTCCAATATGCCCATATGTGTTTCTGACACGGTACGTGGACAGCCAAAAAAGGGCGAGGATACATTGAGTGAGGTACTGGACCATGAATCTGGCCAAGTGTTATATTTGGAGTCAGATGAGCACTTAGGTGGTAGTGACCACAATACAGTTATGTTTACTATCGCGATAGAACGGGACAGGTATTTCCCACAGGATAACAGTTAGAGCTGAAGGAAAGTCAACTATGCTGCGATTAGGCAAGATTAAGGATGAATAGAATGGGGAAAGAAATTGCAGGGGATGGGCACAATTGAAATGTGGATCTTGTTCAAGCAACACATACTGCGTGTCCTTGATAAGTCTGTACCTGTAAAGTAGGGAGGAGATGGTCAAGTGAGGGATCTGTGGTTTACTAACGTTCTTGAATCTCGTGTGAAGAAGGAGAAGGAAGCATATGTAAAGATGAGACGTGATGGCTCAGTTAGGACGATTGAAAGTTAAAATTAGCCAGAAAGGACGTAAAGGGAGTGCCAAACAGAGCAAGGAGGGGACACGAGAAGTCTTTGGCAGATTGGATGAAGGAAACCCCTGTAGCTTTCTATAGTTATGTCAGCAATAAAGGAATGACTATATTAAGATTAGGACCAGAGTTGAAAAATGTTGTGCTGGAAAAACACAGCAGGCCAGGCAGCATTCGAGAAGCAGGAGAATCGACGCTTCGGGCATAAGCCCTTCTTCGAGAATGAGCCAAGGCTGAAGAGCTGCAGGGCAGAGGAGATGACGTGGGGGGTGCACTGAGAGAGGGATTCACTGAGATCATTGTAGACGGAGGAGGAGAGCTTCTTCAAGGAAGGCATCCTTGCAAGAGGATTCGCTGTCGGTTAAGATCAACTAGGAGAAATTGAGGACTGCAGATGCTGGAGTCCCAGAGTTGAAAAATGTTGTGCTGGAATAACACAGCAGGCCAGGCAGCATCCGAGGAGCAGGAGAATCGACGTTTATGTCCGAAACGTCGATTCTCCTTTCTTCTCGGATGCTGCCTGGCCTGCTGTGCTTTTTTCAGCACGACAATTTCCACTCTGGCACTCCATCATCTGCAGTCCTCACATCCTCCTAAGATTAGGGCCAGTCAAGGACAGTATTGGGAAGCTTTGTGTGCAGTCCCAGGAGTTAGAAGAGGCGCATTTTTTTTGTAGGAATTCACACTCTAAAATGATAATGTTGTCGAAGAGAATACCGAGATAGAGGCTATTCGGGAAACGGGATTGAGGTTCGTTAGAAGGATGTGTTACCAATTCTGGAAAGCGTAAAAAGAGATGAGTTTCCCTCACCGGACGAGATTTATCATAGGATTCTCAGGGAAGAGAGGGGGGAGATTGCAGAACTTTGGCTGGATCTTTATGTTTTCATAGTCTGCCGGAATAGTGCCAGAAGACTGTATTAATCAAATGTTATTCCCCTCTTCAATAAGTGGCTAGAGACAACCTTGGTAATTATAGACCAGTGAGCGTTTCTTTGGTTATGGGTAAACTGTTGGAAAGGGTTATTAGAGATACGATACATAAACATTTGGAAAAGAATAATTTGATTCGGGGTTATTAACACGGTTTTGTGATGTGTAGGTCGTGCCTGACAAAACTTATTGAGTTCTGTGAGAAGGTGATCAAACAGTGCATGAGGGTAAAACGATGGATGTGGTGTATATGGACTTCAGCAAGGCGTTTTATAAGGTTCCCATCGTAGATTATTTCAGGAAATACAGAGGCATGACACTGAGGGTGATTTTGCTGCTTGGATCAAAAAGTGGCTCACTGAAAGAAGACACATTTTGGTGGTTGATGGAAAATGTTCATCCTTCAATTCAATTAGAAGTGATGTACAGCAAGGGGTGTTTAGGGGCTACTGCTGCTTGCCAATTTGTTTATGACCTGGATGAGGTCATACAGGATGCATTGGTAAATATGCGGGTGACACTAAGGTCGGTTTAGTTGTGGACATTACTTAGGAGGTTGGAGGTTACCGAGGGAAATAGTTAAGCCTTAGAGCTGGGCTGAGAAGTGGCAAATGGCGTTTAAAGAAGAAACCTGTGAGGTGGTTCAGTTTGCAAGTAGATTCTTAGTAGTGTCGATATGCATGCATATAGATTCCTGAAAGTTGCCACCAGGTTGAAGTGTTCTGAAGAACGCATGATGTGTGTTAGCTTTTATTGTTAGAGGGATTCAGTGTCGGAGTCAGGAGGTCATGTTGCAACTGTACAAAACGCTGGTGCTGCCGTACTTGGAGGATAGTGTACATTTCTGGTCACGGCATTATAGGAACGAAGTGGAAGCATTGGAAATTGGGCAGAGGAGATTGCATAGGATTTTGTCTGTTATGGATGGAAAGCTTATGAGGAAAGGCTGAGGGATCGAGGCTGTTTGCATTAAAGAGAAGGTTAAAAGATTACATATTAGAGAAATAAAAGATGATCGGAGGATTAGATCGCATGGGCGGAGACAGCCTTTTCCCTCAGGTAGTGGTGGCTAGCAGGAGCGGGCACAGCTTTAGACTGAGGGATGTCAGATATAGGACAGATGTCAGATTTGCTTTCTTTACTCAGACTGTCTTAAGGGTGAGGAACACTCTGCCTGCAGCAGTCGTAGACCCACCAAAATTAAGGGCATTTAAATGATCATTGGTTACACATATGGAGGATAATGGAATAGAATATGTCAGATGGGGTTCAGATTGGTATCACAGATCGGCGCAAAGTCGGGGGCCGAAGGTCCTGTACAACGCTATAATGTTCTATGTGCTAGGTTATATGCTCTACGTAGTAGTTCCTCTTCTGTTTTGTGGAGGTCTTGGGCGTCGCAGTGTCTTAAAGCTCGTTTACACGTTGGGTTATCTCAGTTTTGTTTGTCGTCTTTGGGATGCTTACTGTTGTAATTGAGTGTCCTGTCTGTATGTGTGCCCTTTCTCGATACTCGAGTTAGGAATTAATTAGAGTACTTTGCCTCCACAGCCTTCTGTGATAATTAGTTCTACACGTTTTCCACCCACAGGCTGCAGAAATTCACTCAGCTTTCATTTCTAATAGATTGTCCCTCCCCTCTGAGAGTTTGCTTGCATCTAGTCTCTTCCAATAGTGAAAACATCCTCCCTACAGTGACTGTATCAAGGCCTCTCAGTATTATGTATATTTCAAACAGATCTTCCCGTTATTCTTCCAAAATCCATAATGTACAAACCCAGATTTTTCAATCGTTCCTGAAATCCAAGACTTCCATGATTCTTATAAATCACCTCTGGCGGTCCTGCAAACCCAGGACATCTTTTCTCAGGCATGGGGAGCAAATTGTTTCACGGTATTCCATCTGCAGTCTCAGTATGGACTTATGCGGCCTGAGCAGTATATTCCTGCTCTTGTATTTTTGCCATCTTGAAGAGAAAGTTGGCTTTATCTTCAGAACTTCTAGTTGATAACGATAAGAGAATCTCAGTTCGAATTGCCAAGTCCAATCGCACTTCACATTACCAAAGCTTTCCCATTTTTAAAATCATCTGCATCTACATTCTTCATACTAAAGTTGCTACCTCGCACTTTCCCACACTGCATTCAATCTGCATCTTCTGTCGGTAACACCTCCTCAAAATGCCAGTCTTTCTGCAGCCTTCCTGCTTCCTCATCACGAACTGTCTGTACACCTATCTTTCTGTCAATTGCCATATCTGCAAAAATGTCATCAGTTCAATTATCCATACTGTTATTATTTTCCGTGAATAGTTGTGGTCCCAACACTGACTCCAGTGGAAAGCCACTAATCACTATCTGCCTTCCTTGAAAAAAATCCTCTTTGTCCCTGCTGTCTGTATTCTGCCAGTCAGCCAATGCTCCATCCATGCTGGTACCTAGCCCCAGTGTCCAAGAGATCTTATCTTATTTCACAGCCTCCTGTGTGGAAGCTTGTCAAAGGATACGTTAGTACTGGTAACGAGATAATTTTGAAAAATAACTGAATGCTTGAAAATTTGGCGAAATGATACAGGGTAGGACCTGATACACGGGAGAACAATTAGGTTGATAACATCAGACTGATGAAACAAGAAATGCACCGATTCAGCAAGGTAGCAAAAATTGTAAAATAATGTGAGTGCGTTCATATCAAAAACCAAAAGACTGGCGATATTTAAAATGAGATTCACAAAGCATAGCGCAGGTCGTTATCTTTGTTGCTGTTCAAAACAAAACAGATAGGAATGTGGGAACAGCATGTGACTACGTTGATTTACAGGACTGTCTATTAATATGAAGGGTTGGCTTGTCAGAAACTTCTGAACTTATTAGGCCTACATTCTTGATAGTTCAGGTGAATGAATACCTGGAAATACAAGGTAAATTGTTGCCTTCATTCAACAATCCATCTGTGAAGCCCTTCCTGCAGATTGGAGTGTCGTAAATGTCATTTCACTATTTGGCATGAAAAGGAGAGGAAAATAAAGACTGAAGGACAGACCAATTTACATAAACACAGAGAAAACTGTGAGGGTTTACTATCGAAGGTGTGATTTGCAGAACAGTTGGAAAACGCTGTGGGAAATGGATCACATTTTGCAGAATTGGATGCAAAGGGAATGCTTTCTATGTTTGTGCGGTCCAGAAACAGTTTTTAATATTATGAAAGATGGTAAAGGATTTTATCACTGAGAAAAAAAAGGCCAAGATATTAAATGTTTTCAATAACGAAATGGCTTTTTGGAAGTACTTGCATTGATCAACGGTAATCGAAAGAAAGCAGGAATATGATGTTGTCAGAAAGCATCACCAATGATCATATTGAATAGTGGAGCAAGTTCAAAATGATTAGGTTCTGGATGTTTCCACCTTGTCTCGATGATTCTGTATTCAATTCGAAGAGGGGTCACTGATTCATTTCGTGTGCCACTACACTGTCAGTCACCCCAATTTTAAACATACCCAGGTTGGTGACTTTGGCAAAATTATAGGTCTCAGACTTATCTGGTTCAGCGCTAATAAGTCTGCTATGCTTACATATTTATTCATAACAGCAAGACTATTACCTAGCCAAGCCTCCATAACCAAAGATATACGAAATGCTCTACAGATGGAATGTTGAATGAAGGCAACAATTTACCAATAAATTGACAGTCCAGGTATCCATTAAGCAGAACTGTCAAGAATGTAGGCTTCATGTGTTTAGCAGTTTATGACAAGCCAACCCCTTCATATTTATCGACAATCTAACAATTCAACTTCATCAAATGCTGTTCCCATATGCCTATCGTTTTTGCTTTTGAACAGCAAAAGCACTTTCTTGTTAACATGGGAACAGTTCGACGAGGGAAAGTTTCAATCATGACAAAGACTCGGCAACAGATTGTACCAGATGATGGTACGATGCATATCTTCTCACACAAGATGTAGGTGCTGCATGCTCATCAATGAGCAGTTCTACTTGGCTGAAATACTTCTGCTGTAGGTGGTGGCTTGATTTTAAAGCGTTGTCCGCAGAAATGCGTCAAGAGTGTTAAAGATGACTTTGGGTTTCTCTGCTTATCCATGTGGCTGCAAAGAAAGAGAGAGGGAAATGAGCTGTTGCTTCTCAGGCAGGGCAATAATTCTCCCTCTCTTAGTTCCAACGTGTAAGAATTGTTCCACAACCCCAACCTAAATCAGATGAACGGCCTCGAAAAGTTCCCAGTTCAATATATATCCCCATTATGGAAGTGCTACTTAATTGTATGTGGGTCAAGAAGTTTTTACATGATTGAAGTTTTGTCATAGCTGCATTAAAATGCATTTTCTCTGTGTTTGGGCCCCTTTACAAGAAAAAAAAACTAATCATTCTGACTATCCAGTCTCCTCAAGGTCAGTATGGTTCAATAAGATCACGTTTCATTTTCAGGCCAAGTGAACTAATCTGTGATAAGATAAGCACTTTATCACAGGAATGAGTGCATATAATTTACTCTGTGCAGCTTCTAAAGCCATTATTTCTTTGTGTTTCACTTAAGTAGATGAAACTGCACACAGCCCATCTGATGTAGTCTCACAAGTACCCTCTACAATGCAGTAGAACATTGCTGTGTTTAAAGAACTTCGAAAAATACAACACAGTAGAGTACATTCGAACCTCGATTTTGTGCCGATAATTTATCCTACTCAAAGATCAAGCTAACTTCCACAACTTTCATTGTACTATTGTCCCTGTGCCTATCCAAAATTCGCTTACGTTTCCCAAAAGTTTCTGATTCTAGTTCCACAACTCGCAGTGCATTCCACGCAATCACCATTCTCTGTGTAAATTACCCACCTCTGACACCTTCCCTAAGTCTTCCACCAAACAATTAAAATTATATCCCCTCATGATAGCCATTTCCACCATAGGAAAAACCTCTCGGTCTATCCACTCTATCTGTGCCGCTCATCATCTTGTACATCTTCAACAAGTCACCACTCACCCTTCTTCACTCCAATAAGAAAACACCCTAGCTCCCTCAACTTTTCTTCACAAGACATGCCCTCCAGTCTAGACTACTTCCCAGTAATCTCTTCTCAACCATCTGTAATCCTTCCAATAATGAGGCAAACAGAACTCAACACAACATTCCAAACTTGATGTAACCACGGCTCTGTGCAGCTGCAACATCAAAGCGCAGCTCTAAAATCAATTCCCCTGTTAATTCAAGCCAATGCAACATACATCTTCTTAACAACCATGTCAACTCAGATAGCAACTTTGAGAGAACTATGGACATGCATTCCAAGATCTCTCTTTTCCTTCACACTGCCAAGAATACTGCCTTTACCTCTGTAATAATAAATCAAATTCGCCCTTGCAAAATTAAGTACTGTACACCTTTCCACATTGAAATACATCTGCCGCTTCTTAGCCCAGATCTACATCCTGCCAATGTTCCGATTGGAGAATGCTATTGGAACAGCCATGTTCCTTTACTCCACCCTTTTCTGTTTTTTTCTCTGTCAATACCTTGTTCAGATTCTCACTCCCATCTAGTCAATGTCATTCTGCTTCGTAAACAAATACAATTAAATTACAATCGATCACTTTTTCTTCTGATGTACCTACAGTTATAAACACATCCAACTCAAAAAAAAGGCACTTCAGCTCCCTGCGTCAAAGGATTGACTGGAATTCAAAAGATACGCTTTTCTGTTTCTCTGTCGATTTTGCTTTACATTCCGCAAAAAAACCCCTATGTTTTCTGAGCAACAACATATTTTTCTCGATGTTGTTCTCTGAAAATTCCTAAATCAATTTGATGATGGTCCATAATGTCCAAGGATAGCATATCCATAAATGCTTCCTTCAGTGACCGCAGTGCATTCTATTCAAACTGGGTAAATATTGTGTTTGACTGTAATCGAATAGGTGTTAGACTGAGAGGGGTTAACTGGAGCTGCTTACTCAATGACTTTAATTAATCTCATTTTCTAACCGTGCCACTGGAGAGTTTCTCTCTTGTATTAATAAGGGAGTCATTTCAATGTGTTATTCCATACTGATAGCGGGGCCATTACTTTCGACACTCGCAGGGATCAACATCTCCAGAGTAAAGGAGAGCAGACGTCGGAAACTGAGAAAAATGGACTTGAAAGAAATAACAAATGGCCGGAGTTTATCCTTGGGTCTTCACTGGCTTTCACAAGACTGGCTCCGGTTAGAATTGCGGATACGAGCTGCACTTTGGTTGATTCAAGCTGGATACTATCCCGCCCTCGCTATTGTTGGTGTTCCTGGTAAGTCTATCTGAACATTAACACTATAAACTATATTTATTATGAATAGCATTCTAGTTAGTTAAATTATGAAAGGATTGAAACAACTGCTGCAATTTCCATCAGTAAACTCTATGTTTTCGTCAACTATCTTTAAAACCAATATCTAAGGATGAAACAAACTGATAAACAAACCCCAGAGTGACCTTTATTTTTGTCACAAACTACGAGCACAATCAACTCCACAAAACCCCTTGTCTTCACGTCAGTCTGACTGTCGATACTGAATCTATACGCTTCTTAAATTCAAATTTCCGTATTCCAATTCTCTTCCACGTACAATTCTAAACTGTAACTAATTCAATCAGAAATGTTTCCTGCTCTGCGGTCGACACAAGTTGATATCCTGGGATGACATGAGATTGCCGTAGTGTTGCTGTACTTGAAACCCAGATCCCCAGGCTCATGCAGTGGGGGCATGAGTGGAATTCCACCCCATTCCTTTGCAGCTGTTGTAATTTGCATCAAATACATGTTCACCAATACCACGGGTATATTTTAGTGATTTTGTTTTCCTCATCCTACTACGGTTATGTTCGTTTGGTGCAGGATATTTCTTTCCTTGCTAAGTCTGTTCTGCGCGCGACTCCACAACAATAGGAACGTTAATCGTTCTGAACTGTGCTCGAGAATGGCCGAGCAAGACACGCAATTCAGGGAAAATCAGGAAAGTTCCCTAGATCTGTTTTTACGTGCAATACACATATAACAAAAGATTGCTTCAACAAAGATGAGTCCCTTTCCTCTGTTATCACAATTTTGTCCTGAAAATCCTTTTCCATTTGCATATATACCTCATTCGCTTCTCTCTGTTTCTCCAACTCAGTTTGGCGGTTACCATTGGTAGTGATTCTGATCTTCAGACAATGGTATGAATTACACTATCAGCTATTTCTCCGGGGAGATGAAGCATCCATCTTGCAGTTTGCTGAGATTATTTGGACATCTGACAGTGTTATGTTAGAATAGTGAATAACCAGAATACCTAAACGACTGGAAAGGAGAGTGTTCTGATCAACACCGAGGAGGAAACCTTTGCATTTGTGGAACGTGATGGGGACTCGATTTGGAAAGTTGATGCAGGTGCTGTGAAATTTTGCTCACAGTTGTACTTGAGATTCGGTGAGGATCTGCAGTGTCACTGACAAACTGAGGAAAGACCACAGGTAGGAGAAGGTCTGTGAAGAGGAAAGAAGATGAGTTTGGGGAGGTCAGGGAGCTGAGGCGGGTTGCACTTATCTCACAAACCTTGAGTTTTCGAGGAAGACTTTCCCAACAAATTAGTAAACCAAGAACACAGGGAGAGGCAAGCATGGTTCAAATATGAAGCCGTGTCAAAATGTTGTGCCTCACATTTAACAAATTTTGCGTGTCACACCAGGATGAGAACTATGCTCACATTGGCCATGAAGGTCATAGTTTTGTTCAACGTATATAACCAAGAACTTTCACGGCAGGCTTTGTTGACATTTCCATTAAATGCCATGATGCTGTTAACCTCTAAATTCATTAGGTGGTAGAGGTCATCACTTCCGGGCGAGGGACCCACATTGTTTTTATTTTCATGTGCGTTTGACAGAACGTCTTGCAAAATGCAATTGAACTGAATACCTTGCATTGAGTGCATACGTCCATGAGATGTTGGTGTTATTGTCTGGGCCAGATTTATTGTCAATTCCAAGTCGACTGGATGAGATGGTAGTCGGTTTCTGAATGATCTGCTGCAGTCCCGTTGGTTTTGTGGAACCTGAATATCGTTCAGCGGGAGACCCAGGATTTTGATCCTGCAAACCTGAAGGAGGGTGATATAATTTCAAGTCAGGATGGCAAGTGGTTTGGAGGGGATCTTGCACGTGACGGTGTTCCCAAGTATTTGCTGCACTTATACTTCTGGGTAGACGTGTTTGTAGATTGAGAAGGTGCTGTGTAAAGAACCTCAGTGAACCATACCGATTCCATAACAAGTAATTATGCGGAATAGCATGAATACAACATTGATGAAAAGGAGGTCGTCCAGATAGCACTTCGTCAGGAACATGCACAGAGACTGGGAGCTGAAGTGGTCCATTTGGCCCTTCCAGTTCTACCATTCCACAAGATCATGACTGATCCAATTCTGATTTGTAATCAGCATCTCCTATACCCTCAAATATGGGTGACCTTCTTGTTAACCAGAATATATAACCCTTAACCTTATTTGGTCACGAATACTTCACCTCCATCATCTGTGCTGTTTTTAACATGGTAACTATGGGTCAGGTAAGTGAACCACAATATGGGCAAATGGATAAAGGCGGGTTAACGTAAAATTGTCCATTAGCACAAAATTTAAAATGTTGTAATTATCAAAATGACGAGAAATGACAGATTATGAGTTGCAGAGGAATCTAGGAGTCCTCATATGTGGAATGCAGAATAATTGAATCAAGAATAGTGGGGAACGGTTACAGAACTGAACGGTTGCGCCTGCCACATAGTGCGTTCAAACTCTTGTTAAGTGAACAAACTGTGAGTTGACAGGTAATAGTAATGACTGATAATACTCATTTGTTTAACACAAATAATATTATTATAATAAAATACATTCCAAACTAACAAATTATGCTATAAATCTGATCAACTACCTTGTGGTTTATCTTAACTCTGGATGCTCCAATACCTTCGATCGTGGCCTTGACCCACGTGCAGATGATTGCCGAGTCTTCTTCCCGTAGTCCCAGGGTTGCCTTTTCTTCACGGTTGTTGATCGGGAGTTGCCGCTCCTGTGGGTGGGGCTGCAGTGATTCTTGTCCAAAGAAGTCTTTGAGCCCTTTTGGGAGGGTTGTCCCGATCATCCAATCCATTGATCAGAGCTTGATTACTTTGATTAAATGGACCCAAACAGGAGTTGACAGGAGATAGCAGGATGGTCCTTGTGCACACAGGTTAGGGAGCACTCTCCGAAACGCGTGTGAGTTGCCCCTGTTTCCGGCAAGCAATTCCATATTGTGAGTGATCTGGGCATGTCATTCAGTTTAATTCCGTCGATTGAAATTCAAGTGAAATTGTATGATCTGCAGCTGTTTCGTCAACTACATGCTGTCTGTCGCCGCAGGTTGTGTGGTTTCTGCAGCTTGTTTATTAGCACGGTCACTTTGGCCAAAACTCGTCTCAGTTTCCCAGCATGCCTCACTTTTTGTCGAATCCATCAGTTTAAATGCCGTCCGCCCACAGAATTTAGAAGCAGGGGTAATGTTTCAGTGGTGCCAAGCACTTGGTGCAGATTACTTCAGTCACTTAGAGGCGGTTTTAAAAACATAATAATGGCAATAGCATGGGAAATCCTCGCTGTGGCTGTGTGAGTTTACAGTTTAATAGATTAAAGTTTATCTGCACAAAAGATTTGAGAATAGGCAGCGAGGCATTTCGGGAGCATTTTTATTTCTATGACAACCTGCAACTAGTTCGGTGTCACAGGGATCAGTTCTGGCGACATAATTAATTCCAACACAATGACTTGAGTGATAAAAGTGAAATCAAAAACTCCATATTTTTAAGTGACACACACAGAACTGGGAAGGGAAATGGGGAGGATGATGCAAGGAATTTATAATGGGATGCAATAGATTAAGTGATTGTGCACAAACCTGGCAACTGACACAGAAAAATGGAAAGTTTGTGATGATGAACTGACTTCAATAAAAACGGAGCAACTGATTACGATTTACTTAAGAAAGATTCGAGAAAGCCACAGCAAAGTAGAACTTCAGTTTCTGTATAGACCAACAGAAAACTTCACAGGTTATAGGGAACGCAAATTACTGATGGCAATTATTTCAAACACGCTGATGTCTACATATCAATCGAAACACATATAATCTTCCATGCAGACCGCGCCTGCAATAATATGAAAGGTTCTACACCCCTGTTCTCAGGATAGGACAGATGCAATGGAAGCAGGTGAGAGAGGTTTCACAAAACTTATCCCGAGAATTGAAGTGTTTTATTACGAAGTGAGGTTGAGTTGTTTACATATGCACTCACTGCAGTCTGGAAAAATGAGAAGAAAGAGTTATGAAAAAATGTTTAACTTGACGGGTTAATTACCAAAAAAAAACGTTATTTCTGTTTGCAGGAGAGTCAGAACCAGAGGGCATAGCTCAGTCTAAGGGATATTTTTTTTTTATGATAGGGATGTGGAGGAATTCTTCTCTCAGAGGATAATGTGTTACTGAACTGTATAAATTCTAACAGTTAGTATATTGAGGGCCATTGCAGGGCAAGTTTTTCATCTGTATGGAATCGATGGCTATGGGAATACCGCAAGCATATGGATTTGAGGATTACCAAATCAGCTATTAAGGCACTGAATGGCAGATCAGACATGATCAGCTGAATGTGCTGCTTTGGTTTAAAATTTGAGAAACATTCTGTGGGATCCTGACAGAGTAATATTGCATAGAATACTTCATTTTATGTGTGAATCTAGACCTATGGTTCACGAGTTTATATCAGGCTCACTCTACACAGCGATTTGCTATCCTTTCTGCAGTTGATGAGACTTTGCCATTCTCTGCCTGAAAATGTGGGGGATGCAAAGTCCTACATTTTTTTTCAACTCAATGGCAAATAGGTTACAGGCCAGCAAGAATGGAAAGATTATCAAGAATAGGCAGGAATTCAACATTACAATGAGATCAGCTATGATCCTATTAAAACAGGGTAATCTCCGAGAGGCTGAAAAGCATACTGTTGGATGGTACGCTGATTTTTGTTATGTTCTGTAATGAAGTGTTCATAAATTATATCAAATACATCTCTGTCCTTAAAATATAATCGATAGTTTTAAAACAATGTGAGTGGACCCACCAACAAGCTTCAGCATAATTTTCAGACATGCATTGTGAGTAGTAACTCAGACATTCATTCCTCAATCCTCAGGAGAATGCTGGAAATAAGGTCAGATTGCCAACTTTCCTCATGAGACGTGTTCATCCGAGACACCAACTGGGTAAACGTCCTCTGGGCTACCTCCGAGTTATTTACAAAACAATTGTACTGAACAAATCTGCACATAGGATTCATGATGTAATTTCATGAATATCTTGTAAAACTGTAGTGTAGCATCCTTACCCTAATGTTCAATTCCCCACACACAGAGACAATGAGGTTTTAGCTGTGATCTGTGCATTGCTCAGGATGCGCCATGTTGAATGATTAATCTGATGGAATTTATGATATTGTTCAAATTGTGAATGATAGAATAAATGGTATGTCCTCATCATATAAATTCATTTCTACTGCACTCTCAGGCTCCATAGAAGTTTTCTGCACTAATCAGTACAGAGTACGCTATTAAAACATAGGCGTCATAAGTGTGATGCTGGAAAAGCACAGCAGGTCAGGCAGCATGCGCAGAGCAGGAGAATCAATGTGTCGGCAGAATTATTCCGCTCTGAATCACACAAGCCTTTGTCATGTGTGAGCTAGTTAATGTAAAACCTCAGCAATCTATCTTTCATTGAAAAGCGTTTCTTAACAATTTTCAATTTCATCACCAATATTTCCATCTATTTATACTTCTTTTCACTCCTCCATCTTTGCCTGTGCCTCAGCTCTTTCTTGCTGAAATCTTCATCCAAGTCATTAATAGCTCCAGAGTTAGGTTTTCCAATAACTGCTTCATACTTCCATAAACTTCAAATGATACACAATGCTGCTGTCTGTCCGTCAACTCAGTCTGAGATCCATTCACCCGCGGTTGCGGTTCTCACTGACCGACACTGTCCCATTCACACATCACCTGTTTACTCAGTAATCTACACTGGCCGTACAACAATCAACCCTAAAATAACTGACCTACACTGTCCATTCACCTATCACTACTCACTGGTTCACACACTGTCTGGTTCACCCATAATCCTGTAATCGTTACCGATACTGACTTCTGGTGTGCTAAAACCCCATTTTCTTGATTTCAATCATATGGGTCCCTCGATGGCATTACTTATCCAATTAGTCTGCCACCCAAATTGTTTTTCGTATGTTCCTCAGACCTTTTCCCTGCCAGCGGTGTCCAAATCTCTGTTAAAAGCAGTTGTATTTGCCTCTGATTCTCTCATTGACCATGATTTTAACTGACTGTAGTGTTGGTGATTCCAAAATGTTTTTATTTGTATTGTCTTTCAGTTCCGAGTGTCTCATACTTGGTGCCCCATGTTGGACAGGGCATTTGAGCAACTTTGACCCGCGTGCATATAAGTTGTTTCGTGCCTATCCATTGAAAGACTGTATTCGGCACTGTCAGTTGATCAACTGTTCACCTACATGAGGAAGCCCAATCTCCAGGCGTCTAATCAGCAATTTTGTATTAATTGTTGATTAAAGTGACCTGGCAAAGTGGACTAAGGGATATTCAGTTGACGAACGGCGGCAAATGTTGGTCACATATTTTATAACAATAATAAATTACAAAAAGAAATTGATGAAACAATAAAACATTCATGGTGAACATTTGACATTAACGTTGGTACCCAATGGAAAAACAGAGACACATGTCATCATGAAAGCTGCTTGTACGCCAGAAGATTGTTTTATTTTATGATCTAACTCTTGACTGAAGTAAAGCGAATAAAGTGGGAGGAAATTGATTGGAAATTAAATTGCAAAGTGGTATCAGGAGAAATAGCGTGTGGTTGCATGTGCCCAAATAAAAATGCATCAGAGTTGCTCAAATCTATTTGTGAAACTAGTAATTGAATGTTTCGGAGAAGATTTCTAGCTCGGGTGCTCGTTGTTGTGGTTCTGTTCGCCGAGCTGGTAATTTGTCTTGCAAACGTTTCATCCCCTGTCTAGGTGACATCCTCAGTGCTTGGGAGCCTCCTATGAAGCACTTCTGTGCTGTTTATTCTGGCATTTACAGTGCCCTGTCTCTGCCGCTTCCAGTTGTCAGTTCGAGCTGTCCGCTGTAGTGGCCGGTATATTGGGTCCAGGTCGATGTGTTTGTTGATAGAGTCTGTGGATGAGTGCCATACCTCTAGGAATTCCCTGTCTGTTCTCTGTTTGGCTTGCCCAATAACGGTAGTGTTGTCCCAGTCGAATTCATGTTGCTAGTCGTCTGATGGTACAGAAAATACCGAACGGAGAATTCACCAGAAAGGTTTACTGGAAAGCCACAAACACAGACCAAGTCCTAAACTATGAAAGCAACCACCACAACACACACAAACGAAGTTGCATCAGGACACTATTCAAAAGGGCCACAACACACTGCAGCACACCAGAACTACAAAAAGAGGAAGAGGAACACCTATACAAAGTATTCACCAATAATGGATACCCTCGCAATTTCATCAACAGATGCCTAAGGGAGAGACAACGGAACGAGGACATGCCGCAACCCAAAGGACTAGCCACACTACCATACATCAGGAGCATTTCTGAACAAACAGCCAGACTACTGCGACCACTAGGACTCATAACAGCACACAAACCAACAGCCACGCTCAGACAACAACTCACCAGAACAAAGGACCCGATACCCAACATGAGCAAAACTAATGTAGTGTACAAAATCCCATGCAAGGACTGCAGAAAACACTACATCGGACAAACAGGAAGACAGTTAACGATCCGTATACACGAACACCAACTCTCCACGAAACGACACGACCAGCTATCCTTCGTAGCCACACACATAGACGACAAGCAACATGCATTCGACTGGGACAGCACTACCATTATAGGGCAAGCCAAACAGAGAACAGCCAGGGAATTCCTAGAGGCATGGCACTCATCCACAGACTCTATCAACAAACACATCGACCTGGACCCAATATACCGGCTACTACAGTGGACAGCTCGAACTGACAACCGGAAGAGGCAGAGACAGGCCACTATAAATGCCAGAATAAACAGCACAGAAGCGCTTCACAGGAGGCTCCCAAGCACTGAGGATGTCACCTAGATAGAGGACGAAACGTTTGCAAGATAAATTCCCAGCTCGGCGAACAGAACCACAACAGTGAAACTAGTAAATTGAGAATGGGGAATTTTACACAGGAGTTAAGGTGATAGCAGATAATTTAAGTCATTATTTTGCATTAATGGTCTTTTTTGGTGAGATAGAGAAACAACCCAATGTATTTACAGCTCTTAAGAACAGGAAAGATCTTGCGACAAGACTTATTTTCGTGGTATATCTGTTTGAGAAAAGCATCAGAAGAGAAACAGACTGTCCATAAGCAACTGTTGGTCTGTTCCCACAAAACACCTGGAGGTTTGCAGTAGATTCAAAAATTGCGAATGTGACTGCCATCTTCAAGCAGGCAGGAAAGACAAATGCTGAAACCTATCGGCCTGATTGCCTTATATCTATGATGAGGAAACTGAGTTTATTATAAGAGAAAATGCACAGCAGGACACTTAAAAAAATGAATGTATTCAAAAGTCAACCTCCTCTTCTGAAAATTAAATTGTGTCTGACAAACATTGTTTGAGGATATATCAAGCGGTGACAAAAATCAAACTGTAAGACTGTGTATTTAGTTTTGTTAAACGACTGGTAGTCTATTACATCAAATGTGTATTGCAGAAGCACGATGCTTGTGGGTTTTTGTCAGAGATTCAACATGTGGAGTGGTACAATAGAGTGAGTCAAACGGTGTTTATCTGTTTGTAAAGATGGTATTAGTGTATTACCACAACCATCCACCTTTGGACGTTGGTTAATTACTCTCTATCATAATTAATTGGAGGAGGAGGCAAAACACAATCTATCGATAGTTGATGAAACATAAAATAGGTTGGAGTTCATAGAGGGATAATAATAAAAAAAATCTTCAATAGCAGAAATAGTTAGATGGTGTTCATTGTAAGAATGTGTGATGTCATATAATAACACCAAAAACACAAACTGTATTTTTCACTTGCAGAGATACTCTAAACAAAATAGCAGAACAGAAAATCTGGGTTTAGCTGTGCATGGAATTCAAAAGTTTAACATACAGGTGCATCAACAATCTTGGTCAATTTACTCGGCTGATCATTGCGTTAAAGAAGAGTCATAGACTGTGTTCTCTGTGACCACAACGAATCGTCCCGAAGATTGTGTTATCTCCGCATGTTCGGGATATCTTTTCTAGTTTCTAGAGGAACTTTCTATGGGAGGGTAAAGATGCAGTGCTTCAGGCGCACATCAGGACAAATGACACAGATAAAACGAGGGCAGAGGCATTGAAAAAGGGGGACGAAAAGCTTGGAGCTAAATTTTAAAAAAGCAAAACCAAAATGGTATTGTTCCCTGGATTACTACAGAACCCACGAGCGAATTGGCACAGGCTCAATGAAATTAAGTAAATGCTTGGATCAAAGAATGGTGTGGGCAAAAAGGATATGACGTCTTGCGACATTGGCCCCAGTACTGGGTAAGAAGGGAAGGTTCTGATGGGATGATCTTAACTTTGACCATACAGTGACCAATGTGCTAGAAGTTCAAATAACTCTGGCTTTGGACATTGTTTCAAACGAAAAACGGGTGTGTAGTTCAGTTATGGGGGAAATTAGAAATTCTGTATTAAACGAGGATGTAAGAGTGCAGAACTCCGAAGAGGTTATTTACATCTCCAGCACAGATAGATATTGCATGGAAAGGGTGAGAAAACAAACTACAAAAACAGTGGAAAAACAAATGACAATGAAAAACGAAGTCCGGTTCCTGCATGACTGATGTTGTCGTATCTCAATGCACGCAGTTTTCAGAATAAGGTAAATGAGGTCGTGGCACAGATCGAAATTGGCAGGTAACACGTGGTCGGTATCAGGGAGACGTAGCAGCAAGGGCATCACAAATGGGGGTGAAAATGCAAGGATATACATGTTTTCGAAAAAGTGGGCAGGGGGTGGGTTGCATTATCAGTAAGAAATTAAATTATCTGTTTGTAAAGATATCATTAGTGTATGAACACAACCATCCACCTTTGGACGTTCGTTAATTACTGTCTATAATAATAAATTCGAGGAGGAGGCAAAACACAATCTATCGATAGTTGATGAAACATAAAATAGTTTGGAGTATATGGAGGGATAATAATAACAGAAATGTTCAATAGCAGAAATAGTTAGATGGTGTTCATTGTAAGAATGTGTGATGTAATATAATAACACCAAAAAACATAAACTATATTTTTCACTTGCAGAGATACTCTATGTTAATGTTAAGAAACGAATTCATGTCAGACGTCATCGAATCTCTGTGTGTAGAATTGATGGACCAAAAAGGTTAAAAAGAACGCAGTTGGAGTCATGTACATTCCGTGTTCTGTTGTCTGAGGATGGGTGCACGGCACACCTGGAGACTGAAAATATATGTAAGAAAGGCAAACGTATAGTGATCATGGGGTATTTCAATTTGCATGTCGATTTGAAAAATCAGCTTGATATTCGATTGAAAAAGAAGTAATTTGTAAAATGCCTATGAGACGGGTTTTTCGAGCAGCTTGTATTGCAATTTTTAACTGCAACTTGAGAGGGAGAAGATAGAATCAGAGGTAATGGTATGACAGCTGAATAAAGGCGACGATGGAGGCACGAGGGACGAGTTATTTAGAATCAACGGAGAGAAGAGCCTAGCAGAAACGATAGTGGGCAAGCAATGACAGGTTTGATCACATGGGATCCAAGGGAAGCTAAAAATTGGATTCACAATTGGCATAACGGTAGGAAGCAGAGGATAATAGCTGTCAGATTGGAGGCTTGCGAATACGGGTGTGCCTCAGGGTTCTGAGCTAAGCCCATTTTTAAAATCTATGCCAATGTCTTGGATGGGAATGTGCAAGCATGATCAGTAAGATCGCAGATGAGAAACTTGTCACAAATTTCCACAGGAGCTTGATGAACCGGGAAAGTAGACCGAGAAAGAGAAAATGAAATTTAATACAGTGTGACATCTTTCATTTCGGATAGACAAACCAAATTAAGAGTTTTATGGTTAATGGGCAAGCATAAAGAGGTGTCGTGCAACAGATGGATCTTGGAATTCGGGTTCAAAGTTCTCCCAAAGTGGAGTCACAGGAAGACAGGTCAGTGAAGAACGGTTTTGCTTCACTGGCCTTCATTAGTCAGGGCATTGAGTGTAGAAGTTGGGACGTTATCAGTCAGATATACAGGACGTTGATATTGCCACACGTAGAATATTGTGTTCCAGTTTTAGTCACCTTATGAGAGTAAGGACAATAGTAACCTCGGAAGAGTGCAGAATATGTTGCCAAGGATGTTGCGAGGATTCAACAGCCTGAGTTATAGGGAGAGATTGGACAAGGTGGGACTTTTTTTCTAATGACGACAGGAGACTGAGGGGGCATCATATAGACTGCTTACAATCATGAAAGTTATGGATGGAGTGATTGTATTCAGTCGTTTTCCGAGGGTCGGGAAACGAGGATTAGAGGGCATCAGTTTAAGGTTAGAAGGGAGAAAATAAAATGGAACCCGAGGGTTTTGTTTTTGCACAAGAGAGTATTAAACATATGCATGATCTTTCAGCAGAAGTGATTAAAGTGCTCATCAACATCTTTTCATGGATATTTGGAGAAATACGTGCAGAGGATAAGAGTAGAAGGCTATGGACCAAATTCAGGGAAATGCAAAAATGTCGTGGAGGTTTACTTTGGTCGCTGTGGGCGAGTTTGGCCCGAAGAGCTCCATTCTGGAGGACTCTACGTATCTATGGCAAGGGTTTCTCAGAGTAAGTCAGGAGACACAGCAGACATTCATCCCCAGGAAAATTAAGCATGGAAAAGAAGGATGAGACAAACATGGCTGTCGAGGGAAGTCAGGGATAGCAGAAAAGCAAAGGAGAAAGAAGATCATGCGATGATGGGCAGTGAGAAACCAGAGGATTGGGAAGTTTACATAGACCAACAAAGGGCAACAAAAGAGTAAATAAGAAGGGAGAAGATTAAATATGATGGTAAGCTAGCCAGGGGACAAGGGGCAGCACGGTGGTTCAGCGGTATGCACTGTTGCCTCCATTTCCGCTTTGGGCAACTGGATTTGTGGCGTTTGCACATTCCCCAGTGTCTGCATTGGTTTTGTGCAGGCACTCTGGTTTCCTCCCACATTCCAAAGTTGTACAGTTTGGGGGAATTGGCCATGTCCAATTGCCCATGTCCAATTGCCCATAGTGTTTGGTGCATTAGTCATGGATAAATGTAGGTGAATGGGTCCGTGTCAGTTACTCTTTGGAGGGTCAGTGTGGACTTGTTGAGCCAAATGTTCTGTTTCCAATCTGTAGATAAGCTAATGTAAATTGCGTTTCGATACACAAACGGCAAGAGTGGGCATTTCTAGTTCCGCTGGAAAATTACACTGGAGGGACAGTAATGGGAGACATGGACATGTCTGAGGGAGTGTACAATTATTTTTTTTTCAGTGCTTCTGCTGGAGGACACGAATAATATCCTGAAAATTCAAGAGACTGAAGGCCATCAACAAGGAGAAGCTGCAAGAAACACGGAATGGTCTGAAGATGGATACATCTCCTGGGCCTATGGATTACACGACGGAATTTTAAGAGAGCGAACTGAAGATGTAATGAATGTGTTAATGTTGATCTTTCAATAATCATTAGATTAAGGATGTCAGGTAAAACGTTAATGTGGGGAAATTATAGATCAATTATCCAAACCTCGGTTGTGGGTCAGATCTTTGAATCCAATGTGAGAGATGAGATTTCCAAATACTTGGAAGTGTATGGTAAAGTATGGCATAGTCAACATGATTTCATCAAGGGGAGATCTTGACGGATAAATCTGCTGAAAGTATTTGAGAGAGTAACGAGCGGGTTAGACCAAGGAAAACCAATGAGTGTTACCTGCCTGGATTTCAAGAGGACCTTGATCAATGTGCCGACAGGAGTCCTATGATTAAGGTAAGTTCCATGATGTCAGAAGCAAGGTGCTAACATGGATAGAAGCTTTGTTGTCTGGCAGAGATCAGACAATGGGGAAAAAAACGTACTTTTCAGGATGGCAGCTGTTGACAAGTTGTGTTCCAGATGGCTGTGTTAGAACAACAACTATTCAATTTAAAGATTAATGACCTGGAAAAGAAACTGAGAATATCCTGGCGAACTTTTAAAACGATGCAGAGATAGATAGAAAGACACAGCATTGAGAAGGCGGGGAAAGATTTTGAAGGATTTGGGCAGGTTAGGAGAGTGGACAAACAAATGACAGGTGTAGTACAACATGGGCGAGTACGAGGTCATTTACATTGGAAAGAAGAAAAGAGGCATAGATTATTTTTCAAATGGGGAGAAAGTTCAGAATTCTGAAGTGCAAAGAGACTTCCCTCCAGAATTCCCTCAAGGTAAATTTGAAGGTTAATTCAGAAGTTAGGAAGGCAAAGGCAAAAATGGCATTTATTTCGAAAAGACTTGAATATAAAATCAAGGCCGTAGTTCCGAACTTCCAAAGCTCCATAAGTCTCTGGCCAGACAACATCTGGAACATTCTGCGCCGTTTTCTGCACCATATCACAGAAATCATATATTGGCCTTGGAGCATAGTCAGAGGAGGTTCACAAGAATGATGTCAGCAAGGAAAAACTGAACGTATGAGGAACATTTGAGGACTGTTCGTCTGTATTCGATTGAGTTAAGAACGATGGGGGTATCTAATTGCAACATACAGAATACTGAATGGCCTGCACAGAATAGATGTTAGGAAGATGTTTCCATTGTTAGGCGAGACTCGCACCAAGGACACTACATTAGAGTAGAGGGAAAACTTTTTATACTGGGGATAAGGAGAAATCTCTTCAACAAGCGAGTGATGAATCTATGTAACTCACAGCAACAGAAGGCTGTGGTGACCAGGTCATTGATTGATTTTAAAAGTGAGATGGGGAGGTTCTTCAGTACCAAGGGGATCAAGTGTAATGGGCAGAAAGATCGAGAATTGGGTTGAAAAACTTATCAGCTTTGATTGAATTGAGGAGCAGATGCAATCGGCTCAATGGCACAATTTTTGTTCCGTGGTCTTATGGTCTTACCAACAAGGTAGGCCCTTAATTATTGTTGAGGTGTTACCGGTGTTCGACTGGGGTGGACAAAGTTTAAAAATCGTACAACACCAGGTTATTGTCCAACATGCTTATTTGAACGTACATATTTTCGGGTTCTCCTTCATCTGGGAGTTACAGGTGCAGCTTTATTGGATACACAGCTTAAAGTTAAATCCGTTTACTGTAAATGCCGTACGCTATAATCCTGTTCCACTAGCTACCCGATGAAGGAGCAGTGCTCCGAAAACTGGGGCTTCCAAATAAACCTGCTGGACTATAACTTGGTTTGTGAGATTTTTAATTTTATAGCTTATGTTTGAAAGGAATGAAGAATCATATTGTTAAAACCTGTGCGATTCAAAGGGTGTCTGATAGAGGGGATGTTGAGTAGATGTCTCCAAACCGAGGGAAATCTAGAACGAGAGGCGATTTATTTATTGATCTGGGGATACTCATTTAAAAATGAAATGCAAAAGAATATCTTCTCTCACATGGCAGCGAACCTGTGATCTCTCGAACTGAGAGACTTCCGGAGTCTCAATCACTGAAAATATTTTCAAAACCAAGTGGATTGATTTTTTTTTGTCTGACTTGAGTTGAGCAATAGAAGGCATGGCATGAAATTCGATTTGAAGGTGTGCGTATATCAGGTGTGATCGTAATGAATGAAGGGTTGGAGTTCTGAATGACGTAATCTTGATCCTATACCTCATGTTCCTTTGTAAAGATATTGAATATTCAGTGTTTTGCTCCTGAAAGTTGTGTTGTGAAATGCTGTATTCAGGAAGACGAAATTACCTTTTGATTCAAGTCTGGGCGAGGTTTGCGGCTGCATTCACATTGAGTCTCGCTAGAACATGAAACGTAGCATAGTACAGAATAGGAATCGGCCATTCGTCCCTCAATGTTGTGCAGACCATGACGCCAAATTAAAATAAATCCCTTCTGCCTGCCGTTGTTCAATAACTCTCCACTCTTTTCGTATTCATATGCCTGTCAAAAACTTTGTTAAACGCCCCTTTCCACTCTGTCATCACCACCACCACACCCACCAGAGCGTTCCAGCCTTCTGCCAATCTCGTTTGAACTTCGCTACAACCATAATTGCATGCCCAATAGCTTTAGATATTTCATCACTGTGAGAAGAATTCTGACCATCAACTTTATTTAGATATCTCATAATTTTCAATAACTATATCAAGTCTCTCCTCAGCCAAGGTACTCCAAAGAAAACAGCTCCAGTTTTCTAGGCTTCTCTTCAAATTTCATAAAATTGAATCCAAACAGTGTATTGGTTAACCTCTTCTGCACTCGCTCCAAAACACCTTCATCCTTTCTGTCATGTGGCGACCACATTTGAACGCAATGCTCTTCGTGCAGCCAACGCAACGCTCTTATAAAGCTGCAAGATTACATTCCAATTCTTGTACTCAATTCCCCGATCAGGAAAAGCAAGCATGTCATATGACTTCTTTACTACCCTCTACAATTGTTTGGTCACTTAAAGCGAGTTGTGTACTTGAACCCCAAGATCCTTTTGTAAATTAATGCTGTTCAAGGTTTTATCATTAATCGTGGAAGTTTTCTCAACATTTGATATCCCAAAGTGCAGCACCTCACATTTACCCAGACACAGATCAATATGCCATTTCCCCACCCATACCTCCAACTGATCTACATCCCACTGTATCATTCAAAGTTATTCTGAAGTAATTTTCTGTGAGCAAGCCAATTCTGAATCCACACAGCCAAGTCCCTGTAAATCCCATGCATTTTAATCTTCTGGAACAGCCTTAAATAGAGAGTTGCAGTAGCATGGAAGGTACTGCCAGGGGTGATGTTGGTGATGGTGGATGCGATAAGGACAGGAAAGAAACATTTCGATATGCACATGAAATGGAAGGAACGGAGGGTTATCGGCCAACGGCAGGCAGATGGGATTAATTTTATTTGGCGTCATGTTCAATACAACTTTGCGAAAGCCTTATCAAAATCTGTGCCGACAACATCCACTATTCCACCCTCACCAATCATCTCCGTCACCTCTTCAAAAAAATCAAACAAGTTAGTAACCATGGTCTGACCAATAGAACGCTAGGCTGACAGTCCTTAGTTAGGCACTGTTTTTCGAAATAATCGTAACTCCTATTCATTAGAATCCTCTCCAAAACCTTCCCAAGCACTGATGCGAGATTTATCAGCCTAGAGTTTCCTGTATTTTACCTGTTTCCCTTATTGAAAATAAAGAGGACAACATAAGCTATACGACAATGTTTCTGAACCTTGTTTTTTCATTGGAAGGAGTATTGAATACAAAAGTTATCAAATCATTTTACATTTGGATAAGACTTTGGTCGGCCACATCTGGAACATTGTTCTGTTCGCCTCAATACCAAAACGAAGTGGATGCTGTGGAGAGGTTGCAGAGGTCGTTCACTAGGATGTTTTCTGGTGTGGAAGGCGCTCGCTGTGAAAAGATGCTGAGTAAATTATGATTACTTTCACTGGAAAGACAGATGTTGGCGGGAACCTGATTGAGGTCACCAGAACCATAAGATGTACGGACATGGTGGATCACATGAAGCTGTTGTTTCCATAGTGGGGGAATCAATTACTTGAGGTAGCGAGTTCAAAGTGAGAGGGAAAAAATAGGAGGATATGCGTGGGAACTTCTGTGCATAGAGGTTGGTGGGTGCCTGCAATCTTTTGCCAGCGGAGCTGATAGAGACGGGTGCGGTAGCGCCATTTAATCTGTAACAAAATAGACACGTGAATGGGTGGGGAGAAAGGGGGCACAGACGATTAGAAAATATGTGACAGGTTCAGATAGAGAATCTCGATCAGCTTAGAAGGGGAGGACTGAAGGGCCTGTTCCTCTGGTGAAACTTTCTTTGTTCTTTGTGCTTTGATGCACGTCCTATATTGCTGGACTTCTCTTCAGACCGCAGATACTGCACTGAGCACGCGATGAGCTCAGACCAGGCTCGGTGGGTTTGGTGGTGTGGTCTCCTGTGGGAAGAGAATGGTCTGCCTCTGTGCTGACCAATCCAACAGGACCTCTGTGTCTCTATCGACAAATCACTGTGTGATTGTCCCATATATGCCTTGCTCAGGTTAAACTGTGCAGGCAGCTCTCAACTGAGAAAGTTCAATCCTGTACCCGTTGGACTTTGCAGGTTGGCATCAGTTCCAGGCATCACAGAACATTCAGAGACATCTCAGGGATAGTGAGTACCTCCAGCCATGATGGGTGGGAGAATCGGGCTGGCACATAATGGGAGGGACACGATGGTGTGAGGAGGGTAGCTAATGAGCTGAGTTCGCTCAGATAGCTCCAGGAAACTAGCTCGGCATCGTGGAGATAAATACTCTGTCGCACACAGTAACAATGGCACTGGAGCACATTATTCTTACATCTAGCCCATTGAGTCGAGTATTCTGCTTACTCTGCTTCCAGGTAGAAAGTTGCAGAACAAATACTCATTCAAGACTATCCAGCATATGACCACATGCCAACAACTCATTCACACGTCCTTCCGAGAATCACTGGCTCATGTTTCAGGATACTATCGACGTGTGTATATTTCATCATTCTAAAACCTGTGAACATACCCTGCTACTGGCATTGTCTTTCAATCTCTGATTTTCTGTTATTTCCCACAGCCCTCCCATATGTTGCCAATTCAAAGAGTTTCCTGCCATATCTCTATGGCAGTGATTTTCACACTCACAAACATCCCTTATATTGGCACAACGGTGATATCGAGCTCTACATGGATGGGATCTGCACTTCTGCCACTTCCACAATTGGCTGTAAGTTTCCCCATGCTGACCAGTGATGGAACACACTGTTACCCAACAACGCACTGGTGGTGGTATTCACTGCTCAACATACTTGGAGGATAACTGATCCTGCTTCATAGATTGAGTGACTGACGTTCATTGCACAGCTGTATTCGTTGGAGATATACCTCATCTGGGTTTTTAGATCTGTACACTGTTGAGGTCGGCACAGCTCCCAGTGCTGGACATAATATCTGAAACACGTTTATAGATCAATGTGTTTGAGTTAAAATACTCGACAGATACCTCGTCCACGTTTATAGGTTAATGCACGAAAATCCTTACTTGGTCTGACCTACTTGTGATTCCCGACGTAGACTCTTAACTGCCTCTGAGAGATGAACAATGAACGCTGGTCCAGCCATTGATGCCCCCTTCGTGTGAGTGAATTTAAAAAGACGTGTCTGCGCAGGTTCTGTGTGGTGAATTGATGATGTGATATTGACTGAATGATTGATTGATTTAGTGCCATGTGAAACCAAGCAGCAGTGCAAAATTTTGCTTATAAGCAGTGCAGACAGGTCATACCAAGCAAGAATATAAAGATCAGAAGCAATTAGACTGAGGCATAGTGGTTAGCATGTACAGGTAGTGCAAGAGGCAAGAGCAATGTTCGGGAGATCAGCAAAATTTGAGGTGAGAGATTGCATTCATTCGTCTAATAACAGCTTGGGAGATATTGTTCCTAAACCATTTCCTTAATGTGAAATGGCTTCTGTATCTTCTTCCTGATGGGGTGTGCACAACCCTGACTATCACGGAAGCAAACCTGCCATTCAGGAACTCCATTTCCACTGCTTATTTCCATGCAAAATCTGCCAACATGATCAATAACCACGCCCAAACTAGCTTCTGTACTTACTTATGGTCCTATGCGCAGCAGTTGCCATCCCAAAGACTTTCTGTTCCGGATAGTCTGCACTCACAGTCCCTGCCTGCACGCGCAGCACAACTGTGATTGTGTTGGCAATTTCCAAATGAATGTCAGCTACAAAATCGCTGACACCAGCACCACAGTGTTCTTCCAATGTCGCATAAGTTGTTGAGATTCCTTATGGTCACGCCGATTTTGCTGAGGCGCCTGAGGAAGAAGAGACGTTGTTGAGCCTTCTTCACTGTTGCATCTACGTGGGAGTTCTAGTACACATGTCGGTTATCATCATTCTTACCGCATTTTACCCTTTCAAGCTCAGTTCCATTGATGTGGATGAGGCCGTGCCCTGCTCGTTTCTTTCGGCAGTCAAAGATTAGTTCTTTAGTTTTGCTGACGTTGAGAGCGAGGTTGTTCTCATTGCATCACGTCAACAAGTCCTCGAACTTATTTCTGCATTTTGCTTCGTCTTTTTCATTTATACTTCTTACTATGGTGTTGCTGTCAGCAATCTTGTCGATGGCATTTCGTTGTAAATTATCAACACAATTACGGTTGTACAGGGCATGCAGACAAGGGATGAAAGTCCATCCTGCATGAGATGCAGTGTTGCGTGTGGTCATGAAAGAGGTGCAGTTAAATATTCTCACTGATTGCGGCCTGTGAGTCAGTAAATCCAGTTGCAGTGAGGGGCGACGAGACCAAGGTCACGCAGTTTTGAGACCAGTGTGGAGGGGATAATGGTCTTGATCTAACTGACCATTTGAGCTGATTAGGCAATGCCTTTGTTCTGAATGCACATCCCTGGGATTGAGCCCTTCATGTTTCGCTGTATTAATGTTGCAGTATAACCATGCACAGTACATCATGTTGATAAATTATCACTCTCCTGGCAGCAGCCGTAGCTTCTTCATTCAGAAGCAGTTACCCATTTCCATCCTCGGCGAGCCTCCACTTGGAAAGAAATGTTGGCCTCTTGTAAAAAGGCCATCCAATTGATAAACTGCTCAAAGCACTCATCCCCTCAGGACTCACCACTGCCAATCAACCACATCAAAATGTCCCTTGTGTACTGAGTGGAATGGGGCCACTGGGGACATCAGCGAGCAGACCATCAGGAAGGTGGAGCAACCATTTCCATGTGTGAATGCGTCAGGGTGAACCCTCCAGTACACACTGAATCACAATATCCGGTAATCTCTCCGCATTCATGTAATATACACCCTTTTCATTCTTATGGAAAATTTACAGGTTCAGAGTTACTCGCCTTATATACCATCTGTCAAATTGTTGTTCATTCGTATCCATTCACAGATTCTATACCTCCACTGGATTAATTAATTCCCTGTCTATATTCGTGTCATTAAAATTTAGTTCGAACTCATTTGCTCCACGTAACTGAACCATTGATATAGATTGCAAATAATGAAGAGCCCAACACGGGCCACTGCGTCACTGCAGTGATGAAGTTCTGTTAAGTTTAAAAACACTAATTTTTGCCAGTGACAATATCTTCAATATGAGGCTGAGACGTTCCCTCCACCAGGAGTGTGTGCTGGGTACTTCTACAGACACTTGTAAGGATATATCCATCTATGTCAAGTGGTTTGTGAGAATGGTTTCCCCTTGTTGATTCGCCCATCACTTCCCACAGTCTGGCTACTGTATATCTGAGCCGTGTCCATGCTCAGTCAGTGGTGACCCCGTGGGGACACACTCGGTGATGGACATTAAACTCCCACACACAGATTACGTCATGTGCCCTTGTCAACCTAATGTTTTCTCTGATTTATTTTAACATCAAGGGGAACTGAATTATCACAGACGGCAGGAGATGTTCATCATCAGGTGATCTTTCGACCAAAGGTCACCTGCTACCATGAGATTTCCCGGCTTCTGGAATCAATGTTGAGGAATTCCACAGTAACACCTTCCCTAACTGCATCCCACGATGTCCCCACCACTGGTGGTTCGGTCCTGCCGGTGGACCAGGATCCACCCAGGAATAGTGATGGGCTTCAACTAACATTCCCCATCGGGTCTGATTCTGTGATCAGATTGTGTCAGACTGTATTCTCACTTATCAAAATAAGGAATAAACTAAAAAATTAAGCAGGGAGAAACAGCCTAATAACGGCTTAAAATGAAAGGCAGCTGAAAATGCGCTGCTAAAAGCGCAGCAGGTCAGGCAGCATCCAAGGAACAGGAGAATCGAGGTTTCGGGCATAAGCCCTTCTTCAGGAATGTGGAAAGTGTGTCCAGCAGGCTAAGATAAAAGGTAGGACGGAGGGACTTGGAGGAGGGGCGTTGGAAATGCGATAGGTGGAAGGATATCAAGGTGAGGGTGATAGGCTGGAGTGGGGTGGGGGCGGAGAGGTCAGGAAGATGATTGCAGGTTAGGAAGGCGGTGCTGAGTTCGAGGGATTAGACTGAGACAAGGTGGGGGGAGGGGAAATGAGGAAACTGGAGAAATCTGAGTTCATCCCTTGTGGTTGGAGAGTTCCTAGGTGGAAATTGAGGCGCTTTTCCTCCAACCGTCATGTTGCTATGGTCTGGTGATGGATGAGTCCAAGGACCTGCATCTCCTTGGTGGAGTGGGGTGGGGGGGGGAATTGAAGTGTTGAGTTCCGGGGTGGTTGGGTTGGTTGGTCCGGGTGTCCAAGTGTTGTTCTCTGAAACGTTCCGCAATTAGGCGGCCTGTCTCCCCAACCACAACGGATGAACTCAGATTTCTCCAGCTTCCTCATTTCCACTCCCCCCACCTTGTCCCAGTGAAATCTCTCGAACTCAGCACCGCCTTCCTAACCTGCAATCTTCTTCCTGACCTCTCCGCCCCCACCCCACTCCGGCCTATCACCCTCACCTTGACCTCCTTCCACCTATCGCATTTCCAACACCACTCTCCCAAGTCCCTCCTCCCTACCTTTTATCTTAGCCTGCTGGACACACTTTCCTCATTCCTGAAGAAGGGCTTATGCCCGAAACGTCGATTCTCCTGTTCCTTGGATGTGCCTGACCTGCTGCGCTTTTCCAGCAATACATTTTCAGCTCTGATCTCCAGCATCTGCAGTCCTCACTTTCTCCTAAAATGAAAGGCACTCTATTGGATTGGGTGCTTTATTCTCAAAGAAGAATGAAAATGTCAATGCATACATTGATGGAAATGAATATGGTTTGAAGGCATTAGAGAGGCAGAGCTGCCTGATATCTGATATGGGGGGCGGAATATCCGGAACACTTTATACTTAGGAGTGTTATTAAAAATTGAAAAAAGGAGGTGAAAGAGATCTCTGAATAAGGACGATATGATATTCAAGCAAGATCTTACTAGAAACGATTGTGGTATTGGCTTAATCTTACCGGTTTTTTTTCTGCAAAGAGTCAGTTTACTTGAGTTTGGGGAGAGATTCGAACCTTGAGACTGAGTAGATCTCACCAATCGTAATGGGCAGAAGGGCTTTTATGAGAAGGATTTTGAGGACTCTCTCACAGTTCATAACTGACATTTCCCGGAACGTTCTATCACTGACATGATTTGTGAAAGGACGAATGTTAGTGGATTGAACAAAAGAGAAGGTCCCAAGGGAAGTGATCCCGTTCCAGAGAGAATGAGACACTGTTCTGAAGTCCCGTCAGGCAATTAAAGGGGTAAATATGCTTTCCCTTAGTTTTCATTTCTACAAGACGGAGGATCGCCCACAATTTAAAGTAAAAAACAGAAATTTCCCACCTCCGTTTGTCTACAAGGAACAGAGAGAGGACAGCAACTTTTTCACCCACCAAATTAGGAACTGGAAAGAAGTGACCTATGTCTGCTCCCGGGTGATCGAGTGTGGGGGAATGCCCTCGAAACGTTCTTATGGATGTGTTGCTGTTTGCCTCGGGAGGCAGGGTTTCTTATGGATTACCTCACATTTCTGTGAATAATTCAGAAGTTATCATTTGTTATTTCAGTTCTAATTATTTCAAAAAAATCTCTGAATAAAGTGATTCATTTGAAAATCTCTCTCTATCCTCATTCAAACTGATAATTCTGCTTCCAGGCTGATGGATAATGTGTTTGTTTTTCTTCCTCACAGTTAACGTAGTGACGACCTACGTCCTGCTTTGTAAAGATTGTGGATTGATTCCATGCATCAGACGTTATCTGGGGGCCATGGCACTGGCAGACCTACTGGTCATTATCCTCGACCTGGTATTGAGACACATTCCCATCCTTTATTATAAACGGTTTTTGTTCGTGAAGTCCATCCCCGTGTGTAATATCCACGCCGTCCTGCTTTATGCAGCCACTGACTGTTCGGTCTGGTTCACTGTCACTTTCACCTTTGATCGGTTTGTGGCCATTTGTTGCCAGAAGCTAAAAACGAAATATTGCAGTGAGAAAACGGCGGCTGTGGTTCTGGGAACAGTTACTGTGCTGAGCTGCTTAAAAAACATTTTCTGGTATTTTATGTTCACAGCTTGGTTTCAGCTGTGGAATTCCCCATGGTTTTGTCAAGCAAGGAGTAATGTTTCTTACTCTCCAGTCTGGATCACTATTGAGTTCCTCCATTACATTCTAACTCCGGCACTTCCATTTCTCCTGATTGTGCTGTTTAATGCCTTCACCGTGAGACACATTTTCGTGACCAGCAGAGCCCACAGAAGGGTCCGGGCTCGCACCAATGGGAACGGTCAACATGACACAGGAATGCAAAATCGAAAAAAGTCCATTGTTTTGGTGTTTGTGATCTCGGCCAATTTCATCCTGTTATGGTCAATGTTAATGTTTTTTTCTATATGGAAACGGGTGCGGTTGTTCGGGGATACATCAATATATCTGGATACTTTAGTGCTGGAATTAGGCTTCAGGCTGCAGCTCCTCAGTTGCTGCACAAACACCGCGATTTATGCCGTGACACAGATGACATTCAGACAGCAGCTGAAGAATGTGCTGCAAAATCCCTTCACCCAAATTCACCAATCAATCAAATTCATTCATTAATCACTCCACCCAGGATTATCTCCTTTCCGTTCAATAGTTTCAGCAATTTATAGGCCAGTGAGCTGAACATAGGTATGGGAATTTTTTTCGGATCCATTACGAAGGACTTTCTGGTGGAATATTTAGAAAGGAATGGCAGAATCTGGAAGAGCCAGCATGGATTTTGACAGGGAAATCATGGTTGGCAAACATGTTGAAATTCTATGAAGATGCACCCAGTACAGTTGACAAGTGGGAGTCTGTCGATATGGTATATTTGGACTTTGGAAAACGTTTGACAAAGTCCTACAGAACAGGTTATTGTGCAAGATTAAAGTGCATAGGATTGGATGGACGTATGGAGTTGGATAGAAAACTGATATATTCAGGCTGTGGTGAAACACGAGGCGGAACACGCATAGTGTCTCACGCCCACTGTCTTCCTCTTTCCAAGGAAAGAAAGACCATGTGTTGAATGTCGGCAAGGTAACTATTTTTTTAAATTTTCTTTCATTTCATCAGTGTCTGCTGGTAATTCAGAGCAGAGGGGAGGTAAGCCAGTGCAGTTGCATTGTCATCTTGTAGGATGTAAGGATTATACTGCTCTACGTGCTGACTCCAACCCCGAGAGGTGTACCTAACATCAGCTCCTTTTAGACAACGTGGGGGAACTCGAGAGGGAATTGCATGAACTTCGGATATTTTGGGAGGCTGAGGGGGTGATAGGGAGGAGTTATGGGGAGAGAGTTACAGCGAATTCACAGGATAAATGCAGCTGGGTGAATGTCAGGAGAGGTAAAGGGAAGAGGCAGGCAGTGCAGAGATCTCATGTGGTCTCTCCCCAAAATAATATGTATACCATTCTGGATACTGTTGGACAGCATGTTAAGAATCAAACGGGGAAAGGCTCAGTGGCCAGATTTCTGGCAATGAGCCTGGCTCCGTGTTAATGAAGGGAAGAAGAGAGAGTGTCGGTGAAATGAGATTCAATCGTTACAGGAACAGACATGAGTTTCTGCGGTCATCAGAAACACGTGATTGAGAATGCCCTCCAGCTCATCACATCTGCTTCCCACACTTCTGCCCTGGATCCCCACCCTTCCTAACGCTAAAAGGACAGAAACCCCTCGCTCCTCCCGTTCCAACACACAAAGGTCCGTATATAATGTATCATTCTCCGCTATTTCATTCACCTAAAAACGAACCGTACCAACAGAGACATATTTCTGTCTTCACCACTGTCATGATTTTAGCGAGATCAATCCCTTCACAACTCCCTCGGTAGATCCACGTCACTCACCAGTCAACAACCGACTCCCTCCACCTTGCCCTGACACCGCAGTGTGTAAAATCTGCGCCCATGCCCCTCATTTCCTTCCAAGACCTCCAGTGATTCTTCCACATTCGACAGAAACTTACGTGCACCTCCACTACTGTCATTTACTCTCTCAATTGCACCCCATCGGGGAGACAGAACGCTAACTTGTGGATCATTTCAGAGGGCATCTCTGGGACAATAGCACCCACTGCTAACCACACGATGGCTGAACTCTTCAACTCCCTTTCCTAAACAGTCAAGGACATGCAGGTCCTGGGCACCATTAATCACCAAACTCTTCCCACACGTCGGCTGAAAAAAGAACGCCTCACACTTCGCCTTGAGACCCTGTCACCTCAAGAGATCAATGCAGATTTAAACAGTTTCCAAATTTCTCCAGCCTCCACTTTACCCCAGTCTCAAACTTCAAACTCAGAACAGCTCTCTTGACCAGTCCATCACATTTCCTATTTATCCGATCCAGTCTCCTCTCTGGCCTATCCTCTTCTCCCCAACTTCATTTTCCTATTCCATTCCCATGTCGATTCGCCCCAACCCAGCATCCTTCAATTTATCTCTCATTCCACCTCTGCAGCCTACGAAACTCATTCCTGTTGAAGGGCTTTTGCCAAAAATGTCAATTCGCCTATTTCTCGAATACTCCCGGACCTGCTATACATTTCCAGCACCACTCTCCCGATTCTGATCTCGAGCAACTGAAGTCATTCCTTTCTGCTCGACTGGAATACATACTGAATGTGCTGTTTGAAAACCAACTAAGCCAGGTGTCAGACCTCGCTTTCGGAGAATATTTTCCTGACAGAGGTCACAATTCCCCGACTTGTATTATCGTCATGGAGAAGGGTAGGAGCAGGTAGAAAAGGTCAGTACTTGAGGGAGGTTGGAATTATAATGCTATTAGACAGGAACTGGGACGCCTAAGATGGGATCAGACACTCTCAGGGAAGTGCACAACTGAAGTGCGCAGGTTGTTTTGGAACACCTGCTGATAGTTCTGTCTATTTTGTCCTACTGAGGCAAGGATTTTAAAAGTGGTGGTTTACAAGGGATGTGGCACATCGCATCAAGAATGAGAAATAAGCTTCCTTAAGGTTGAGGACGAAAGGATCAGATAGGACTTTAGATGTTGACATGATAGCCAGCAAGGGACTGAGGAAAGAACTTAGGAGAGCTAGAATGGGAAATGAAAAACCTTAAACGGGTAGGATGAAGTAAAATACTAGGGCGTTCTACACTTAAGTGAGGAACAAGAGGATTTCCACAGTGTGGGTAGGGCCGATCAGGGTTCGGGGAGGGAATGTTCACCTGGAGTTGGAGAAGGTAGCGGAGGTCATCAATGAATACTTTGCTTCAGTATTCACTACTGAGAAGAACCTTGACGTTTTTGAGGACAGCGTGATACAGACTGAAATGCTGGAATAGGTTGATTTTCGGAAGGAGGCTGTGCTGAAATATAAAAGAAAACAGAAAAATCGATAAATCAGCTGGGCCAGGTGGGATATGCCCCATGTTACAACAGGAAGTGAGGGAAGAGATTGCTGCGCCTTCACCGATGATCTTTGCATCCTCACTGTCCACTGAAGAAGCACCAGGTGAGTGGAGTGTGGCAAGTGTTCTTCCCTTGTTCCAGAAAGCGAATAGGGAAATTTACAGAGCAGTTAGTCAAACGTCAGTGGTGGGTAATTATTCGAGAGGATGCTGAGAGACAGGATTTATGATTACTTGAAAAACCACACTTTAATTAGAGATAGTCAACATGGCTTTGTGAGGGGCAGGACATGCGTTACAAATTTTGTTGATTTTTTCAGAATGTGTCAAAATACGTTGATGAAGTGACAGCAGTGGTTGTGTGCATGGATTTTGGCAATGCATTTGATATGTTTCCCTCTGGTAGGCTCATTCAAAAAGTAAGGCAATATAGGAATAAGGAAATCCTCTCTGTCTGGATACAAAATTGGCTGGCCCATTGACCACAGAGGTTGCTAGTTGGTGGAAAGTATCCAGACAGGAGATCGATGACAATTGTACTTCAAATGGCCTTAGTTCTGGGATGCCTGATCTTTTATAAGCGTATTGGATTAGAAAGTGGAAGTGTAGATAATTGTGCCAATGACACAAGGTTTGGTTGATTTCTGGATAATGTGGAGGTCTTTGCACATTGCAATGAGACACCTATGGGATGCAGAACCGGGATGATAAGTGGAAGATGGAGTTCAACCTGGAAAAGTGTGAAGTCTTTCACTTTTGAATGTCGAATTTCAAATCAGAACATCGGGTAAACGGTAGGATTCATGGCAGTGTGGAGGATCAGAGTGATCTTAATATCCATGTCCATAGATCGCTCAAAGTTTCCACCCGAGTTGATAGGTGTGTTAAGAAGGTGGATGGTGTGGTGCATTCATTAGTTGTGGTCCTGATTTTAAGAACCACAATGTAATGTGCTACAGCACGGTGGTGAACCCTTCTGCTAATCATCCCAAACACACAGAAAAATTCACCTCACCTCGTAGTCTGTTGAAGCATGCGTGACGGAGAACGACCAAAATTTCACTATTTAAAGAATAAGAAACAACATTAATCTTTAAGTCCACAACATTAACCAACTACTATTTACAATTCTATTTCTACTTTCTCTGAAAGTTATGTTAACTACCTTCTACTCGATAACAACTATACTGATCCAACAAAGTCATTCTTAAATTTACAGCAAAATCAATTTTCAAAACGAATCCACACCAGTCGTCTGCGGTGGCGAACTCTCTCTGCCGGTAGATGTCCCTGGGGCGTCTTCAGTCATCTGCTTGAAAGATGTTTCATATGAACAAGCTAACTTTAAGAGAGAGGGTTTGCACGGGGTTTGTCTGACAATGGCAAAGTGTCTAAATTTCCGGCATATTTATACCCCAAATCATGGGTTTTTTTCATTGGTTCAATGTTTTCAAAAGAGTAAAATTCAAATTTGACTGATTTTCAGTATCTTGGGGCGTAATTGAAACTGATTGGTTAAATTCGAACTGCTGCAAAAAGATCACCACCAAGCTCAGGTACTGTTTCAAAGCCAAAGATTACACCCTTGTAATTTTCCACGACATGCTGAGATTGCTTTCAGTCATGTGCCAGCTGCTTGCATTCACCCTCTCTTAAAGCTACAGTGCACGTCTTCAGCTTCGGAACACCTCTGTCTTCGGAAAATAATGGATCATCATAATGTAAAGATGGCTTCTTTTTGTTCTAATGCTTAATTCTATTACCATGAAATATATAGGACGTTAAGATCTGTTCATATTAACTTCTGCATCCACGTATACATAACATTTGGAATCTGTTTCATCTTATCTATACTTTATCTATTAAATCTGCGATGCTGCAACTACTATCACATTCTTACGACCTGCAATATGTCCAATTTGTAAATAAAACGTCTGTAACATTAACCTCCAAAGAAATAGTCTCATATTCTTGCTTTTAAAGCGTTCCAAAAATATAAGAATTTTGGGATCGATATACACAACCATTTCTGAAACATGATTTACGACATTACCATTAAAATGTTGGAAGGCCAGTACCAACTCAATAGTTAATTTTCTATTGTGCAGTATTTCCTCTGGTGCATATTTAGCTTCTTTGAAAAGTACCAACTGACAGTTCAATTTCATCAGTATCGTACTTTTCTAGTACAATTCGAATTCCTATGTTGCCAGCATTGATTGCAATTTTGAAGTGTTTCGAGACATTTTGTGTATCTAAAATTGGTGCGGTGGTTAATACTGCTTTTAATTCTCAAATATCTTTTCACATCGTTCTGTCCAGAGCACCTCTTTTTCCACAGTTGGTCGTGTAAATTCGTCGATGGCCTTCGTCTTCGTTTTCCTTGAATTCAGAATCCATGACGGGATTTATTTCTCAAGGATGCCACTTCTGCGTTCGCAAATTCTGTTATCCATCATTTTAGTACAAGTTTTGCTGTCCTTAATCGTTCAACGACATTGCCAACTGTATCTGGTGATCCTTCCAGGACTCGCTGAAGATCACTGTAACGTCCAAATAGACGACACAGTTTGTTAAGTGAGCCACAACTCTGATCATGTGTCTCTGGAATGTGGGTAGGTGGGGGGAGGGGCGGTAGTAATTTCTTCACTCGAAAGGGTATCACGTTGAATTGATGTACCCGTTTGGTGTTACCAATGCAGACATTTCTTTTGCTTTATCTGTTTAAGGTGCCTACCAATAACCACCCAGTAAATCCAACTTTGTGAGTCACTAGCTTTTTCAACATTCTCTAAACAGTCCTCCAATGTCGGTATTGAGTATGAGTTCAATTACAGCATTGATATTCCAACAGTCCACGCAAAATCATTGAGGCCAGTCAAGTTTGGGAACGAACACGATCGTCAAAATTCACTCATTCGACCTCGGTTCGATGACATCATTGTTTAGCATTGCCTTCGTTTGTTCTAGACCAATCCAGCTTTAAAAGGATTGAGTCTGTCGTGGTATTGTTTTATCGGAACAGCAATCACTACGTCAAGCTCATGCGGAATAACATTAGGCTTCCCCATCCTCTTCCTGCACATGTCCTAATACTGCTGCAACAACCGTGTCAAATGCGTTCTTTGTTGCGGAGACAGATACTTCATTGACTTTTCCGATTGTTTAACATATTCTTTGGTGCGTCAACAGCACAATATTTGGGTTTGATTCCTCAGTCTGTGACGCACTCACCAGCACGTTTTTTTTCAGTTCCTACTTTATTATATTGAGGTTTCAAAATTGTCACATGACATCTGATACAGTTTTTTTTCTAACTGGCATCTGCACACATTAGTTTACATGACTCAACCTCTTCTCTGTTATCCAGTGATCTCTTCTCAATGGTGAACAGGAATGCGCCATCTCCACAGGAATACGTCAGAATTTCAGATCTTCTATCTGGCACCTCCTTTACCCTATGTTGTGCTCTCTTCAGGTGCATTTTTAGCTAACTCACATGCTCTATTTAATCTCTCCCTCACCTCTGATAGATAATGCAAGTGCGAGGCGTCCCAATTTGGCGCTGTCAATTTGTCTTTAATTAAATTTAAGGGCCTCTCACTTCACGTTAGAATGTTAACTCGAAGGGAGTAAACTGAGTAGATTCATTTGGGGCATCTCCAATGGCAAGGAAAACGAATGGGATACCTTCATCCCACTAATTCGGCTAACATTTAGCATTTAAGCTTTTAGCATTTCATTCAGCGTCTGATGCCGTCTTTATAACGCTCCTTAGGATTCAGGATTTTGCACTCTTTAATGAGAGTTTTGTAGTCATAAGCCATCTATGACTTCCTTAAACAACCCAACACAAAACATAAGACCCTTGATCTGATTGAGACTTTCTGGGTTGTCCATACCAAGTCCAGAATGCGACTAACTCCTCTAACATCCATTTTCCCTTCATGCTCTGCAATGGAATTGTCTCTGGAAATCTGGTAGACACATCCATTATGGTGCGCAAGTATTGGTTCCCACTTGTTACTGTCGGAATGGGTAATGCAGAATCAGTTATAGCCCGCGTGAATGGTTCTTCAAATGCAGGATTTCTCAAAAAAGGTGCAGGTTTTATTACTGCCTGTGGCTTACCTATCATTTAGCATGTTTGACACGTACAGCAAAATTTAACCACATCGTTGTGCATTCCAGGGCAATAGAAAAGGGTTTTGTACATTAGCCTTACTCTTCGATGCATCTCGGTGATCTCCTATATGTACTTCATGTACAACTCGTGACGCTTCTTCCGTGTACACTACCAGCAACACAGACAGGTGCACTTCGGCCCATTTCAACCCTGCACAAACCTGACGTGGTCTCCAGTTTCGTCTTGACATTTCTTTTTAAGATAATAACCATCAGGAATCATCTTTGCCTCCATTTTGAGTATGTATCAATATATACTGATCTTCTTGTCTCGTCTTTTTGTTCTCAGTCTATTAGCCTTTCAGAACTAATCCCTTCTGCTTTACCTTCTGCCTATTCAGTTTTTTTTATGTTGCGTTGATAATCGTTTCATTTGAAAGTGAATGGCGGTTATCATTTCAGCACTGTTGTCAAACCTAATCTCCCATTGCATTTACTTGCCATTAGATGTTGTTGTGACGCAAAGGAGGACAATTGTGATTTGTTTAATTTCTTTCATTTCTGTCTTGGTGAGAGAGGCTGGTGATTTGCCTTCTCGATCCAGTGGAAGCACCAGCGCATTGCTGATATCATCTATTCGAGACTGTAATTGGTAATCTTCACTTTTCCCAGTTCACTGATATTCTGTTGTTCATCATGTTACTTGAGAACTTTCTCGAAGTGGCGATGCAGTAACGCTCTAAAATGTTGGAAAGATTGTTTGAAATTGCCTGTATGCCATTTTTGTGAGCTCTTCATTACCCAGGAGACTCGAACTGTTGGTCAGACAACATTCATGCATCAATGTGTCTGTGAATGGCTTCGCCTTGCCATTTTTAATTCTGTTTCACGTTAAGAACAGTTGCTTTTCGCTCAATAGCTGAGGGGCGAACAGGATTTCTAAGCTATATTTCCACATGAATATCTTTCACTGAAATCATGGGAATGTTGCAAGGAGAAGGGTCATTAGCAGCAAAAGTTTGGAAAACCTTCACCTTTACGTGATTTCGATATACGAACCTTCTGATGAAATAGCTGAGAATGCTGAACTATTGTTCCACAGACCCTGAGCCATGTGATGAGGCAAATAACGGATGAAAGCTGGTGTCAGCAACTAAAGCATCACTGAGGTGAAGAGCAAGGAAACAGACCATCCTTTCCAACGCGGCCCTGTTGAACTGATATCCGAAATTATTCTAGCCATGTTTGTTCGCATTTGCTCCTTATCCCGCGAACCCTTCCTATCCATAGACACATCCAGATGCATTTGAAACGTTTTGAGTGTACGAGACTCCGCCACTTTTTCTGGCATTTCATTCCACACACACACAAACTTCTGTGTGAAAAAGTCCCTCATATTGCGTTTAAATGTTACCCACTCACCTTAATATAATGCCCTATGTCATGAATGTGTGCGCCTTTGGAAAAAGGTTCTTGACTATTCACCCTATCCATCGGCCTTATGATTTTATGAACTCATATAAGTAAATCATTCAGCTCCGATGCTTCATGGAAAATTGTCCCAGTTTACTCGGCTCGTGCTCCAGTCAAATCCCTGCAACCCTGGCAACATCCTTCTACATGTAAATTATAGATACGATAGATCGAGAGAGTTCTTACAAGAGTCTAAAAGCAGTCGGAGTATCCATAAGAGGGAAATCAGGAGGTCAAAAAGGGGACATGAAATAACTTTTACAAATAGAGTTCAGGAGAATTCAAAAACTTTTTTTACAATAAAATTAAGGATAAAAGGATAACACGGGAGACAATAGGGCCCCTCAAAGATCAGCAAAGCGGCCATTGTGTGGAGCCACAGAAAATGGGGAGATACTAAACAAGTATTTTGCATCAGTATTTACTATGGAAAAGGATATGGAAGATTTAGAAAGTAGCTAGATCTAGGTGACATCTTGCAAAATGTTCATTATATAGAGGAGGAATTGCTGGATATCTTTAATGCACAAAGGTACATAGATCCCAGAACTTGATCAGGTATACCCGAGAACTCGATGGGAAGCCAGACAATTGATTGCTGGACCTTTTATTGAGATATTTGTATCATTGATAATCACAGGTGTGGTACAGTTACAAAGTTTTTAGATGACACCTGGTGTAGTGGACAGTGAAGCAGGTTACCTCAGATTACAACAGAATCTTGATCAGATGGGCCAATGGTCCGAGAAGTGGCAGAAAGGCGTTTAATTCAGATAAATGTGAGGTGTTGCATTTTTGGAAAGCAAATCTTATCAGGACTTTTACACTTAATGTTAAGGTGCTAGAGCATGTTGCTGGACAAAAGGACCTTAGAGTGCAGGCTCGTAGCTCCTTGAAAGTGGAGTCGCACTTAGATAGGATAGTGAAGAAGGCGTTTGGAATGCTTTCTTTTATTGGAGAGAACATTGAGTACAGGAGTTGGGAGGTCACGTTGCGGCTGTACAGAACATTGGTTAGGCCACTGTTGGAATATTGCGTGCAGTTCTGTTCTCCTTCCTGTCGGAAAGATGTTGTGAAACGTGAAAGATATACAAGAAAGTTACCAGGATTGGAGGTTTTGAGCTATGGGGGAGAGGCTGAACAGGCTGGGGCTGTTCTCCCTGGAGCTTCGGAGGCTGAGGAATGACATAATAGATGTTTAAAAATTATGAGGCGCATGGATAGGATAAATAGACAAAGTCTTTCCCTGCTGTGGTGGAGTCCAGAAGTAGAGGGCATAGGTTTTGGGTTAGAGAGGAATGATATAAAACAGACCTTTGTGGCAAAGTTTTCACGCAGAGGTTGGAACATGGATGAAATGAGCTGCCAGAGGAAGTGGTGGTGTCTGGTTCAATTGCAACACTTAAAAGGCATTTTGATGGATATATGAATAGGAAGGGTTTGAAGGGTTATGGGCTGGGTGGTGGCAGGTGGGAATATATTGGGTTGGGATATCTGGTCGGCATGGACGAGTTGGGCCGAAGGGCCTGTTTCCATGCTGTATGTCTCTATGACTCTATGATTAAATATTTTCCGAGCAAATTCACTTCACTCTCATTATTTTTGAATAATGCAAATAACGCGGGACGGCATAAATCGACATGAAACAGAAGGATAATGTGTTGAATGTCTGAAGATATCAGTGCTGTATGACTCTGAGCATCCAGAATTGGCGGGGTTCGTTTCCGTGCTCTAGTGGTTATCAGATTGACCTAACAGATGAGTGACCCTTCATTCAGAAGAGGGCGAAAACAGTCTTATTCCAAACGGAAATCGTTGCATTGTAGTGAACAAAGATTTCTTGCATGCTGCTCTCATTAGTAAATCTGGCTTTGAATTTGCTGGCCGATATCTGCTCTAGTGGTGAACAATTAATAGTTCTGTGAAACTTAGTTATGTTTCTGTGCTCCCTAGTGTTGAACATGGGCCAATGTCAACATCACCGATGGCCAGCCCGTTTTAGGGTGCAGTGACAGTCCCCTGATCCGTTGTTTAACATTAGTACTGCATTTCTTTTCCGTGAAGGTGGTCCGTTTCAAAGCCAAGGAGAAACTTAATTTGCCGATACACCACACATTCCTGATCTATCCTCTCATGGAAAGGTAATCAAACGTAATCTCAGACAGGCCTCATTTGGATGTTGTCTACTGTTTCTCAACGTGCGAGGATCAACACCTGATATATTGGAGTAGTTTATATAGCAGCAGCCCATTCAGTCAGCAGCAGGAATGAATCAATTTACAGTTTCAGATGAACGTCTTGACTTTCCATCTCATAGAACTTTCCACAGTAACGATTGCTCTTAAATTTAAACATGTCCAAAATCAAACTGAGGAAATGACAGACAGGCTAGCAAATGACAATTAATCCATTTCCTTTTCTTAATATCAAAGAGGAGCAGAAACGTTAACGGGTGTTGGGGGTGGGTGGGGGCGGGGGCTGTGCTCAGACAACAAATCGAGGCACATGCAGTTCTGGAGAAACCCTTTCGTTCTGATTCAGTCACCAACAATAATGGGTCGGGCTGGATAATCTTCGGAGGGGCGGTTTGGATATGTTGGGCTCAAGGGCCTGTTTCAACACTGAAGGGTTTCTAGTTTTAAAAAAAATCTAATAGAGACATTATAGCACCTCAGGCAGGAGAGATTTACACGTCTCGAACAAAAGGGAATTATGTACAGTTAACACCACTTTGTCATCTCGCGGGATGGATCGCATTTTACCTTATGTCAATGTATTTCGAGACTGCTATTTATGCATCTCTAAATAAGCACCATGGAATTAGAAAAAAAAATGACCGAGTCGTTTGTTATCGATTCCCACATAGGTTTCCTACTCAGCTGGCAAGACATGTGTTAGTTGCTCATATCCAGGTGTGGAAAGCTCTGCAGGAAAATGCACAGTTAAGGTGAAATTGAAGGAAAATGATAAACTGTACCAGTGTTATTACCTAGGCCAGACCACACAAAACTCTCTTATTCAGGGAGCCCTTGACCTAACTTTGCAATTTGTTCCTGTATATGTGCAATGAAAATTACACGGAGTGAGATAGCATCATGACTAGATATTGAAACAGACAAACCATTATTCATAAAATTAAACAATTAAGCACAAAGAACAGAATAAAGAATCCCTAGAGAACTCAGTCTGTCCAGCTAGACTCAGTTAAGCTGCTCCAAATGCACACAACAGTCCCAATCAGCAGTAATAACCAGTACAAATGGAACGCAAAAATATAAGTTGAAATTGAAAGTCAGAAGAGTCACAGAGTCATAGAGATGTACAGCATGGAAACAGACCGTTTGGTCCAACCCATCCATGCCGATCAGTTATCCCAACCCAATCTAGTCACGCCTGCCAGCACCCGGCCCATATCCCTCCAAAGCCTTCCTATTCATATACCCATCCAATTGCCTCTTAAATGTTGCAATTGTACCAGCCTCTACCACATCCTCTGGCAGCTCATTCCATATACGTACCACCCTCTGCGTGAAAATGTTGATCCCTTAGGGCTCTTTTATATCTTTCCACACTGACGCTAATCCTATGCCATCTAGTTCTGGACTCCCCGACCCCAGGGAAAAGACTTTGCCTATTTATCCTATCCATGCCCGTCATAATTTTGTAAACATCTATAAGGTCACCCCTCAGCCACCGACGCTCCAGGGAAAACAGCCATAGCCTGTTCAGCCTCTCCCTGTTGCTCAGGTCCTCCAACCCTGGCAACATCCTTGGAAAACTTTTCTGAATTCTTTCAGGTTTCATAACATCTTTCCAATAGGAAGGAGACCAGAATTGCACGCAATATTCCAACAGTGGCCTAACCAATGTCCTGTACAGCCGCAACATGACCACCCAACTCCTGCACTCAATACTCTGACCAATAAAGTAAAGCATACCAAACGCCTTGTTCACTATCCTATCTACCCGTGACTCCACTTTCAAGGAGCTAAGAACCTGCACTCCAAGGTCTCTTTGTTCAGCAACACTCCTTAGGACATTACCATTAAGTGTATAAGTCCTGCTAAGATTTGCTTTCCCAAAATGCAGCACCTCACATTTATCTGAATTAATCTCAATCTGCCACTTCTCAGCCCATTAGCACATCTGGTCAAGATCCTGGTGTAATCTGAGGTAACCGTCTTCGCTGTCCACTACCCCTCCAATTTTGGTGTCATCTGTAAATTTACTAAGTGCACCTCTTATGCTCGCATCCAAACCTTGTGGTACTCCAATGGTCACAGGCCTCCAGTCTGAAAAACAACCCACCGCCACCACCACCATCTGTCTTCTACCTTTGAGCCAGTTCTGTATCCAAATGGCTAATTCTCACTGTCTTCCATGAGATCTAATCTTGCAAATCAGTCTCCCATGGGGAACCTTGTCGAACGCCTTACTGAAGTCCATATTGACCACATCTACTGCTCTGCCCTCATCAATCTTCTTTGTTACTTCAGAAAAAAAGCACAATCAAGTTTGTGAGACATGATTTCCCACGCACAAAGCCATGTTGACTATCACGAATCAGTCCTTGCCTTTCCAAATTAATGTATATCCTGTCCCTCAGGATTCCCTCCAACAACTTGCCCACTACCTAGGTCAGTCTCACTGGTCTGTAGTTCCCTGGCTTGTCCTTACCAGCCTTCTTAAACAGTGACACCACGTTTGCCAACCTCCAGTCTTCCAGAACCTCACCTGTGACTATCGTTGATGCAAATATCTCACTAAGAGGCCCAGCAATCACTTCTCTGGATTCCCACAGAGTTTTCGCGTACACCAGATCAGGTCCTGGGGGTGAATCGACCTTTAACCATTTCAAGACATCCAGCACTTCCTCCTCTGTACTCTGGACATTTTGCAAGATGTCACCATGCATTTCCCTCCAGTCTCTGTCTTCCATATACTTTTCCACAGTAAATACTGATGCAGAATATTCATTTAGTATCGCCCACATTTCCTGTGGCTCCACACAAAGGCTGCCTTGCTAATCTTTGAGGGGCCCTATTCTCTCCGTACTTACACTTTTGTCCTTTATATATTTGTAAAACGCCTTTGGATTCTCCTTACTTCTATTTACCAACGCTATCTCATGTCCCCGTTTTGCCCTCCTGATTTCCCTCTTAAATATACTCCTACTTACTTTATACTCTTCTAAGCATTCAAGGTTCCATCCAGCTCCCTGCTGTACTTCCTAGTTCAGACTGCAATACAATTGCTCACCGAGCAAACTCAAGAGCTTCCATTTCCCTTTCATTATACAGATTACTTCTAAAGCGTGACCACTTTGGCAGGAAGTCTCATCTGTTTACATCGCAACAAACGGCTTCTCAACATTTGTACCAATCTGTCAGAGTCTGGTTCGGTTTATTGCCCCTCTGAAAAAAATCAAAGGACAGTGTCTCCTTCAGCCAAGGAACAGCTCTTCTGAAAAAAGGATGAGCTTTGTGACACCTGTACACTTAAAAAAATGAACCATCATTACAAAAAAAAGCCTTTATTTTCAACCCTTCAAAACCCGGTTAGTCGTGTTAACACACATATACACTACACGAATTATAATCATGCAAACATGCACAACCATACAAATTGAGGCCGCGGCACATCCAACACCAAACATCTCCACATCTTATTTGAGTCTCGATAATGCATCGGCAATCACTTTTTCGCGACCTGCCACATGCAGAATTGTGAAATTGACTGGCCGCATCAACAAGCTCTATCTGAACAGTCTGGCATTTTTGTCTTAAATCTTTCCACAAATATCAATGGTTTGTCATCAGTGTATATGATTGTCTCAGATGCATTGCAGGTAATATAAACACTGAAATTTTGTAATGCCCCAACCCCAAGTTGAAAACCTCTTTCTCCATTTTTCAATATTTCTGTTGATGAACGTTCAACTTCCTAGAAAAATACCATATGGGTCTTTCTATTCCCTCTTCATCCTCCTGCAGGAGCACCACCTTGACATCCACATCACTGGCATCGATGACCACCTTGAAAGGCCTCATGTATTCCAGTGCGGTTAATACTGAGGTAGTGGTTAATACAGTTTTTAGGCTGTTGATATCTTTTGACAATCATCTGTCTCCTGAATGTTCTTGCGCATTTATAGCAATTCGGTGATGGAACAGCGACACTGATAAGTTTTGGCACAAATCATTTATAAAGTCCACTCAACCCAGGAAAGGTAATACTGCTTTTATCAATGCCGGTGTTGGAAATTCGTCAATTACTTCCATTTTGGCATCTCCCGGGCGGGGGGGGGGGGGGGGGGTTCCAAGTCAAATAACATGAACCAAAAAAGGTGACTTGCGCCTTGGATAATTCACTTTTATCTAGATTTACCACCAAGCATGTCTTCTGAAATCGATCCAATATGTCTGATAAATGCTGTACATATTTCTTCCGTGAGTGGATAAAAAATCACCAGGTCAGCAATGTATACCATACAGTTAGTCAATCTAGCAACCAACTGAAATATGGCTGGGCTCGAACGTTGTTCATACCAAATGACATGAATTTGAACTGATCTAGTCAATTTGGCGTTACGAAACCTCAAATCGTCTTTCTTCTCACTGAATATTGTACTTGACAGCTGCCTCTGAGCAAGTCGAACTTAGAATTGCAAGTTGCCTGTTCAACGTTTTCAAAACAGTACTCCAAACGTGGAATTAACGAGGCATCAGTCTTTGTAATAGCGCTAACTTCAGGAACGTCCACATAAGAACGTTGGGTAACATCTGGCTTTGGCACTATGACTATCAGTGAGGACCAGTCACTGCAACACATTTCCATTATATCATATTGAAGCACGCCCTCTATCTGCTTCTGAGCCTGTGCCATCTTTAGAGGGTTATACCGAAAATGATGTTCCTTAATGAATGCAGCATCTCCGGTATCTATGTCTTGCACAATTAGATCAGTACTACCCAGTTTAGTTCCGAATTTCTTTCAATGCCATAGTGGTATCTCTTTCAGGTAATTTCAATTTTCTCCCTGTGGATGCTAATTCAGTCGTCTCTCCCAAATTTAGACAAATTCCTTATTGTCCAATTTGGTTTGAGGAATATCCAATACAGAATCATCTGAAGTTGGTTCTTCCATCTGTGCTGTAATCATTAACACCTTCTCCTCTCGCTTTCCTTCCCAATTAAAGTACCTTTTGAGCATATCCACATGACACACTCTGAGGTTTCTTCCTGCCTGAAGTCGTTGTCAAGTCGCTCATCTCACGCAATTTCGTTTTAGTTTGCTACGTTCCACTGAACCTTGCTTGTAAATGCTCACCTGTTAATGGAAGTAGCATAAGCACTAAGAGCCCAATTGCAAAATTGCGAATTTGAGATTTCTTATCTGGTTCATGTTTAATTATATTGTTATGATAATTTAAAATTATTTCTTGCTGACACTTCAGCTCTAATTAATCGTTCCGTAAAATTTGACACATAGTCCAAATGGTGGTCTCTGAACTCTGGCTTATTAATTTCTCCTTAATCATTTTTAACTGTCCTCTTACTTCATGCCCCAAAAATAATTCAAATGGATGAATTTGGTCGATTCATGCTGTGCATCTCTGATCGCAAAATACACAAATCAAATTCCCATCTCCCCATCTTGACCATAAACCGTTAACATGGTCTTTAATGTTTGGTGCCATCTCTCTCGCACTCTCTGGTTTACCGGATGGTACGCAGTAGATTTGAATTGCTTTATTCCCAAGTTATCCACAACCTTCTTGAATAGTTTTGATATCAAAATTGTTCCTTGATCTGCCTGGAATCTGTATTAGTAGTTCGTATCGAGTAAAAACAAAGTAAGTAGTTTTTTTGTGAAACCCTTTTGCCTATGATATTGCAAAATGTGTTCACCTCTGGAAAGCGAGCAGGCGTTATTTATGCCTGTGGTTGTCCGATTAGCTGACATGTCTGGCATATCTGGCAAAACTCAATTACATCTTTGTGTCGTACAAGCTAGTAAAACCTTTCTTTATATTTTTGCCTGTGTTTTTGTTACCCGTAAATGACCTCCAATTTGTAGCTCATGCACCACTCGCAGCACCTCAATTTCTGTACCCCACTGGCAAAACATTTTGAAGAATTTCTGCCCATTTCCCATCTGTGTGAATGTGTGATGGTCTCCATTTCCCCATTAAGACATCATTTTTGAAGTAATATCACAGTGGAATGCATTCGCTTTCTTTCTCAGGAAATGCCTTTTGATATAACTGCAACGTTGACTGCTAGATTTAAAAACAGGCATAAAATATTGTTCACAATCTTACACAATGAAGAACAAAAAACAACAAAGAAACCCGATAGAACGCAACCTATCCAGCTAGACTTAATTATGCTTTTCCGAATACACACAACAGTCCCACTAAGCAAACTCCCTTTAATACCTAATAGAAGTGGAACACATACTTACAGGTTGAACTTGAAGGACAGAAAAGAGAAGAGTTTCCACACAGCTTCCTATTGTCCTCCGTATTCAGACTAAACTAAAACGGCTCAGCCCAGCTAACTAAAGCACTAACCACTCCACAGACTTTATACAGGTCACTCTAAAGCATGACCACTTTGCTCTGAAGGCCTCTCAATAGCTTTTTTCATCTCTGTACCTAAAATGACTGATAGGAGTCCGGCCTGTTTTATTGCCCCACTGAAAGAAAAAGTCGAGAACAGTTTCTCCTTAATCCAAGAAACAGCTATTCGGTAAAAAGAGAGCAGCTTTATGACAAAGGCACCGAGGTTCCAACAGCCTCAAAATGTGATCTGTTCTTCACAGATTCTAATGCAAACTCAGTTTTTCAGGTGGAGAACCTTCTTCTGCTTATTCTGCAAAACAGACGTGGTAACTGTAACTATGCTATATGGTATGACCTGGTACACGGCCTGCTCATCTTGTACATTTTCTCTGTGTCCGGTAATTTTATTGTTGCATGTAAACGCGAATGTTATTCTGTTTCGAGTAATTGTTCATATCATTTACCAAAGCAAGAATCAAAAATTCCAGTAGTGGAATGCAGCTCATAGTTTGATGACAAAACATTACGGAGTGCACTTTCGCATGAAGTTCGGAACCCCACAGCGGGTGGGAGTGATCTCTCAGTTCTGTGATCGGTCAATGAACACGCGCTTTCGGTCTTAATGTTAAAACTTCACTCTTTGTTTCCAATATTGCCGGAGATACAACGTCCAGAAACTCAGATATTATGTAATTCCGTATCGGAGGAACTGCACATGCTGGCTTAACACAGAGTTATTTTTATTCTTTTCACAAAGCAGAGCGTAAGGCATAATCGCACAATTTATTCAGACAATTACCAATCAATACATGGGATCTCTTCATTGATAGTTGTTTGATCCAATGATATTAACTGCAAAACAACTGAGGTCATAACGATGTGATCTTTCTTACATGGTGATACAAAGTACTGCGGCTGAGCAGAGTGGTTAGCACTTCCTCATTTTATCGATCTACTTCTGCTATCGAGTAGTAAATCATTCATGTTGCTTTAAAGACTAGTTGCAGTTAGACATGTATGCGCTGGGAACCACTTTGTCTCGAGCTGCAAGAGTCACATAGGTAGGTCTTGAGTCTCCATGTTCTAACTCAGCCTGTATTCATGTTTCAGACTCTCACTCGCACACACATTACATTTGAAGCTCAATCGAGTCTCAGAAGGAAGATTCAGCTTTGTATTAATTTTTGTGTGGATAGAAGTGATAGCATCCATTTTGAGTGCGAGCAGCAGCTAAGGTAAGACTGTTTGTTTTAAAAGTACTTACCGGTAGCGGGCAGCGGTGTTTTTTTCACTCTCTCTTCACAGAAAGAGCGGGAGCAACAGGGGGAAGTGACGACGACCAGAGAGGCAGCCGGGAAGGAAAGCAGTGAGTATAAGTACTCACCCTTCGACGCTAACGGTCATTTTGAGTGCGAGCAGCAGCTAAGGTAAGACTGTTTGTTTTAAAAGTACTTACCGGTAGCGGGCAGCGGTGTTTTTTTCACTCTCTCTTCACAGAAAGAGCGGGAGCAGCAGGGGGAAGTGACGACGACCAGAGAGGCAGCCGGGACCCGGAAGCAGGTAGAGCGTAAGCTTACCTGGGTAGGTTTGTTTCCCCTTTAAAAGCGCGCAGCTGAAGAACCCGAGGCACAACGGAGGTAGTGCCTCCCACCCGCCCTCCTCCTCTAACCTAATAATAAGATCCGTTGTGGTAAGTAGGTAAGTGCTGAATTTTGCTTGTTGTATTCTTTAGACCCAGTTTTGTTTTAAAATAAAGGTTAGCTTTAGAAGGATGGCAGTGAAGGCAGTGCAATGTTCCTCCTGCAACATGTATGAGGTGAGGGATGCCATGGACGTCCCTGCTGATTACACTTACAGGAAGTGCACTCATCTCCAGCTCCTCCAAGACCGTGTTAGGGAACTGGAGCTGGAGTTGGATGAACTTCGGATCATTCGGGAGGCAGAGGGGGTCACAGATCGGAGCTATTGGGAAGTAGTAACTCCAAAGATGGCAGATAGATGGGTGACAGTGAGGGGGACTGGGAGGAAGCAGCCAGTGCAGGGAACCCCTGCGGTCGTTCCCCTCAAGAACAAGTATACCGTTTTGGATACTTGTGGGGGGGACGACTTACCAGGGGTAAGTAACGGGGTTCAGGCCTCTGGCACGGAGCCTGTCCCCGCTACTCAGAAGGGAAGGGTGGAGAAGAGCAGAGCAATAATAATTGGGGACTCGATAGTTCGGGGCGCAGACAGGCGGTTTTGTGGGAACGAGAGAGACTCACGTTTGGTATGTTGCCTCCCAGGTGCAAGGGTACGTGATGTCTCTGATCGTGTTTTCCGGGTCCTTAAGGGGGAGGGGGAGAAGCCTGAAGTCGTGGTCCATATTGGCACCAATGACATAGGTAGGGGGAGTGCTGAGGATGTTAGACAGGCTTTTAGGGAGCTAGGTTGGAAGCTCAGAGTTAGAACGAACAGAGTTGTTGTCTCTGGTTTGTTACCCGTGCCACGTGATAGAAAGTCGAGGAATAGGGAGAGAGAACAGTCAAATGCGTGGCTACAGGGATGGTGCAGGAGGGAGGGATTTCGGTACTTGGATAACTGGGGTTCTTTGTGGGGAAGGTGGGACCTCTATAAACAGGATGGTCTGCACCTGAACCTGAGGGGCACCAGTATCCTTGGGGGGAGGTTTGCTAGTGCTCTTGGGGGGGGTTTAAACTAACTCTGCAGGGGCATGGGAACCCAGACTGTAGCTTTAGGGTGCAGGATCTGGAGTGTAGGGAGGTTAGGAATATGGCATCAATCTTAAAGGAGGGTGGCTGTAAACAGAAGAGTGGTTTGAAGTGTGTATACTTTAATGCCAGAAGTATACGAAATAAGGTAGGTGAACTGGCAGCGTGGGTTGGTACCTGGGACTTCGATGTTGTGGCTATTACGGAGACGTGGCTAGATCAGGGACAGGATTGGCTGTTGCAGGTTACAGGGTTTAAATGTTTTAGGAGGGTCAGAGGTGGGGGTAAAAGGGGGGGCGGGTGGCTTTGCTTGTCAAAGATAGTATTACAGTGGTGGAAAGGAAGATGGACGAAGATTTGCCATCTGAGGTAGTTTGGGTTGAGGTTAGGAATAGGAGAGGTGAGGTCACCCTGTTAGGAGTCTTTTACAGGCCTCCTAATAGTCCTAGAATCGTTGAAGGAAGGATTGCGAAGATGATTCTGGAGAAGAGTGACAGTAATAGGGTGATTGTTATGGGAGACTTTAACTTTCCTGATATTGATTGGGAAAGCTATAGCTCAAGTTCGTTAGATGGGTCAGTGTTTGTGCAATGTGTGCGGGAGAGCTTCCTGACACAATATGTAGATAAGCCAACAAGAGGTGAGGCCATACTGGATTTGGTTCTGGGTAACGAACCAGGCCAGGTATTAGAACTAGAGGTAGGTGAGCACTTTGGGGACAGTGCCCACAATTCGGTGATTTTTACTTTCGTGATGGAGAGGGATAAGTGTGTACAACAGGGCAAGAGTTATAGCTGGGGGCAGGGAAATTATGATGCGTTGAGACATGACTTAGGATGTGTGGATTGGAAAAGTAGATTCCAAGGCAAGAGCGTAATTTATATGTGGAACTTGTTCAAGGAGCAACTATTGAGTGTCCTTGATAAGTATGTACCTATCAGGCAGGGAGGAAAGGGTCGTGTGAGGGAGCCGTGGTTTAATAAGGAGTTGGAATCCCTTGTTAAATGGAAGAGGCCGACCTTTGTAAAGATGAGGCGTGAAGGTTCAATAGGGGCGATTGAGAGTTATAAGGTAGCCCGGAAGGACCTGAAGAGAGAGCTAAGAGCAGCAAGGAGGGGACATGAAAAGTCCTTAGTTGGTAGGATTAGGGGAAACCCTAAGGCTTTCTATAGGTATGTTAGGAATAAAAGAATGACTAGGGTAGGAATAGGTCCAATCAAGGATAGTAATGGGAAGTTGTGTGTGGAGGCTGAAGAGATTGGGGAGGCCCTGAATGAATACTTTTCGTCAGTATTCACTCAGGAACAGGACATTGTTGTCGATATGAATACTGAGGCACGAATAAGTAGAATGGATGGCTTTGAGATAGGTAGAGAAGAGGTGTTGGAAATTCTGGCAAGGGTGAAAATAGATAAGTCCCCTGGGCCTGATGGCATTTTTCCTCGGATTCTCTGGGAAGCAAGGGAGGAGATTGCAGAGCCATTGGCCTTGATTTTTGTGTCCTCTTTGTCTACAGGAGTAGTGCCAGAGGACTGGAGGCTAGCAAACGTGGTTCCCTTGTTCAAGAAGGGGAGTAGGGATAATCCTAGTAACTATAGGCCAGTCAGTCTCACTTCTGTTGTGGGCAAAGTCTTAGAGAGAATTGTAAGGGATAGGATTTATGCACATCTGGATAAGAATGATGTGATCAAGGATCGTCAGCATGGTTTTGTGAAGGGCAGGTCGTGCCTCACAAACCTTATTGAATTCTTTGAGAAGGTGACTAAGGAGGTAGATGAGGGGAAAGCGGTAGATGTGGTATATATGGATTTTAGTAAGGCGTTTGATAAGGTCCCCCATGGTAGGCTACTGCAGAAAATACAGAGATATGGCATTGAGGGTGAGTTGGAGGTTTGGATTAGGAATTGGCTGGCTGGAAGAAGACAGAGGGTAGTAGTTGATGGCAAAGGTTCATCTTGGAGTGCCGTCAGTAGCGGTGTTCCGCAAGGATCTGTTTTGGGACCATTGCTGTTTGTCATTTTTATAAATGACCTGGAGGAAGGGTTAGAAGGTTGGGTGAGCAAGTTTGCGGATGATACGAAAGTCGGAGGAGTTGTAGACAGTGAGGAAGGATATGGCAGGTTACAGCGGGATATAGAGAAGCTGCAGAGCTGGGCAGAAAGGTGGCAAATGGAGTTCAATGTAGCTAAGTGTGAGGTGATTCACTTTGGTAAGAGTAATAAAAAGATGGATTACTGGGCGAATGGCAGACTACTTGGTAGTGTGGAAGAGCAGAGGGATCTTGGTGTCCATGTACACAGATCTCTGAAAGTTGCCACCCAGGTAAATAGTGCAGTGAAGAAGGCATATGGCGTACTGGCTTTTATTGGTAGAGGAATTGAGTTCCGGAGTCCTGAGGTCATGCTGCAGTTGTATAAGAATCTGGTGCGGCTGCATCTGGAATATTGTGTGCAGTTTTGGTCGCCATACTATAGGAAGGATGTGGAGGCACTGGAACGGGTGCAGAGGAAGTTTACCAGGATGTTGCCTGGTATGGTAGGAAGATCCTATGAGGAAAGGCTGAGGCACTTGGGGTTGTTTTCATTGGAGAAAAGAAGGTTTAGGGGTGACTTGATAGAGGTGTACAAGATGATTAGGGGGTTAGATAGGGATGACAGTGAGAACCTTTTTCCACGTATGGAGTCAGCGATTACAAGGGGGCATAGCTTTAAATTAAGGGGGGGTAGATATAGGACTGATGTTAGGGGTAGGTTCTTCACTCAGCGAGTCGTAAGTTCATGGAATGCCCTGCCAGTAGCAGTGGTGGACTCTCCCTCTTTATGGGTATTTAAGCGGGCATTGGATAGGTATATGGAGGATAGTGAGTTAGTGTAGGTTAGGTGGGCTTTGATCGTCGCAACATCGAGGGCCGAAGGGCCTGTACTGCGCTGTATTCTTCTATGTTCTATGTTCTATGTTCTATGAAGTTAGATACTCATTATATCACACCATAAACTGTCTCCAGCACACATTCCCAGTACAGGGATAGCACAGGGCATACAGAGGGGAGCTCTCACTGTACTCCTTTAAAGTGAAGGAAAAAAAAACCTTCATGTTGCCCCCATGTTAGAGACATCAAGGAATTAGATATAATATCCTGCCTCCTCTACTATTTCGAACTGGAAGTAAATTTAAATATTGATTTAAAAAAAGGGAAAGAACTGCAGATGCAGGAACTCCGAAACAAAAGTAGAGATTGCTGGAAAACTTCAGCATATCTGGCAGGATGTGTGGGCAAAACTTAGAGTTAATATTTTGAGTCCACTGACCCTCCTCCAGAACCTTAATTCTGCTTTCTATTCACCGATGCTACAAGACCGCACTGGACAGTCCCCATCAAACTTTCCAAGACCAGCACGGAGAAAGTTACACACTGAAAGATCCTCCTACAGATGCACAAGCCAAATAGAAAGTCCATTCTCAGTATGATGTCCGATATTCATTGAACCACTGCCCCACAGTCCCTAAGAAACATATCCAGGACGATAAGTCGTTTAACACAGAATTTACCAAATGTCCAGCCATTTTCACATGGGGTTGCATATTCAGAAAATTCACAACCCACGGTGTCTATAGAACCGCAGAGGTAAAGGCATAATAACTGGTCAGATACAGTTTAAAACCTACGTCTACACTTTTGCGATCAAACATTGCCATGCTACAGACAGATTGGCTTAGTTGTCAAATAAAACTTCACCTAAACTGGTTCTTGTCAAATAAAACAAAATAAAACACGGTCAGCTTGGGTTCGATATTGATGATGTCATTCCCCACACTGTGCCCTAAAAACACTCCTCTGCCGGGAACAGCACGAGGTTACAGATAAAGTAATTTTTTCCCCACACTGTCCCCCTCAAACACTCCCAGGAGAGGCACCGCATGGAATCATTTGGAACTTGAACCTTTCTCGACACTGTTCCCATCAAACACGATCAGGCCAGCGACAGCACGGGTTTAGAGATGGAACGAAGATGCATCGAACTCTTTCAAATCAAAGACTGAAGGACCCGAGGTTAAAAAATATCTAGTCTGGTGTTCGAGATCAGTGCATTACTGTGCTCGTCAGAGTTTTTATTTTTTTTAACTGTTTTGTTTCTATCTTGTAGCATACCAAGGAAACAAACAAACTTTACAGTTTGACGCTATCCAAAAAAAACGAAGGCCATCTCTGACGCATACAGGGCTATATTTATGGACCTTGAGATAATTGGGGTTTCTGAAAAGTAAAGCAATCCCATTTAGCTTCGGCTGAAAGATTTTGGACTGTTGTCAGTACAACTGGACCATGGTAGCAACTGCCCCAAGCTTCACTGTTTCCCTCAGGAGGTAGTCCTGAACCTTGCAATAAGCCATTCAGCAATATTTGGACTTGGTAAATTCCTATTTCTGGGAAAGAAAAACAAGTTTTGTGCAGACCAAAGACTGTCTTTCACAAAATTCATTGTCCTTCACCTGCAGTTGATGTTTGTCTTAGTGTGCATCGGTGCAATGGATGAAACACGCAGTCCAGTGTCACAGAATTCCTTGTGACAAACCTCCACAAAAAAGAGTAACGTTATTCAGATGACTTCATTTGCAGAGTCAGATTTCAGACGGAGATATCTGATAATTTCTACCCGTTTGCAACTGGTTCATGGCCTGCGTGCAGTGGGTCACACTCACCGGCCATTTAAAAAGAATCTCACAGGTCGAGCCCTGCTCACCACCAGCCAAGTGATGTCTTGGTATTCCCCGCTGCTGGACAGTTGTATAGTATCAGTATGTATTCCAATGTACTTGAAAGGTCTGCACAGTGTTCCATTCTGCACAGATTGCATGATTGTATTGAGCTGTACACGAGCATGTTGTGGACAGTGGACCATGTTGAACACATATCTCATCTGGCTTTATGGTGTCTGGTCGAGTACTGTAAGCGGGATTGACAATGTAATAGAACGAACCACTTCAGCTGATCTGGTAATGCCTTCATTTATATTCTCGTTCTTATGATTGGATCCGTCGGTGTCTGACTGCTCCAGCTCGTCCCATTCCACTCTACTCGCATATTTGTGCAACTTGTTTTCCATCAATTAATTGCCCAGTTTGTTGGTGAATAACTGTCCTGTATCTTTCCCTGGCCCTCAATGTTACTCCGCTGGAACATTGAGATCCATCATTAAAAAAGCTCTGAAAAAAAAAAATGTGACACGTGCGTTCTTTCAGTTCCAGTGAGGAGCTCCATGTTGGGCAGGGGTTTTTAAACAGCTTTGGGACACGCCTTTGTAACTTGTTCTTGGTCTATTAACCGATCGTCTCCGTTAGTTACTCTTGGCTGCTTATGTCCTCAGTGACATCAGTAAGATGGATTCATTTAAATTTACTGGTCTAACAGCAGCAAGAACTGATAACATTCACACTGTGTGACAGACGTGAGTCGAGAATCTCAGTAAGGAAGGCAAATCAGTATCTCCCCTGTGTACAAAACAATTCTTGTTAAATTTTGCACACAACTCCCTGGGTTTTGAAATCTAAATTTTTTATTTTTACAGCTCAATATTATGAGTGACTTTTACTAAACTTATCAGTTCGGACTTTCTGTATGTTAGTATGTGGAGAAAATCATTTTGTCCCTGCATTTCGAGCTGAATAAACGTATTTCATTAATATTGTTTCTCCTCATTCCTCATTGTAGATGTATTCTTGAATCTGCTCTTTGTATAAATTTTGAAAAGTAACTTTACTGTAATGATAATTGGACAATACTATTGTACCTGCCACCAGCCTGAACAGCCATGGCCTCTAATTCGCTCCGTCTTCTGTATCGTTTCCAGTGTCTTAATCACTATTTAATTGAAGCCAGTAAATAATTTTTCATCACGGTTCATTGACATCGATAACATCAGCAGCATTGACCTCGTCTGCTCACTCTGATCCCAAAGAAAAAAAGGAAAGTTAAACTAGTACCTTTCGGCTGCCACTTTCCCATATTCCTACAACTAATTTCTATTCACGAAGGTGGCCATTCCTTACTCCAGGTAAGTTCTTTCTCATTGACTGTCTCGCTGTGAGTGATGTTAATTCCTATCGGCAGTTGCAGCGCATAGAGAAGTAATAGTTTTTTTTATGCCATAAGAAAGAAACGGAGATGGCGAAATGAGGAAGAAGAACTAGTGAGATCAAATCTGAGGCAATATTTGGGCTTTGTGGACAGATTTTCTCTCCATAATAAGGAATTGTTTCCTCACGTCAGACAGAGTGACAAGGAGTGCCACGAGGCTAATCCCTGCGATGATGGTACAATAAGAACTGGGTGAAGATTAATCTGTAGCGCTGCATTGAACTTTGAGGGTGCTGGACAAATTGTCATTTTCATCTGAACAGTCACTGACACGGTGATACACTAGAATGTTTTTATTTTATACGGGATGCATGATTCTGGACAGTTTCAATGTCTGTGAGAACGTCGAGCCACCCCCATTGAAAGACAGAGAACTCAAGGCTTTGAGTAAACTCGCCCCACATTAATGTACAGCTTGGAGCCAATTGGAACGTTATGTAGTAGTCCATAAGTGCAGTCCCTGCTTCATTGGCCTGCCATGAAGGAACGGCAGTGATATCCTCCTGTTCCTGTGTAAGTGTCTGGTGGTGATGAATAGGCTCGGGCTCGTCCGATGGAACATTTTCAATTGCCTTGTTGGTCCGTGCTCGTTCCTACTTAAATGATCAATGTATTGACCAGACTCCTCCTCTTCCTGTGCAACAGTCAGGAAGATTGAACGGATTGTCCCTCTTCTTTTGCAATAATTCAGATGGGCTGAATAGGGAGACTGCATTCGTGTGTTAAACAGCTTGAGATGCTGAATGAGCTCCGTTTTTCATTGCAGAGATATGTGCTGTCTGGCAGCGCTGTTTCACGAATGTTACTGACACTTGAGCAACACAAATTTGTCCTTGGTCCAGATCTTGTTCCACATGGAAAAAGGCTGGTTCAGGAACTAAGGGGTGAGAAATCGTTCTGAACATTGGGTAGTCTTCCCCACTTATGGCCAAATGATGGGGGAAGAAATAGATAAAGCGGCTGAAGAAGTTTGTGCCGTGGAACTATCCTGCTGCTGTCCTGCAGAGATGAAAACGACGAAGAGGATTGAATCCTAACAACCACAAACATCTTCATTTGTGCTCTCAGTGACCCCAACCAGTGGGGATATTACACGTGATTCTATAAAATTCAAATGAGTTGGTCTTCCTTCGTGACAAGGAACAGGAAAATCGACGTTTCGCGCATAAGCCCTTCTTCTGGCTTATGCCCAAAATTTCGATTTTCCTGGTCATTAGATGCTGCCTGACCTGCTGCGCTTTTCCAGCAACACATTTTCAGCTCTGATCTCCAGCATCTGCAGCCCTCACTTTCTCCTTCCTTAGTGACAGACTCAGTCAAATGCTGTCTTGATATTCGGGCCAGTCACTGTCAGATGAGCTCCTGTGTGAAGCTCTTTTTTCATTTCCATAGGTAATGATGCATGTCGGGGGATTGTTTTCATCTCACAGAGGGTAGCGAATGTCCGGAGTTATCTTTTGTAGACAATACGGGGAGGTAGATCATTTCAAGCATTAAAGAGGAGGCGGATGGAACTTTGATAATCAGAGAGCGGTGAGATGGGAAGAATTGGGCATTACAGTGGGGTGATACCAACAGTAGATCAGCCATGATCTCATAAACTGGCAAGGAAACTTGATCGTCCGAAATACCTACTCCTGTTTCTTATGTCTTCATAATCTGTAATTGCAAAATTAATGATTGTAATTTTCCTGGACGTTCTGTTACTCAATGCTGCAGTCAGGGACACCAGATGATTTTATGAGTTATTTTTGGAATAGTATGTGGCCTGTATTCAGAGTGAATCTTGGTCTCGAAAACGACCAACAAATGAAGCACAAGTTTCAAAGAGGAGAAACTCCGACAGGCATCTTTTGTACCCGGACCTGATTTCCTCATAACATTTTGCTCCCACACCAAACTGCGTGTGACAGTCTTAGGGAACTGCGTGAGACCCTGTGATACTGTGGACTAGCTATTTCGACCAATTGGGCTCTATCTGCTCCTGTGCAGGAGGATTGAGCGGATGAATAGAATAGAAGGACAGTGGACTGAGTAGCAGGAGTGGGCGATTATACACTTCTTTACTGTTCCACAAGAAACAAAGATCATGACTGATATGACAATGTTTTTAACAGCACTCTTCTCTATGTTCACCATTTTCCTTCATTTACTTGGCTGTCAAATGTTTAACAAAGACAACTTTGAATAAAAGTAAACACCCAGGCACCACTAACTTCTGGTGAGTAGAATTCCCACTTGAACAGCCCTTTGAGAATCTCTCATTCATGTTCTGAACAATGTTGCATGGCGACCGATGAAATTTCCAGCCCCACCACTCCACTGGTTAGAACAAATTTTAAAGGTAAGAAGGTCAGCATTATTGTCAATGAAATAGGTCTCAAACTGGGTCACTTGCCCGTAAAGTTAGATATACAGAGGCACACACACAGGCGCATACACAAATGCAATCGTCTTAAGGAAAACAGAAAAAAAGAAAGCTTTCGAGCGTTGCATAATTTGAGAACTCATAACAAATAGACATTTATATACAGAACTGGCTCAAAGGTAGAAGACAGAGGGTGGTGGTGGAGGGTTGTTTTTCAGACTGGAGGCCTGTGACCAGTGGAGTGCCACAAGGAGCGGCCCTGGGCCCTTCTAAGTTTTGTCACTTACATAAATGATTTGTATGCGAGCACAAGAGGTACAGTTAGTAAGTTTGCAGATGACAGCAAAATTGGAGGTTTAGTGGACAGCGAAGGGGGTTACCTCAGATTACAACAGGGTATGGACCATATGGGCCAATGGGCTGAGAAGTGGCAGATGGAGATTAATTCAGATAAATGCGAGGTGCTGCATTTTGCGAAAGCAAATCTTAGCAGGATTTATACACTTAATGGTAACGTCCTAGGGAGTGTTGCTGAACAAGGAGAGCTTGGAGTGCAGCTCCATAGCTCCTTGAAAGTAGATTCGCAGGTAGATAGGACCGTGAAGAAGGAGTTTGTTATACTTTCCTTTATTGGTCAGAGTATTGCATAGAGGCGTTGGGAGGTCATGTTGTGGCTGTACACGACATTGGCTAGGTCACTGTTGGAAAATTACGTGCAATTCTGGTCTCCTTCTTATCGGAAAAATGTTGTGAAACTTGAAAGTGTTCAGAAAAGATTTACAAGGATCTTGCCCGGGTTGGAGTATCTGAGCTACAGGGAGAGGCTGAACAGGCTGTGGATATTTTCCCTGGAGCATCGGAGGCTGAGGGGTGACCTTATAGAGATTTACAAAATTTAGAGGGGCATGGATAGGATGAATAGACAACGTCTTTTCCCTCGGGTCGGGGAGTCCAGAACGAGAGGGCATAGATTCAGGGTGAGAGGGGAAAGATATAAAATAGACCTAAGGGGCAACTTTTTTCATGCAGAGGGTGGTACGTATATGGAATGAGCTGCCAGAGGCTGTGGTGTAGGCAGGTACAATTGCAACATTTAAGAGGCATTTGAATGGGTATATGAATAGGAAGGTCTGGAAGGATATGGGCCGTGTGTTGGCAGGTGAAACTAGATTGGTTTGGGATATCTGATGGGCATGGATTGATTGGACTGAAGGTTCTGTTTCCATGTTGTACATCTCTATGACTCGATGACTAATTGAAAAAGTGATAGCTGGTCGCAAATATTATTCTGTGTCTGAAGTTTTTCTGCTCGCATAAGCTTCTTGTAATCGTATTTTTTTCCCAGGAAATTGTATTAACTGAATTCCATTTGCGTCAGGCAGTGTAACGATTCTAATGAATCCTGCATCAGGAATCCTCCACGAGTGGTAAAGATGCTTGTGAGATTTTTTTGTCACACTTTGTTGTCAGTAGGAACAAAATAAGACAGATCGTGGAATAAACTTCTGCTTCTCAGGCAGGAAATATTCTTCTCCCGCTCTGTGTTGAAATATGCAATGATATTAACTGAATACCAAACTGTATATATGTGATATACTTGAACATTCTGTGGAACGTTATTGTGGTTCGTATGCAGGTGCATCATTGCTGTTGTCCTACACAGTAGCTTTCATCAGCAAAAAAAAGTCCTCGCATTCTAAATTGATAACATGTTTGCATGCGTCTGCATTTTTTAAACAATTGGTTAATGTCTTCACAATAACTGTGTTAATTTCAATTGATCTTATTGTTTAAACTCATTTGTGTGTTTTAGTCGCTTTAACAAGAGATAATATGTTCCACCTGATATACTTTTCTGAAAATCGAGTATGTTTCAACAAAATCTCTCATCCATAATCTAAACTGATCTTGCTTCATAAAATGAGACCTTCCTTCCAGAAGGGTGGGTTGCGCTTCGGCGGGTCTGTGTGGACTTGTTGGGCTGAAGGGCCTGTTTCCACATTGCAAGTAATCTAATCTAATCTAATCTAATCTCAACGAGTAAAGGGAAACATCTTTCAAAACCTACGAAAACAATCAATTATTCAGAAATTATGTATTCTTTTAAAGTTTAGGGCATTTTACCTGCACACACTGTGTCAGATGTGTTGTCAGTAATGCCCTTTAAAGATGGAGTAAACCATTCCTACGATTTAAAGTGACACTCTTTCGAGAAACACCATCATTCCACTGACCGTCCAAATCACTTGCTGCATCTGCAGGCTAACTGTATATTATTCATGTACCAGGAACACAAATAAAAACCTGTCTCGAAGAGTTCTGCAGTGGTCTTCCATTTAAACTGTTTACTGCTGTTTTATGCTTCCCATCACACCAGATAACTCATTCTATGTTATTTCTCCTGAAGGCTTGCTCACCAAACTCCACGGCCTAAAATCACATTGTACATTCACTACCTCCATTTGACGACTTATTGAAGGACCATGTTGCTTCATGAGCTAGCTGAGCTTCAATCTATAGAGTTCCCTTCATCGAAATCTTTGTAACAGATTATTGATCTTTTAGGAATTGAAAAGGAACGTCTTCACCAAGAGGGTTGTTAATCTATGGAATTACTTCACTCGTGAACTCATTGATATGACTTCAGTGTTTTTCAAAGCTAATGTATTTTTTAAACAATAAGGGGCATGGTCAGAAGAATTAAGTGATATGGTGAGATCGTGGGTAAGTAGAGAAAATTCCATGCAAAGATCAACCACGATCTTATTGAATGGCGCAGCAGGCTCGAACGCCCGATAGCGTCGTCCTGCTTCTAGTTGTTATGAACTCCTGACCCACGCTGATCTCCGATGTACTCTACTAGTTACAGCTTAGCTCTCTGAAAGTAATCATTTATCTCTGCTGCATATTTCCTGTGAGAGACAACGTCGCTGAACCAGTGTAGGAGCTCAGGCGGTATGAATGGCCTCTTCGTGTGCTGCATAATTTACTCATTGAGGTAAATTATTTCATTCTCTTTTCTTGTAACAGTTCAGAGAGAAATACCTGTCTCCTCTCGTCTCGTTGTAATGATCCTGACCGGCGGCATGGTGTATTCCTTTACCTCTGCCACAAACTCGAGGGGTTGAATGGGCGAATGATGTATGAATTGGAGCAGCAGTTAGCCATTCGATGGCACAATTCAGAATATTCATGGCTGATCCGACTGTGTGTGGCCATTGCTAATTTGTTTGTTCCCAGTAAACACTGACTCTCCTCTCCAGCAAGTACTAGTCCAGGACAGCCTTGAAATTTCTCAATAAACATCTCTTCATTGTTGCAAGTGGACACCATAGATAGCACAAAACCAAAGACAAATGGATATCCTTATTTCAATGCAGTTCTTTTATTTTAAAACGATATTTATCTGACATCAAATCGTCATCTCTTTTGAAACATAAAGGCACATTAATTATGAACAGACATAAACCATTCACCTCACGAAACGTATCCAACATTACCACTGACTCTTTCAAATCTAATATGTTTCAAACACAGCCTCAAATGCTCTTTGCATAAGACATAATCAGATAGCATAACACCATAAGATCATAAAGACCATTTGGCCAATCGAGTCTGATATGCCATTTAATAAAGTGTTAATATTTCTCAACATCGTTCTCCTGCCTTTACCATGAAACCCCTGATGGTCTTATTAATCAAAAAAAGTATCTGAATTGATCCTAAAGACACTGCCTAGTGTGTCTCTATGTGTCTGTTTGGGTGTGCATATGTCTATGTGCTTGTGTCTATGGCTATCTGTATATTAACTTGTGTGTTTCTATATGTGTTTGCTTCAATTTGTGCGTGACATACCTATCTCTGTGTGCCACTACGTGTAGGTTAGTATGTGTGTGTGTGTGCGCGCGCACGTCTATCTTCATCTATTAAAGCGTATGTTAATATAGTGGAGTGTTTAAAGACGTTTGTCTCCATTTCTGTGTCTGTGAAATGAGGTAGGTGCTGTTTTGGGAATGAGAGCCAGAACACACAGTGGGATTAACGTGAAAATTACTATTCATTGAACATTGCTTCTTATTTGGTAGGGTGTAGAAATTTCCAAATCTCTATCGGAGTTGTCCTGGTCTCCTGCATCTCGTGCCATGGTTCTTTGAACAGAGCGGAGAAAGTTTTGTGTGTGAATGTATATCGGGCATTCCACCACCCGACTTGGGTCTTTCTATCCTGTTGCAGTCAATTTCACCTGAAACAAGAGAAAGGGAGGGACGCAGTGATTATATGAATGGGTGGCATGATATTAGTGATTGTATACGTGTGTGTAAATGTTGAGGTGTCAGAAGTGAGTGAGTCCATAGTGTTGAATCTATGCAGTGTTCTTAGTGTAAGGGTTATGGTGAAGCAGGCAGAGAGAATAAGTGAAGATAGGTGCTGCATGCAGGAGTGAGAGTGGTAGAGCGTAAACCCTGTTCAGTGGTGTGTGCTAAAAAAGATATGCAGTGATTTTGAGGAAGCAGACGGAATAGAGTGGCACTTATCCTCGCAGAGTGGGGAAGGTCATTAATGCTTTTCTTCTATTGCCAAACAATTCTTCAGATCGCCTCAGTGTCGAACGAGCTTCAACGATTATAAGGTCCAAGATACCAGCACAGACCATGTCCAACAAATTCCACAGAATCGGTTTGACTGGACAATACAAATAGCAAGTAGTAGCAACCTTTGGTGATTTATATATTTATACCAAAAGAGTTGTACAAATTTTGCACTTGTTATGCTCTGGAAATGAGCTACGCAAGTATCGTGGGTGGTGCAGTAATAAAAAACCGATCTTAAGTTGCGTTTATACATCATTAACTAAGTGACTGATAATGCTGCGAAAAGTAAATCCTGTAAGTGCATGTGAGGTAGGGTGAATGGCATGTTGTGAAAGAATAGAGAGACCAGATTATTCGGATTTGGTGTTTTGAGGTCAGAAAGACGAGTTAACAACCTGGCTTAAAGCAGTTGCTGAGGAATAGTATCAACAACATATTGACTTGACATGATGTCTGCATACAACATAGAAGTTTTCAACATTGCGATCAAACATCGTGGAAGCTCAGACGCGAGAGGTCAAGTTGGCTGCACTGAAAGTTCATTTTAATATTCAGTTGTCGGAGAAAGTGAGGACTGCAGATGCTGGAGATCAGAGCTGAAAATGTGTTGCTCGAAAAGCGCAGCAGGTCAGGCAGCATCCAAGGAAAAGGAGAATCGACGTTTCGGGCATAAGTCCGTCTTCAGGAATGGGGAGCTGTAGACAAGCAGTAGTTATTATTAAGAGAAATACTGCACGTCTGAATGATATGTATCTTAATCCAAGGTATACGCAGTAAATGAAAAGAAGGTGACTCAACGATGGTTAACATAACAAATTAAAGACTGTATTTAATCAATGGAATTGGCTTCAGAACAATTCCAATTATTGTGGAAAACTGAGAACTCTGAAAAAATAACGATACAGAATCGGTGGCTGAAGAAAATGCCAAACAAACCAAACAGAGAACAGGCAAGGGTATAATTGATATGTGGAGTTTGTTCAAGGAACAACTATTGAGTGTCCTTGATAAGTATAAGGCATTGAGGAAAGGGTCGTGTGAGGGAGCCGTGGTTTAATAAGGAATTGGAATCCCTTGTTAAATGGAAGAAGGCGGCCTATGTAAAGACGAGGCGTGAAGGTTCAATTGGGGCGATTGAAAGTTCTCAGGTCGCCAGGAAGGATCTGAAGAGAATGGTAATAGCAGCAAGGAGGGGACATGAAAAGTTCTTAGTTGGTAGGATTAAGGGAAAACCCTAAGTCTTTCTATAGGTATGTCAGGAATAAAAGAATGACGAGGGTAGGAATAAGTCCAGTCAAGGGTAGTAGTGGGAAGTTGCATGTGGAGGCTGAAGAGATTGCGGAGATATTGAATGAATGCTTTTCGTCAGTATTCACTCAGGAACAAGACATTGTTGCCGATGTAAATACAGAGTCACAATTAATTAGAATGGACGGCTTTGAGGTATGTAGGGAAGAGGTGTTGGATATTCTGGAAATGGTGAAAATAGATAAGTCCCCTGGGCCTGATGGCATTTATCCTAGGATTCTCTGGCAAGCAAGGGAGGAGATTGCAGAGCCATTGGCCTTGATTTTTTTGTCCTCGTTGTCTACAGGAATAGTGCCAGAAGACTGGAGGATAACAAATATGGTTCCCTTGTTCAAGAAGGGGAGTAGTGACAACCCTAGTAACTATAGGCCGTTGAGTTTCACTTCTGTTGTGGGCAAAGTCTTAGAGAGAATTCTAAGGGATAGAATTTATGAACATCTGGATAGGAATAATGCGATCAAGGATCGTCAGAATGGTTTTGTGAAGGGCAGGTCGTGCCTCACAAACCTTATTGAATTCTTCGAGAAGGTGACTAAGGAGGTGGACAAGGGGAAAGCAGTAGATGTAGTGTATATGGATTTTAGTAAGGCGTTTGATAAGGTTCCCCATGGTAGGCTACTGCAGAAAATGCGGAGGTATGGCATTGAGGGTGAGTTGGAGGTTTGCATTAGGAATTGGCTGGCTGGAAAAAGACAGAGGGTAGTAGTTAATGGTGAAGGTTCCTCTTGGAGTGCAGTTTCTAGCGATGTTACTAGCGGTGTTCCGCAAGGATCTGTTTTGGGACCATTGCTGCTTGTCATTTTAATAAATGAGCTGGAGGAGGGGCTAGAAGGCTCGGTGAGCAAGTTTGCGAATGATACGAAAGTCGGTGGATTTGCTGACAGTGAGGTAAGATGTGTCAGTTTCCAGTGGGATATAGATAAGCTGCAGAGCTGGGCAGAAAGGTGGCAAATGGAGTTAAATTAGGTAAGTGTGAGGTGATTCACTTTGGTCAGAGTAACAGAAAGATGGGCTACTGGGCTAATGTTCGGATACTTGGTAGTGTGGATGAGAAGAAGGATCTTGGTGTCCATGTACACAGATCTTTGAAAGTTGCCACTCAGGTAAATAGTGCGGTGAAGAAGGCATATGGCGTACTGGCTTTTATTGTTAGAGGAATTGAGTCCCGGAGTCCTGAGGTCATGTTGCAGTTGTATAAGACTCTGGTGCGGCCGCATCTGGTCCCCATACTAGAGGAAGGATGTGGAGGCACTGGAACAGGTGCAGAGGAGGTTTACCAGGATGTTGCCTGATATGGTAGGAAGATCGTATGAGGAAAGGCTGAGGCACTTGGGGCTGTTTTCAATGGAGAAAAGAAGGTTTGGGGTGTCTTGATAGAGGTGTACAAGATGATTCGGGGTTTAGATAGGGTTGACCATGAGAACGTTTTTCCACGTATGGTGTCAGCTATTACGAGGGAGTATATCTTTAAATTAAGGGGTGGTAGGTATAGAACAGATGTTAGGGGTAGATTATTTACTCAGCGAGTCGTGAGATCATGAAATGCCCTGCCAGTAGCAGTGGTGGACTCTCCCTCTTTATGGGCATTTAAACGGGCATTGGATAGGCATATGTAGATTAGTGGGCTAGTGTAGGTTAGGTGGGCTTGGATCGGCGCAACATCGAGGGCCAAAGGGCCTGTTCTGCGCTGTATTCTTCTATGAGTGTAAACGAACAGGAAACACAAAGGCTGCCTAAACCTCCGATCTATACTTCAAAATAGAACAACATAGAACCAAGGTCAAATGTGGGAAGCTGTAAGCAGGATTGCAGAACTTATTCTGGAGAATAGGGACATGGTAGAGAAATTAACCAGTTATTTTGCACTTGTCTTCTTGGAGAAACGTCCAGAAAATCTCTGAGAAATACCATGTATTCATATGGGGCTTGTCGTCGGAAAGAAGTACACTTCATTTATATAAGTATCAAAATATAGGTGGCTTAACGATTGCTCAGTCTGACGGACCAGGTGTACTTGTTGCCAAAACGTTAGAAAAATAAACAATAGAAATATTAATTGCACTGTCAATGACTGCATTTGCGATTCCAGTACGTTTTGCAAAGGCCGGCAGCCAAGCTGTCAAATGGAATATGGTCAACGTCATCCACCGTTTACAAAGAGAAGAAGAGATCATGTGGAAAACTCTAATTAACTTGACATCGCTTGAGAAATTGTCGGAATTTACGAGATATGTCATGGTGTTGGATATTTAGACATTATTACAAGCTTTGGAGAGAAACAGATGAATTTTTGAAAGCAAAATTATTCTTGACAAACTTCAGAATTGTTTGAATTTGCTTCTTGCAACAAAGCTTACGGAGAGCTCATGGAAGTGGTATATTTGGATTTCAAGAAGGGTTCCCACAAGAACTCCTGCAATGAATTTATAACTGAAATTAACGCAAAGAGGATTTAGAGGAATGCAAGTAATCAGAAAGTTAAAGTTAAGTTTGCCGTTATGTTAGGGAATCAGAATATAGATGTAAATACATCATGAAGGTGTTACACCGACTGTAGCTGCGATTGCACCAGGAGTATCCTTTTAGTGCCCCAATCTGAGAAAGAATATAGTATCCACAGCGAAAGTGCAACACACAGACAAATCCTTCAGATGGCAAGATTGTGTGGACTCTTCAGTTTCAAAGAATAAGTAGTGATCACACTGAAGGTTAGAAAATTCACAAAACGTATGACATGGTGGAAATTAACCAAATGCTTTTTTGGCTTTTCACTCGACATTTAATTTAAATCATGGTGGGATTGGGGGTGGACATGTAAAATTGCAATGAGAAGGAAATTCGGAGGGGATTGTCTAACACGGAGGCATGGAAACCTGCTCACGGGCAAAATTAGGGAGAATATTCAGCTCTTCCTGAAGAACGTCAAGTGAAACAGAATAACCAGAGGACAGGACGGACCAATTCGTGACCTCGCAAGTCGCATCCAGTATCAGCACTAGATTCACAATGGTAATAGATGGTTGTTTGTATGACGGCATACCTGCGACCAATGGGTACTGCAAGGGTCAGTGTTGTGGCCCTGAATAATTATGGTATTTATCAATGATATAGATGTGAATGGGAGGGGGAATGGGCAGTGTGATAACTAAGTTTGTGTTTGACACAATAATTTGCTGGGTGGTTGGCAGTGAGCAGGTATATCTTCTTTTTCAGGGAGCCATAGATGGGATGATCACATTGGCAGATCAATGACAGATGGTATTGAAACCTGATAAAAATGAGTTGATGAACTTTGTAAGAAGGAATCAGACAGGGGAGTATTCAATGAATGGCAGAACAATAGGAAGCTCAGAAGGTGCTTCTCCACATATCCCAAAATGTAACTGTACAGGTTAAGAAGGCATCCGGCACCATAGGCGGAGCCTTCATTCATAGAGCAATAGATTAAATGAGCTGCACAGGAGATGGTTATGACACAGATGAAATACAATGTACAGTTCTGGGCACCAACTTACACGATATGTGCAATTGCACTGGAGCGGGTGCAGATGAGATTCATCAGGATTTTCGAAGGGGTGGAGCATATCAGTTATGAAGAGTGACTGGATAAGCTCCGATTTGGACTTTGCAAAAAGTGTGTAATGCAGATGCTGGAAAAGCATAGTCGGTCAGACAGCATCCGAGGAGCAGGAGAGTCGTCGTTTCACGCAAAAGCCTGATGGAGGCTGATGAAGTCCTTTCTCATGAAGGACTTTTGCCCAAAATGTCGACTCTCCTGCTTCTCTGATTCTGCCTGACCTGCTTTGCTTATCCAGTACCACACTCTCGACTTGTGTACTTTAGAGCAGGGAAGGCTAATGGGGACGTGATTCAGACCAATAAGATTATGAGGAACATTGACAGGGTGGAGAGACAGCAGTTGTTGCTTTTAGTCAAAGGGCCAAAAAAAGGGAAGCATCCTTTTGTAATTATGTGATTGGGATTTAAAGAGAATTTGATGAAAAGTAATTCTAGCAGAGGGTGTTAGCTTCTGCAATTCACTTCCTGAGAGAATAATTGTTGTGGGTCGCCTCACACCATTAAAACGTAATTTTGTGTACATTTGAAGTATTAAAACATTCACGGCTGCTGCCTTCATAATGGAAAATAGGAGTAATGCAGATCGTGCTGTATATCTGTCATTACAGTATCTATGCATCTCTGATTGTATAACATTAGAAGGACAATCATTTAGCCGTTTAAGACGGGAATTATTGAGTTTCTAGAGAGTACATTAAAATGGTTATACGAATGAATTGTAATGAATGAATGCCAATGAGGACCGTAAGAGAAAACACGTGCAGCTTCCTTAAGTATAAAATTGGAGCATAGAGAATGGAAAACAATGAAATTGTAGAACTATGATGCAACTACTTCAGATTTGTCTTCGCGGAAGAAAGCATTTAAAATGAATCTTTCCAGAAATAGTAAGAAAACAAGTCTGTTGAGAAAAAAAGATAATGCAATGAAGTTAGTAACGAAACTGTTTTGGGAAATTATTGGGTCTCAAATTAACCGGGGCAGAAAAATTCAAGGATGATTTTTGATATCTGAATCATATTTGTGAAACCAATTGGTAAATGCATTATGGCGAATCAATGGTGACAATATATTTGGATTTTCAAAGATATTTGATGTAGTCTCAAGCTGTGTGTGGTAAGTAAAAGCACGTGGAGTCATGGATATTGAAGACATGTAAGAAAATGGTTTTTGCAGTATACTGCGCGTGGTCATACGGCAGCGATCAGTACTTGAACACGAGCTATTCACAAAGCGTATCAAACAAATGTTTGAGGAAATCAAATGCAATATGTCCAAGTCTACTGACAGCTAAAAACTGGGTTTGTCAGTGGTCAGGAGAATGCTCTGGCCAAGTGGAGTCAATGTGCAAGTGTATGGCAGGTACAGATCAATTAGGAGACATCTGGCATTGTGCATTTTTTTCGGCATACAAAGCACTGAAGTGGAATACTTGCAAAGTGATTTGTTGAATATTATGGATCTACAGCTACTTATGTCCCTTTCTTTCATTTTGTTCTGTGCAGACCTTTGAGGTCCATGCAGGGCAGTGACTTCTGAAGCTAGAAGTCAATATTGAAAATAACGTTGGTGCGTCAATCTGTATACAGAGATCGCCAAGTGGATAGACACAATTTTGAAAATGGATCTGAATGTCATAGTGTATTACTCATTGAAAACAATACTGCAAGATAAATGGGGTGTCAATAATGATTTCAAAAATAATCATGTTCAAGATTAAAGTTATCGAGCTGGGAATGTACAGGTGTGAACTCATTTAAATGTTCTACAGTATTGTGGCAGTGATGGTTCCCTGATTTAATAAAGAACGCATTTCCTCTGGAGGAAGACAGCGAAGTATTATCAGTCAGATCTTTGTGATGACGGTTTCGTTCAATGAAACGTCTTTGGGCCGACTGGACCTGTATTCGATGAGGATCAGGAAAATGCGAGGAGTTCTTAGTCAAACATATAAAAGATTGTCAGGATGAGTTAGAATGGAAACAAGGATCATGATTTCCCTGGCGAAATATCTAAAAAAACACAGAGGTCACAGACTTGGATATGGGCAGATAAGTTTTCATTTAGTTGCTAAAAAATGGCTTCATCATAGACGGGTGAACGTCGGGAATTCTCTGCCACTTAAGACTGTGGAATCCAAGACACTGAAAAAATAAAGTAGAGTCAAGTCGATAGATCTACCGAAACCTAACAGATGGGGAGAGAAGAGGAGTACAGTATGAAGCTAAGGGGTCTGCCATCATTTAATTGAATTCGGGAGCACGTCCAATGGACTTAAAGTTTGACTGCAGTTCCTTTTTTTTTAATTCCCATAGTTAATCGTATTAACGGACATACAAGGTCCATTGAAAGAATGTTCAGCCATGAAATGTGTGTATAGTTTGAAAGATATTCCCGTTCTCCTTTTACTGTGGGATTTGAAGGAAAGCTCTGTAAATCTTGTCCCAAGGTCTCACAAGTTGACAAGGAGACCGCAGTGTAATTATATACAATAGAACATACAACCTTAACCAATACAGCCTCAACGTTGTACCGACGTTTGTAAACGATCTGAAACCCATCGAACCAACACTATCCCATTTTCATCTGTACATTTATCCGATCACCATTCAAATACCTGTTAATTTGTCGAGGCTACTCCTGTTGAAGGGAGGGCATTCCACGCCCTTACTACTCGATTATCCCAAAAGTTAAAGCTCTGCCCCTCGTTCCAGCCATCATGATCCGAGGAAAAACCTCTTCACGCTATCCAATGCACTCATCATCTTGTCTGTTGTCACCGCATCACTTTCTTCTCTCCAACGAAAAGACCCTCAATTCCCTCAGCCTTTCCTCATAAGACCATATCTCCATGCCAGGCAAAATCCTGCTTAATCTCCTCTGCACCCTTTCCAATGCTTCGATGTCCTTCCCAGAATGCAGTGACAAGATATTCAACCCAATAATGCAAATGAGACCGCAACCAGAGCTTGTACAGTTGAGATATGCCATCATAGTTCCGAAACTCAATCATTCTACAAGACAAAGCGAACACGTCACACACCTTCTGAACAACGTTATCAATCTCGATGGAAACGTTTAGGGATCTGTGCATATGGACACAGAATTCTCTCTGCTCATTTTCAGTAACAGGAATCTTAACATTAGCTTCGAGCTGTAAATTCCTGTTCACCTTCCAAAGTGAATTAACTCATACTTTTCCACATTAGTCTCCATTTAACAATTTCTGGTGCCAGCTCTGCATCTTCTCGATCTCCCTCTGCAAGCTGCAACATCCTTCCGCATTGTTCACAACTCCACCGAACTGAGTGTCATATAAAAATGTCATAAACCATCCTTCCACACCCTCAACCACGTCAGTTATCAGAAATTACGAACAGCTTTGGCAACAAAACAGATCTGTGCAATCCACCACAAGTCACTTAACTCCAGGATAAACATTTCCAATCAGCTAGTCAATTTCCACTCCCAATCGTTAACTGATCCTCAATAACATTCCTCTGTACTTTATGAAATAGCCTGACATGCTGAAACTTATCAAACGCTTTACCGAAATCCACATATACCGCATCAACTGCTTTACTCTGATCCGTCGGTTTGGTAACCATCTCAAATAACTCAATAAGTTTTGTAAGGCACGACCTACCCTTCACAAAACGGTGTTGGTTCTCCCTAATCAAATGATTCATTTCTTGGTGACTATAAATCCTATCTTATATGATCCTTTCCAAGAAGTTACCCACAAGTGAAGTCAGGCTCACTGGTTTATCATTATCAGGGCTGCCTTTACTCCCCTTCTTGAACAAGGGGACAGTATTCCCTATCCCCCGGCATCTGGCACTATTCCTGCCGATATTTATTGCATAAGGCTTCAATCCAAAGGCTCTACAATCTCCCCCCTCCCCACAGCTTCGCAGAAAATCCGAAGTAAAATTTCATTTGGCATGGGGGATTATCTATTGTCACGCGCTCCAGAGTCGCTCATGACTCATCCTTATGAACTTCAATCCGATCTAGTCTAATAGACTGTGCCTCAATATTCTCATTGAGAACATACATGGCCTTCTTACTGCTTGTTTACTAACGAAAAATATTCATTTATCGCCTCTTCTATCTCTTCAGACTCCACTCACAAAGTTTCATTACTTTCCTTGATAGTCCCTAAAATGTCACTTAGGCCTTTTTTTTAACCGACATATCGACAGAAAGCTTTAGGAATTTCCTTAAGGCTTCCTGCCATCTACCTCTCATGTCCCCTCTTGGCTCTTCTGAGCTGTCTCATTCGATCCTTCTTGGCTAACATGTAACACTCAAGAGCCATAACTGAGCCTTCTGGTCTCACTTTTACATGAACGTCCTTCTTCGTATGACAAGAGATTCAACTTCTTTAGTGCACCGCGGTTCGCTCGCTCCACGACTTCTTCCCTCTCTGACAGGAACATACTTATCAATGACTAGCATTTGCTATTCCTTTAACAAGCTCAACATTTCACTTGTGCCCATCCTCTGCAAGTTCCTTTCCCATCCTCTGCATCCTCCATCTTGCAATTCACGTCATAATTGCCTTGGAACCCCAGAAAAAAAACATTAATCCCTATCCCTTCAATCGCTAAAGTGCACGTAATCGAATTTTGGTCACTCTCACCACAGTGCTCCCGTACCTCCAAATCTAACACCTGGCCCGATGCATTACTCGGTGCCAGATCCAATGTGTCCTCGCTTCTTGTTGGCCTACATACATACATTGTCAGGAAACCCTCATGCACACATTGGACAAAACCTTACCGATCGAAGGAACTCGAACATGAGCGTTTCGAATCATTAATTGGAAAGTTAAATTACCCGGCAACAACTACCATTGTACTTCCGCTCCTATCCAGCATCATCTTTGCAATTATTTGCTCTACATGTCTGCAAACTTTGCGGAGGCTGATAGAAAACGCCCAACAAGGTGACCTCTCCTATCTTGTTTCTAACCACAGTCCACACCATCTTGGTGGACAATTGCTCATCAAATGTCCTTTCTTCCACTGTAATACTGTCCTTAAGTAACAATGCCACGCCTCCTCCTCTTTGACCATCTACCCTGTTCGTACTGAAACATCGAAATCCTGGAACCTGCAACAGGAATCCTGTTCCTGCTCTATCCATATCTCCGAAATGACCACACCATCGAACTCTCAGGTACCAATCCATGCTGCAGGTTCACGACCTTATTCCAGATGTACCTACCGTTGAACTAGTCACACTTCCAACCACCTTCCCATCTGCCAGTAAACCCCTGCGACGTTCAAGCTTTATTCATGACTTCGCTCCTCTCAGCCTCTTGAATACTGGAGATACAATTCAGGGTCGTAGGCCCCTGCTGTATAAGTTTCTATCCTTCCGAAGAGCATTAGCAAACCTTCCCACAGTGGACATTTATACCACTCTGACTCAAGTGTAGTCCATCCTTTTTGTAGAGGTGCTACCTAACCAAAATAAGTCCAAATTAGAACTGTTCGTCCTTCCGCTTAAGGATCCCTCTGGGACGCCATGGTGGCTCAGTTATCACTGCTGCCTTGCAGCACAAGGGGCCAAGGTTTGAGTCCGGCTTCGGGCGCCTGTCTGTATGGACTTTTCACATTATCCCCGTATGTGTGTATGTTTCCTCCGGATGCTCAGATTTCCTCCCATGCAACAAGCATGTGCACGTCAAGTGAATTGGTCATGCTAACTTAGCCAGAGTGAGAGGTGCAATAGTCAGAGGGAAATGGTTCTGCTTGGGTTGCTCTTTGGAGGATCGTTATAGACTTGCTGGGCCGAAGGTCCTGTTTTCATACTGTAGGGAATCTAATCTATCCCAAAAACATGATCCGAGACATCATCGTTCATGACCCATGGACCTGGCAACACGGACCCAGGTCCAGCTCACCGTACGTAGTGTTGTTTCAGAGGAGCTGGATGTATGTACAATTCCAGTACATCGAGTAAGCAAGGACACTCGTGGTGACCAATGCTCGACATTCTAGAGGAGGATCATTCAAGTGTTCTAATATCCATTCCTACTGCTCTGTAATCCTACTGAAAGACTGTTGCAAGTAAATTAGTAAAATCGAATCACAGCAATATTTATTTTTGAATAGAGGAGTAGGATGGACAGGCGACATTGACTGTGCCGTGTTTGGGGTAAATCAACTGCCCAAATATCTAACCTCACATACTCAGCAGTCTCGTGTCCTCTCCTCCTCAGCGTGTCTCTTGCCTATTCCCGAAGTAAGCTAGTTGAAGGGTTAATTGAACCTCCCGACAGCCCCTTGGATCTCATTCTCACAACTCCTGATCACACTGGAAGAGTGGAGGCTGCTGACTCACAACGTAAATGTTTGATACGATAATTTACTTTCCTGGCAGCCTCCTGACTCTCGCTATCACTGTTCCGACTGGCTGTGAAGTTATGGTATTGAATGTTAATTTAGACAGCTTTAAAATACCAAATCGTGAAGACAGGTTCTTATAAAAGGAAGCAATTAGAAGGTCAGAGATATTCCTACAGACAGCCTGGAAGTTTTTATCAAAGCCTTCTGTGCTGGGTCTCAGCAGTATAATGGAGACTGTATTGTGAGCAGCACTGGCAGTAGACTAGAATGAAAGATTACATGGGGAATCTTGTTTAACCCGGAAGTTTTGATTGGGGTCTTGGACAGTCTGGAGGGCCGAGGTGAAAAGGGAAGAGCTGCAGCTTCGGGAATTGCATTGGAAGGTGCCATAGGGGAGTGGACAAGTGTTCGGTGTGATGGTAGGTATTACAGAGGGACGGGTTCCTGTGAAGTACGGACAGCTGTGAGGAGAGGAAGACATGATTGATGGTGCGCTCCTGTTGGAGTTGGTGGATGTGGCGCAGGGTGGCTCTTTTAATGTGGATTCTCGTGCAGTGGTAAGTGAGGACAAAGGAATGTCTATCATTCAGCAGTAAAGCATGGATAGGGGTGAGAGCAGACAACTGGCAGATTGGTCAGTCATAGCTGAAGGCCTTGTCCGTTAGGCTTGGAGGCTAATCTCGATTCAAGGAAAATAATGTCATTACAGAGGCTTCACTCTAGAATGTAGAACAAATTATCGAATTTATATGATTGAGTTAAAGAAATTGGGAGAATGGGATCATTCTCTGCTAATCATGTTTTCAGTCACATGCAGAATTCCCCACCCGCTACCCACAAATACTTGAAACGAAATATGTATATAACAATTACGGGGGAGTGGCCATTTCTCCCATTCCACGTGTTCTCCCCACTTTAATATAGCAGTCGCAGTCAGAATATTCTGGAGTCCAGGGCAGGTTGGAAACTTCAGCAAATGATTCTGACTAACAGTTCTCCAGAAATATTATTGGAATTTGTTCATTTTTACCAGTATGTCATTTACCTTTTAGCTAATTCGTGTGTAAATTAGCTGGTACATGATTCGAAGAGTTCCCTCGTTCAGTAATTGTATCAGGTCAGTTAAGATCAAGGAGTAGCATTGTGAAATAGAGAATGCATTAAAGCAGCAGAAAAGGAGACTGTATAGTATGGTTTGTCTACTGAATCAGTATTGGTGGAAGTCACTAACAGGAAAGGAGAAGTCACTTTTTTGGTTGTTTTCTGCAAAAAAAAATAGCAGAGAGATGGAAGAGCAGATTGGATAGTAGATCCTGGAAAGGTACAGATATCAGAGAGTTGTTGTTATGGGTGACTACAATATGGATTGGAACCTCCTGATTGCAGATTGTCTGGATGGAGTCAATGATGCCAGATATTTACAACAGGGTTTCTTGACTAAATATGTCGATAGGCTGAGTAGGAGGAAGGCCATTTTGGATTTGGTGCGAGGGAACAAGCCAGGCCAAGTGTCATATATATCATGGAAGAGCATTTTGGCGATTGTGACCACAAATGCCTCACCATTGCCATACCATGGAGAGGAATAGAAACGGACAGGAAGGGATGTTATGTAATTGGAGTGTGGGTTTGGAATTAGACAGGAGCTGTAAAGTATAATTTGGTAACATTTGTTCTCCGGGAAATGCAAGACAGAAATGTGGAGATTATATAAGGAGCATTTGCTGCGATTGTTGGATAGCTTTTTCCCACTGTGTCAGAAAAGGTATGGTAAGGTGATCGCACCTTTGATGGTAAGAGAAGAGGAGCTACACGTGAACAGAAAGAAGGAAGCATATGTAAAGGCGATGAAACAGGGATCTGGCACAGGGTAGCTAGGAAAGAACTCAAAAATCGCATGAGGAGAGCGAGGAGGAGGCGATAAATCTTTGATGGGAAGAATTAGGGATAACTCAAAGGCGTTCTTCTCTATTGTGTGGAAGAAGAGAATGATCAATGTCAGGGTAAGGCTGATCAGGGATGTTGGAGAGAATCTGTGCCTGGAATCTGAAGAGATAGAGGATTCCCTGAATGTATGTTTGTTTTTGTTTCAATATCCAGAGAGAGATCGATCTTACTGAAAGTGGAAACACAGTGGACAAGGTTATTAGGCTTGCACATATTGTTATTAAGAAAGTGGATGCACTGGAAATTCTGGTGTCATGATAGATTCATCTCCAGTGTCTGACAATGTATGTACACTTTACAAGGATACCATGAGAAGCGAAGAATGAGATTGCTGGTCCTATCCCAGTGACCTTTGCATCCTCAATCTCCACGGGAGGACTACGGGATGTTTGTATGGACTTGAATGTTGTTCCTGTGTGCAAGAAACGAAATAAGGAAATCCCTGGGAAATACAGACAGGTCAGTTTTAATTCTGTGGGAAGCACGTTAAGGGAAAGGACTCTGAGAGATTGGATTTATGACTATTTGGAAAAATAAACAGTTTGATTCAAGAAAGCGAGTTTATGAGGTGCAGGTCATGCCTCACAAGCCTTATTGAGTTGTTTGAGCATGTGAGGAGATAAGTAGGGTCAAAAAAAGACAGTTGACATGGTGTGTACGGTGTACATTCCAAAAGCATCATGCAATCAGAGTGAACATTTTAGAGAAAAGGAACACATATCCTGACTTGCAAAATCAATGCATTTATTTTCTGGAATTCTCTGATTAAATGACCAGCAGGCTTAATAAACAAGAACTGACGTAATGTGCATCGGGTTTTCCCGTCTTTTTCGATGAGATACGGGAAAATATAAGCTATTATATAAGACAGGAGCTTATACTATGAAGGATAATGCACAGTTATGCAATGTAGACTGGTAAGACACGAAGAATGACAGTACGAATTAATTGTTCTTTATTGGATTAATAGCTGCATCTGCTGGAGTACTACATATATCAGTCTAATGGCATCAATTATTTATACTCTATACCGATGACTTGATGGAGAAGGCTATGCGCAGTACAGATCTAAAATTGCGGATTGCGGTAGGTGGGAGATCATGCTGCAATAAGGATATGAGAAAGCTGAAAGGGCCTACAGTTAAGATTATTGATTGTATTAAAAATTGAGAGCTGAGTTCATTCCACGCAAGTATGTGGTCAGCCAATTGAAAAACAGTTTCATGCAATCATATATATCAAGAGACTTCAAAAACGGAGAAGAAATTGGGGTGTTCCTGTGTATGAAATATAACATCAGCATGCTGGTGCAGCAAGTAACGACATTAGGACATGACGCTTATTCCTAGAATGGAATCACTGACTGACGTTGTCAACAACAGTAAGGTGATTATGCATTGTAGTTGACACTAATGACGATTAGATATTCTGGAAACATACACGATACAAAAGATGATTGACAAGAAGGATGTTGAGAAGGCTGTTTCCACTTCTGGGCAGAGTATCGAACTTGGGGACACTGAGACAGAATAAGGGGCTTTGACTTAAATCAGATTGCAAAGAAATGCCTACTATCAGAAGGCAGCGAAAGTCTGTAATTCAGTAATAAAGATCGTTATGGAGTTTAAATCAACGAATATATTTACACTCGAGGTGGTTGAAATTTTGACATATGAGCGACTTGAGGGATTAATGGTCTTGAGATGATATTGGAGTTGGGCTCTGGAAAAGACCACATTGAAGGAAAGGGCAGACTTGCGAGTTGGAATCGTATTTTTCTGTTCTGTTTTCTTATGTTCTTTTCTTTTAGTATTGGAAATTAACTGGTTAGTTACCTGGGGATCATGTTGTGCAAGGTTGCGTTGGAGGAGAGTAGAGAATTTGTTTGAAGCATGGGGTAACGGGGCTCTAATGGAAGTGAATGTAGGTCTGTCGCATGACCGACATCTGGAGCAAAAGCAGCCAAGACGGGAAGCGTGGAAAGAATGATGTGAGCCAGGGGGTGTGCGTATGCGAACGGGCGGGGTGAGGGGCAGGTCTCTTCTGGATCTCGCTGGATTTTCCAAAAAATACTTTTCAAAGTACACCGAACCATCAAATTTGCCTCTATCTGGTCCTGTGTTGCAGATTCAAAACGTTGAATGGAACATTTGGTCAAGCACTTCGGAGCACGACTGGCTCACTTGACCCTTTGACACCAAACGATCAGGGCATAAGATCATGGTTTACCTTTTTATGGCCACAGCTACAGTTTACTATGAGTACACAATTTTCTAGCATTCCTTTGTCTATCGAATATCAAATGAAGTCAGCCTCGATATAATTTTAAAGGTCACACCAACCCCTGGGCAAGGGATTTCCCACTTGAATAAATTACAACGGGTTGAATTTCTTATCAGCCTTATTCTAAACGTGATTTAAGGGTCGCTGTTTCATTTCCTCTTCACCCTCCACTTCTTTTCTCAGCAGATTATAAATGTAACCCGTTTGCTGATATGACCAATGACAAAGCTCTCAGACTGAGTCGGATTCAGTGACAGTAACAATTCAGGAGAATTCCTTTAGTCAGCTACAAATAATGAGATTTGTGGAGTAACGTGGAGGCACAGTGCGAAGCATTGCTATTTCACGGCAACAAGGACCCTGTCTCAATTCCAACCTCGGACGACCATGATTGTGGAATTTGTTTAATCTCCCCGTGCTTGTTTGTGTTTGCTCCCTGTGCTACAATTTCCTCTCATTGTCCAAAATATGCACTTTAGGGTGTATTGGCAACGTTAACTTGCACATAGTGTCTATGTGCATTAGAAATGGGAAATTCAAAGTCATGATAGTGTGTGAGGTGCGGGTGGAATAGTTTTAGGAGGGTCATTGTGGACACCATCGCTCAAATGGCCTGCTTCCACACTGTAGAAATTCAGTGTCTAGTTTTGACGAAAGAAGCATCCATTGGGTATTGAACTGACCAACCACTTCTCAAGACCTTCGGTGTTTTATTAAGATCACCTCTCAATCCAAACGAAACCTGTTAAACCTTCACAACATAAGTCTTTTATCTGAGGAATAACTGAACTGAAAACTCTTTGGACGATTTCCCATTTAATTATAACCTTGGACAATCTCAGCCGGTCTGGCAGGAACTATAAGGAGAGAAAAGATCTGACGTTTTGACGTTTCGAGTCTAGCTGACCCTTTGTCAAAGCTTTGAGGAAGTGTCAGTTAGGAACGAAACGTCAGCTCTTTTCTCTCCTTACAGATACTGGCTTACCTGCTGAGATTGTCCAGCATTTTCTCTTTTTGTTTCAGATTCCAGCATCCGCAGTAATTTTCTTTTATCGTCTTTTATTAATTCTAAGCTTTGTAATTTAAAAATACAAAAGAAGTATGTTCACACACAGCTGAGGAGGTTTATGTTCTTTTCTCGTAGTGTTGTGAGACTTTGGAATGCTCTTCCCCAGACAGCATTGGAGACAGAGATATTTAATATTTTTTGCGGCACAGACGGATAGAATCATGAATAAAAGTGGAGTCTGGAATTATCAGGTAGTACACATGAATGTGCAATACGGGTGAAATACTTGCAGTGGTACAAAATGACACTGTGGATGAAGAGAACATGCAGGAATACAAAGAAAAATGAAATGATCATGTTGAGAAAGTTTAGCAGAGCGAGCTGAGATAGATTAGAGACCCAAAGGGTCTGTTATCTCATTAGAGAGAAACCACTCGTGGTGATTTAACTTGAGGGTCACCAAACCTCACGTGAGAGTTGAGGTTGATCTAGCATACCCTTTCTCGTAACCGCTGTCACTGGGGAAAAATTGAATTTGCGCTTTTGGCCACCTACTGCATCATAAACCTGCTGTTCGGCATGGGTGACCATGAAGCTGCTCTGGACATAAATAGTCAAAGACAGAGGAAAATAGAAAATTTGATAACAGAGTAGTAGATCCAATTTACATAACGTTCAAGATAACGGCTGAGGACAAAATTAATGTTCTCTGCTTGAAATTGTATTCCATAATGAAACAAGTGTTTAGATGTTGTCTTTGGATGAATGCAATAGGTTTCGACAAGCGAAATAATCAGAAGTACGAATTGTGATTTTATACTTATGACCACAAAATAATATGGAAGACAGGAGATCATCAGATTTGTCCTTATCTTGTTGGATGACGGCTTCTTTGACGGGCTGACCAGCCCCATGATGGATTAAAGTCATTTGCGATTTGATAAATAAAATCGACTCTGTTCCTTCCCCTTGCTTTTCATATCGGGAACTGACAATTTACAGAAACTGAGAATTGATTAGAACATCATCTGTGACATTGCATAATCAAACACATGCACAAAATTCCAGAAGTGGCATGATTCTGAAAATTCCTAAAGCAACATTCTCTAAAACCATCTATACTGACGTGGGAGTATGGTGAAGGTGTGTGTGTGTGTGTGTGTGTGTGTGTGTGTGTGTGTGTAAGAGAGAGAGAGAGATAGTTGGAGGGGTAAGGAAAGTGCTGCATGCAGTGGTGTGGGTGGTTGAGCATGAACCTTGTTCAGAGGTTGGTGTTCCAACTGATGTACTGTGAATGTGAGGGAGCAGAGAAAACGCAATGGCACATATCCTGCCAGAGCGGGGAAAGTTACTGATGCTGCTCTTGTACGGTTGGACATGTCTTCAGACCGCAGAGATTGCACTGAGTTTGATGGTGAGATTGGTGCGTCTGGTGATGCAGCCTTCTCTGGGAACAGAATGTCCTCCTCTGCACTCGCCCATTCAGCAGAGCCTTCGTGCCACTGTCGACAAATCGTTGTACAATTTCCACTTACTTGCCATGTACAGGGTAAACTTTGCAGGGCAGATCCGAACTCAGAAATCTCAAGCGTGTCCCTATTGGCTTATTAACGATGGCAGTAGTGCCAGCGATAAAGAAATATCCAGGGGAACCCGGGCAATGGTGCTTACCTCCAGTCATGATGGGTGGAGAATCGGCCTGGCATTAAATGGAGGAACACCGTGGAGCCGAGCGTGTAGTAAATGAGGTGGGATCCATAAGATTATACCACGAAATTAGCTCCGACTCGTGCAGAAGATTGCTCAACCATAATGAATGAATACAACACTGAGACAAATTATTGTTAGATTCATATCAGTGATTAGAAGAACCCTTTGACGTCACTCCGACTTTCAATGCTGCAGAATAAATCCTCACTGAAAAATCTCCATCATTTGAACTCCCACTAATATCGCATTCACACATCATTCATGGAACACGAGTGCATTTTACAAAATGTATTCCAAATGTCTTCATTTCATCATTCTGAAACATCTGATATCATGCCTCCTTCACGCTGTCTATCAATCTCCATTTTGCATTCAATATCCTAAACCCCGCCCACTTTTTGTACTTAACTGAGTCTTTGAACATCTCACTCTGCAAGTAGTTTTCAAACCTACAGCACCCCTTATCATAGCACAATGGAGATATGGAGATATACCCCCCCACCAACCTCCATGTACACCGTGTCATTCATCGTCATTTCCGCCACCTCCAAACAGACCCCACCCTCCAAGGATATATTTCCCTCCCCTCCACGATCAGTGTTCCGTAAAGCCCACTCCCTCCGTGACTCCGTCATGAGGTCCACACACTACACCAACCCACCTCCACTCCCAGGACCTTCCCCTGCAACCGCAAGAAATGCAAAACTTTCGCTCACACTTCCCCCTTACTTCTCTCCAAGGCCCCAAGGAATCCTTCCATATCCGCCACAAATTCACCTGCACCTCCACACACATTATTTACTGCATCCGCTGCACCCGATGTGGCCGCCTCTGTATTGGGGAGACAGGCCGCCTACTTGTGGAATGTTTCAGAGAACACCTCTGGGACTCCCGTAGCTCAACCCTTCAACTCCCCGTCTCACTTCACCAAGGACATGCAGGTCCTTGGAGTCCTCCATCGCCAGACCGTATCAACACGACAGCTGGAGGAAGAGCGCCTCATCTTCCGCCCAGGAAGCCTCCAACCACAAGGGACGAACTCAGATTTCTCTCGCTACCTCATTTCCCCTCCCCCACCTTGTCTCAGTCCCAACCCTTGAACTCAGCACTACCTTCCTAATTTGCAATCTTCTTCCTGACCTCTCCGCCCCCACTCCCACTCCAGCCTATCACCCTCACTTTATCACCCTCACCTTAACCTCCTTCGACCTATCGCATTTCCTACGCCCCTCCCACAAGTCCCTCCTCCCTACCTTTTATGTTAGCCTGCTTTGCATATTCTCCTCATTCCTGAAGAAGGGCTCATACCCGAAACGTCGATTCTTCTGCTCCTTGGCTGCTGCTTGACCTGCTGCGCTTTTCCAGCAACACATTTTCAGCACTGTCTACAGATCTCTTGTTCTGCAAAGTGGGGAATCTCCTCATCCTTATTGATTTAGATTTTCCTTCTAACCTGTATTTGAGTCAGGTTTGATTTAAGTCTGGTCTTGGTAAATTATTGTTGATGCTGGAATGGTTTCCTGAAAGTAGGATTGTACAAATTGATATTGATATTGTAGAAAACCAATGGGGTTTGTGACCAATTATGGATGAGCAATGGTGACTGGCATTACAACATCTGTGTCTGCAACTTAATAAATAACACAGAGTCTGCAAAGAAGGGAGTCTCTGGGAAATGCAATGAAGTGTCAGCTTAAGATCAGCCATAGTCTTATTGGATAGTGGAGCGGGATAGAATCTCCTGCTCCTGCAAGGTGTTCATATATTTCTGTTCTTAGCAAAGCAATACCCCTTCTCTGCCTGAGTCCCAGACTGGTTGGGAATGATTCGCCTCTTCCTTTTTCAGGGTAACAGGATTCTTACTCGCCTTCTGATTTTCCTATATTTCATTCTTAATCAGTTGAATTACTGTCTCCTGCTCCTGTGTACCAAGTTTGCGGAAATAAATGTCCTCGTTTTGCTTTCATGAAGAACAGGCTCGAATAGCTGTGTATCTGCTACTGATCCTGTGGAATTGAATTTAGGGACTCAATGGCCTTTTCTCGTCGTTTACAACCTCTTTTGACTGACAGCCTTTCTCCTCTTTGTGTGAAGCATTCGAAAAATCTGAACAATGATTTTGTGTTTTCTTTCCCTCTCTGTAATTCAGCAAGCAAGGTGACTGGCAGCAAATTTTGATGACAGATTTGCAAGGCCAGGAGAAAGTGAGTCTGCCGGCGCTAAGGATAAGAGTCGAGAGTGCATTGCCGGAAAAGCATAGCAGGTCAGGCAGCATCCAAGGAGAAGTAGCGTCGATATTTCTGATTAAGGGCTCTTGCCCCAAAAGACGACACTCCTGCTCCTCGGATGGTCCTGGACTGCTCTGCCTGTCCAGCATCATTCTATCGAGATGTGAGAGGATGAATATCCACTTCCTCCTACGGAGTGTAAGAGTCGACAGTGTGAATACCCGCCTCGTGTTGCACTGTTACAAACTGCAGAGGCCTAACAATCTAAGCCTGTATCCGTTTAATAGAATCACGAGGTTGAATGGCCTCCTTCAGTTCCCGTAAAACAGACTCGAGAGGTGGAATGACTTTCTCCTGTGTGCCAGTTAGAAGCTCCAGAATGTGAATGATCTCTTCCTGTCCCTGTGCAACACAATAGAGAGGCTGAAACATCTCCGCCTCTCCCCCTTCAACAAATTTGAATACATTGACTCACACAACAATCCGTTGACAATGAGCAGACATTAAAATCATCTGATGGGGATTGCTCCCTTCTCAGTTACAGAAACATAAACAGCACAATGCACTCCAGGTGTCCTCACAGAAAAACCTCGTACAGTTGCCGTAACACAATGGATTGAACTAGTACCTTTGCAAAACCTACCAACATTCCATAATTCCACCTCTTCAAATGGTAACAGGATAGTTTGGGCTGTATGGCCTTCTGCGATCTTTCTGTGCCAGGCACATAGATGCAAAATTGCTTCGCCCTATTCCTCAACAGCAGTCTCAATGCTCTGAATGATGCCACAAGTTTTTGAAATTATTTGACAAGGTGCAATTTTCAATAGTACTACGACTCAGCGCAAACTTTTCGGTTAATTTAAACAAGACACACAGCAAAGCTCACCTCGCCTCGTAATCTGTCAAAGATTAAGTGAGAAAGAACTACCGAAATGCCACGAATTAAAGAAAACGTAATAATTCACTCTTTAATTCCATGTTAAAAAATGCTTACAACATTGTAAACCTCCTTTGATATATTTATCTACCTCCCAAACTGCAACAATATTATGAAGCAAGAAAGTTCTCAACCCCGATAAATTTTAACAAAAAAAAAATCAACATTCAAACCCAGCTAGCTTTCGGTCATCCCTTTGTGTCTTGCCCTATAGATTTTCCTGTCTCATTTTCGTCGGTCTTCTGCTCACAGATTTCATATGAACCCTTACCTTTCAGAGAATCGTTCCACGAACACAGTCTGTTTGCGCTCTTTGCCGCTCTATCTAACTATTCAAAATGCCCGATTTTATCCCCCAATAATATCGAACGGGCTCGTTTGTTTGATGTCATTAAAAGAATAATATTCAAATTCATTCACAGTTGTTTATATTGGGGCATAATGTATACTGTCGGGCCGGATTTGAATTTGTTGTGTAACATATCAACTAAGCTCAGCAATTTGTTTCAGAACCATAATCGTACATTTTTAATGTTTCAGTGCACGATGTCCTTTTCGTGGACTGTGCCAGCTTTCACTCTCCTTAAAGTACAGTTCATACCTCCAAATTCATAACACTTCTCATCATAACGAAAAGATGTCTTCATTTTTTTCTATTCCTTAATGGTATTACCATGACATACATATGACTTCAGTTTAAGTTCATATTAACTTCTTCCCACGTACATATAAAACATTGAATAGACACTAATCCCATCCATAATTTATCAGTAAAATGCGCGATAATGCATTTACTGTTGTTTTTCGCAAAACCCGCAAGATGGAAAATTTGGAACAAAATGTTTGTAAGATAAGGCCTCAACGAAATGCTCGCGTATTATTGTTTTTAAAGCGTTCTAAGAATCTAAACAGATTGTAGCCTGTGTACACATCCGCTGGCACAGTGGCACAGTGGGCGGCACGGTGGCACAGTGGTTAGCACTGCTGCCTCATAGCACCAGAGACCTGGGTTCAATTCCTGCTTCAGGCGACTGTGTGGAGTTTGCACGTTCTCCCCGTGTCTGCGTGGGTTTCTTCCGGTTTCCTCCCACAGTCCAAAGATGTGCAGGTCAGGGGAATTGGCCATGCTAAATTGCCCGTAGTGATAGGTAAGGGGTAGATGTAGATGTAGGGGTATGGGTGGGTTACGCTTCGGCGGGGCGGTGTGGACCTGTTGGGCCGAAGGGCCTGTTTCCACACTGTCAGTAATCTAATCTAATCTAATCTAATCCATCTCCGACACACTGTTACATAAACGTTACGACATTTTAAGGCCAGGACCAAACTCATTGCCTGTTTTTCACCGTATTTCCTCTGCTGGGTGTTGAGGTTTCTGTAGAAGTAACTTATTGACAGTTCAATTCCAGAATCAACTTTCTGTAGCAATACAGCTCGAACTCCTACGTCACTAGCATCGATGGCAAATTTGAAGCCTATCAAACAATTTGGTGTACTTCAGTGGTTAATACTGTTTTTAAACTGTTTAATGCCTCCTGGCATTGTTCTGTCCGACGAAATTTTCTTTTCTCCTTCAACACTGATGTTTTGAGCAAAGGATCGAAGGATTTCATTTAGTGCCAAAAATCAAAGTAACACTTTCTTTGAGGTTGGGCGTGGAAATTTCTCGATGGCCTTCTTCTTTGCATTCCTTGGAGTCAACCTACCATGACCAATGTTTTGTCCCAAGAACTTCACCTCTGCTTTCCCGGATTCAGAATTGTTTAAGATTATTAACAGATTTACTTCTCTTAATCAGTCCAAATGCTCTATCAACTGATATATGTGACTGTGCCAGAACTCACTGAAGATCACCATGTTGTCCAAAGAGACTGTACAGATCGTTAACCCAGGCACAACTCTGCTCAAGATTTGTTGAAGAGTAAAGGGTGTATCTTTCATCCCAATGCGCGTCGCTTTGAATTGATATCACCCAGAAATGTTTTTCGCCTTCAATGATAAAGATATCTGCGAATAACCAAATGGACCATTTTTAAAGCTTTCAGTGGACGTTGCACATTTCTTGGCCTGTTCCAGCTTTCACTCTCTCTTAAAGGGACAGTGCACACCGACAACTTCATGACAATAAGAGCAGCAGTATATAAAAGTCAAAAGGTATTAAATGCTGTTATCCTGAATCATAGTCTCTAGAAATTTCACCACCAATCGTTTCCCACAACCGGTCTGCTATTTTTTTCCTGTCTCCTTTTATAAACAGGGTGGAACATAGAAAACGCTGCAGTGGTCTGGCGCTCCTTCCACATAAAAGAAAGCAAATTAAAAGCATTGGAAAAGTTCTGTTCCATTCCTCTGCAAACCTTATACATTCCACATACACAAAGATATTTATTACTGGCAAAGCTCAGTAAAGCTGGCAGCATCTGTGTAGCACCTGGTGACCCTTCCACTGAACTTATCGGAGCAAGGAAATTGTCAATTTTTATGGAGAACATAAATGCGTTGAGTGATAAGGAGTAAATGAAAGATGTGCAAACAGCACGAACAGAGAGAAGATATTTGAATCAACTAATGAGAAGAAAATGATTTGGCTAGGATGGTGAATAGCTGTTAAGGTAGAATGTTCCTTACTAACAATATTTAATGTGTAACAGCAGGCTATGTGGTAACAAGGCCTGGTCTAGTAGGTTGGGTCTCTGCATGGGAGATTTTGATCTTTAACATCGTTCAGTTAATATTGAAGTGCCGGCCTGACATGCATCTGCCCACTCACCTAACTTGTCCAGGTCACCCTGTAATCCCCTAACATCCTCATCACGTTTCACCCTACCACCTAGCTTTGTATCATCAGCAAATTTGCTAATGTTATTGCTGATACCATCTTCTATATCATTTACATATATTGTAAAAAGCTGCGGTCCCAGCACGGATCCCTGCGGTACCCCACTGGTCACTGCATGCCATTCCGAAATGGAGCAGTTCATCACTACCCTTTATTTCATATTAGCCAACCAATTCTCTATCCAATCTAGTACTTTGCCCCCAGTACCGTGCGCCCTAATTTTACTCACTAACCTCTTGTGTGGAACTTTATCAAAAGCTTTCTGAAAGTCCAGGTCCACTACATCCACTGGATCTCCCTTATCTATCTTCCGAGTTACATCCTCAAAAAATTCAAGAAGATTAGTCAAGCATGATTTCCCCTTCACAAATCCATGCTGACTCTGACCTATCATGTTACTATTATCCAGATGTGCCGTAATTTCATCCTTTATAATAGACTCCAGCATCTTTCCCACCACTGAGGTCAGACTAACTGGTCTATAATTTCCTGTTTTCTCCAGCCCACCCTTCTATAAATGTGGCACAACATTAGCCACCCTCCAATCCTCAGGAACCGACCACGATTCTATTGAACTCTGGAAAATAATCACCAGCGCATCCACGATTTCCCGAGCCACCTCCTTCAGTACCCTGGGATGCAGGCCATCAGGTCCCGGAGACTTATCAACCTTCAGACCTAACAGTCTCTCCAACACCAAATCCTGGCAAATATAAATTCCCTTAAGTTCAGGTCCTTCAGCCACTGTTACCTCAGGGAGATTGCTTGTGTCTTCCCCAGTGAACACAGATCTGAAGTACCCATTTAATTCCTCTGCCATTTCTTTGTTCCCAATAATGTATTGCCCTGTTTCTGTCTTCAAGGGTCCAATTTTTGTCCTAACCATTTTTTGCCTTGGACATACCAAAAAAAGCTTTTACTATCCTCCTTTATATTCTTGGCCAGTTTACCTTCGTACCTCATTTTTTCTCTGCGTATTTCCTTCTTACTAATCCTCTGTTGTTCTTTAAAAGCTTCCCAGTCCTCAGTTTTCCCACTTATCTTCGCTAAGTTATACTTTTTCTCTTTTGACTTTATATGTTTCTTTACTTCCCTCGTCAGCCACGGCCGCCCATGTCTCCTCCTGGGATCTTTCTTCCTTTTAGGAATGAACTGATCCTGCAACTTCTGCATTATACACAGAAATATCCGCCATTGTTCCTCCACGGTCTTCCCTGTTAAGGTATTGCACCATTGAACTTTGGTCAGTTGCTCCCTCATAGCTCCATATTTCCCTTTATTCAACTGAAATATTGTCACTTCCGATTGTACCCACTCCCTCTCAAATTGCAGATTGAATCTTATTGTATTATGGTCACTACTTCCCAATGGCTCCTTCACTTCGAGGTCACTGATCAATTCTGGTTCGTTACACAATACCAGATCCAGAATCGCCTTATCCCTGGTCGGCTCCAGCACCAGCTGCTCTAAAAATCCCATTTCTGAGGCACTCCACAAAGTCTCTTTCTTGAGGCCCGATACCATTCTGATTCCCCCAGTCTACCTGCATGTTAAAATCCTCCATAACAACTGTAGTAACATCTTTGCGACAAGCCAATTCGAGCTCCTGATTCAACTTACATCCGACATCCAGACTACTGTTTGGGGGCCTGTAGCTGACTCCCATGAAGGTCTTTTTACCCTTCGTGTTTCGAAGCTCTATCCACACTGACTCTACATCCCCTGACTCTAGGTCCCCCCGCGCAAGGGACTGAATATCCTCCCTTACCAACAAGGCCACCCAACCCCCTCTGCCCGTCAGTCTGTTCTTACGATAGCACGTGTAGCCTTGAATATTCATTTCCCAGGCCCTGTCCCCATGAAGCCACGTCTCAGTTATCCCCACAATATCGTATCTGCCAATTTCCAAAAGAGCCTCAAGCTCATCCACCTTGTGTCTAATGCTTCGTGCATTCATATATAGAATTTTTAATTTGTTACTGCTCTCACCCTTCCCCTCAACCCTTATTTCACTCAACTTTACAGCATGATGCCTTTTCCAGTTTTCTGCCTCCTTGACACACTTGTCTTTCTTGACTTCTCTTGTTGTAACTCCCCCTTCAATTTCCTTTTTAAACATCCAGCTTGTCCCCTCCTCCCCGCTACTTAGTTTAAATGTAGCGGTGTTGCAGCAGAAAACCTGCCTGCCAGAATGCTGATCCCTGATCTATTGAGGTGCAAGCCGTCTCTCTTGTAGAATTTATGGTTACCATAAAATATACCCCAGTGATCCAAATTGAAAGCCTATCAACAATGTTGCTGTGGCATCCTTGCTTGAGGAAAATGGTCGCCTTTTTTGAGGCTTCTTTCTCCAAGTGCAAGTGAGGTTTAGACGAAAACTGGAAGCGAAATCGATGAATTCCAGGTGAGAGACGGAAGCAGCATGGACGATATCATCAATATATCAGAGAAAATGTTGTAGGTTTGGAGCCAAAATGGGACATGTATAAGGCATGTTCCATGTACACCACAAAGAGACAGGGGTAACTGGTGCCCATGGTGGAAACCATAGTCACACTTCTGACCTGAACAAAATGATCAAAATTAAAAGGGATGTTCTTCAATATGACCATGATCTTGGGTAAGTAGAAGATGGTGAGCGTAGATGAGAACAGCCCGTGCCTGCTCTCCAGGAAAAGCGGGGAGCGCTGAAAACACCCTGGTGTGGGATGGGCCTGTAAATTGATTGCATGGTCATGGTAAAGAGGAGGTGGCTGGAGCCCACAAACTGGAATTCTGAGTTTGATTGAAACACTCTTCTATTCCTTCAAGAGCGAGTAATTATTCCATTGTGTAATGATGTGAAACGTGATGTCAGGAAGGGGTTAACTGAACCTTTTTGTGACTGATTCATGTCAGCCTCCATTGATTCTAAACATTCTCGTGAAGGATTGCCATATTATAATTAGAAATGGGCTCCATTCAGTGTATTATCCCATGGTAAGAGTGTTAGCATTACTGACAGCAGTAATCGGGATCAGCAGCTTCAGATGGAGCTGAAGGACGGATCATAAGCTAAGAATATCGGACAGGAATGTTGCAACAATGCATAGGAGATTATCCTGGAATAATTGGTTTCTTTCTAGGTAACAGCAGATGTCATTAGCAGTGTAGCTGAAATGTCGAATTTAAATGTTTCGAAATATTTACTGCCCTGTCCAGGCAATCGTTGATGTTCCTGGTGAATCTCAGTGTCCACGTATTACTTCGACAAATCATTTTCAACTGTATTTCAGTTATTTTCAGATCCTCTACTCTGCTTGCCAATGTTATTGTGATTCTGACACTTTGAATCAAGGTGTCCACTTCACAAACCAGTTCGAACAGCATCAGTGACTTTGTTCAATTACTGTCTTCCTCTCCGGTCCTGGAAGTGTCTTGTTTCAGCTGTGAAACACCATTCATTGTATTACTGTCATTTAAATATTGGGAGCACTGAGTTCACTCTCTTCTTTTTTAGTACAAACTTAACTTTCTCCGTATGACTTCATCTAATGGCTGGGCACTATCTGAGGCTGAAACAGATGAATCACATGTGTGATGATCCGTTTGCCATGAGCTGAATCCTGACACTGTACCGTGACCAATAAATATTTTAACTTCTGACACATCCAGAATATATGTTACTAGCAGAAACCATCTGCTATTCGAAATATGAGGTACGAAATACAGGTTCACGATGGAGAAAATGAGGACTGCAGATGCTGGAGATCAGAGCTGAAAATGTGTTGCTGGAAAAACGCAAAGGGTCAGGCAGCATTCAAGGATCAGGAGAATCGACGTTTCGGGCATGAGCCCTTCTTCAGGAAGGGCTCACGATTGACGATGCCAATACTCTGCTGTTGTTAACATTCCCAACTCTAAATCTGCAGAAAGAATTTTGATGCAACACTTCATGGAACATATCCAAACTCACAAAAAAGAAATTCCATCAATCCGTCATTACTGTCCACACTGATGTATTTATATTATTTTTCAGACTGACAATGCCCTTATTTTAATATTCTGAAGCAAGTCATTCAATCTATCAATGAAACAACCCTCACTCAACCTCTTTCGCTTGTCCAAAACCCTGCCAGTTGCGAAGTTTTAACTGCTTTCTTGATGGTGTCTATGGTGTTTTCTATAAGGACTTTTGGGAACTTGACGTAACGGACCATTTCAATTGATCGTGCAATGTTTTTATTCAATTTTGCGTTCTTGTGATTGTGACCCTCAACGGCTTCACTTCCTGAGTTATTCTTGCTTCCCTGTCTCCTTTCCTAATTTTCCACAACAAATTATTGGTTGGTGAATTGTCTATTTGCGTCTTTATTGTGAATATCCCTCTGCATCTTTACATTTTTTTGGCTTTTGCCTCATTATTACATTGAGTACTGGAGGTGTGAAGCTCAGAAACAATGCAATGATGCGTTTCAGGCTCTTGACACACACACTTCCTCGTGTTTCCCATGTGTTTAGCATCTTCAGCAAGGAAGTTTTGTAGCTTTGTCTCGTGTCTTTGAAACATTGTCTCTGTCTGTCAACTGCATGCCTGTGCTTGTCCCTCTCAGTCGATCGTGCAGTCAGGAACACGAGGAAGCTTCTCGTGCATTCTTTGTAAAGGGCAAGGCATCTAACTTTCCACGGAGCACCTTCTGACCGACTCCTGGTATTGAAACATTAGTGGAAATATAGGGAATGTTTTGCTACAGTTTGCACTGTGAACTGCTTCAGACATTCGCCATTACCTGAGGGTTTGCTGACCCTATTCAAGACAGAGCACAGGGACAGTAGTGACAGCATCTGGGATTTCACGACGAAGAACAAATCGAGCAGAGGCATTAGAGGCAAAGCTGTGCAACCACGGAGTGAGTGCATGTAAGGGGTCAGTGAAGGAAAGGAATGAGGCGTGTGCCGCAACCAAATCGGGTTTTCCCAGAAAATGGTTAATCAGAAACTGTAAACTTTTCATGAAAAGTACATATATGCAGATAGATTGCAGGATATGTTGCACTGGAGGGGTTACTCTGACCAGTTCAGATATAAGAGTTTGCCAAGTTCAGATTACTAACTACACCGAAGTGTCAATATTGTGTGAGGTGACCCTGAACGCAGACCAGGGTCAATTCCTTCAATGCAACCTGCAGCTTCACAGCAGGGGTACGACGTGGTTCCAGTTTTGTTAAGATCACAGCATTATTCATCATCCATGATCCTGAACTTCCCAGGTAGGAGACGGTTACATACCCTCATCTTCCAGTAGGTCAAAGATGATGTATTAATCATGTGATGAAGGACATTTATAACAGTTGGTGCTCCCTCAGGAGGGAACTGCCGAATGTATACTTTGTTTCCAAGTTTAGTGGGATTTGCAAACCTATGCAAGGCTTCGCAGGTCCCCATATCAATGTGGTGTGATTGAGGAAGGAATCTCACGCTATTATTGTTGGACAGTGACATGCACAGCAATCAATTTGATGAATACAATCTGTCCGGGCAGCAGCCACAATCTTTTTCGTGTGAATCAGTCAGCCGTTCCCATCTTCGGGCCTCCACGTAGAACTAAATGATGGCATCTCGGATAAAGACCAACCCTTTGCTGCACAAATCAAAACAACCTCCCGCGTCACCACTTACCACCGCCCTCAACAACGTCAAAATTTCCTGTATGTACTGAGAGCGAAGGGGCCACTGGGAACATCAGTGAACAGACCATCAGGAATGTGGGGCAACACTTTCATTGTCTGAACTGGTGGGAATAGACGATTCAGCACAATCTGTTACACTAAGTCCTGTAATTTATTTCTCCATTTTTGTGATATTCTGCTTGCCATTCTTGATGAAAAATTGACAGGTTCACATTAATCCACATCGTCGTCCATATTCCAACTTGCTGCTCATCAACTGAACATGTATCTTTCCATTTAAAAACTCTCTACCTCCTCCTGATAATTTAATTTCATACTTCCTATGGTGTCTTCGTCAAATTTAGTTGCTATACAATTTGCTTCTGCTCTTTCAAATTATTGATACCGATTGCAAATACGTGGAGACCTCACGCTGATCACTGTCTGACTGCACTGATGTATGTTCTGTCAAACTGACAAAGACCGAATTAGCCCTAATGGCTGCTTCTGGATTAATAAACAATCTTTCCACAATTCCTGTAAAGAACATTTGATGGATTGCATGTTCCAGAAAAAGATAGCTGAAAATAAAAACGACGAGCTATTCACCACCACGAGCCTGCTCCCCCATTTGATGCAATCATGCTTGAGCTCATGTCAGTTTCAACACCACGTTGCTGTTATTTGTCAGAACCTTCATTTATTTAGAGTCCTAGCAGGCCCTGATCACGACTATAGTAAATTCCACAGATTCATCCGTATTTCACAGAAGTAATTTCTCATCATCCTGTATTTAATATGCTATACGCTATCCAAAAACTACCATCTCTTGTTCTAGATTACCCCACGTTGAGAAACATTCTCTGTATGTCTGCATTGTCAGTCTTCTTTTGCATCGTACTGTTACAACATGGTGGTGAACTCTTCTGTTAATTAAACCAATCACCCAGAACAGTTCACCTCGTCTTATAATCTGTTAAATATGCGCGATATAGAACTCCTAAATTCCACGATTTAACATGAAAAGTGAACATTAATCTATAGTATTCATAGCCGTAAGCACCGTTTGCTTCATTGCTCATAATCAACCTCCTGCTCTATAACAAAATGCTATTCCAATAACAAACTCACTAAAATTGGATCAACTTAATTTCAAAACCACACTGTGGCTGTTGCCTTCAGTGTCTTTTGGTTTCAACCTTGGGATCGCCTTGTGCCGTCTTCTTTCGTATTGCTGCCAACAAGTTTTATGTGAAAATGTATCGTTGATGGAATGTTTCCTAATTTCTTGAGTCTTCTGTTCAATTTTCAAAATGCCTTCATTATTGTATGGCCAGCATCGGATTGTCACATTGGTTTAATGTTGGCAGAACAAGAAATTCAAACTCGATTGGAATTTAGTATCCTGAGACATAAGTTAAACTTATTGGTAGAAACTCAAATTGTTGTCACAACAGCAAGCGACTCTAGTGTCCATTTCACAGCCAAATATTGCATATTTTCGAAGCTCCAGTACACTCTGAGACTGTGCACTAGTTCATATCACAGGGACTTGTAATCACTCGGCTTGGAAAAACATTCATTTTCTCTTAAGTACCGTATACGACTTCAACTTCATAACACCCCACACCTTAAAAGAAAAATGAACCATTATAATGAAAATACGTTTTTGGTTCTCTTCTAAGTCCTAATCACATTACATGAAATATATCTGTCTTTTATCCAAGGTATAATCGTTTCTGCATATTGACATTGGACTCTGTCCAATCTTATCCATATATTCTTTCTTTAAATCAAATATAATGCATCTTCTGTCTCATTTGTACTAATCACAAAATGTACAACTTCTAAATTAAACGTTTGCAATATATGATGCCAACAAAATAGTCTCATATTTTTCTGTTTAAGTCTGTCCATAAATGTAAGAGGATTGTGTTCGACATGCACAACTCTCTCTCTAACACGTTTCGTCACATAAACGACAAATTGTTGGAAGACCAGTACCAAACTGTAAAAGTCTGTTTCGATGGTAGAGCGTTTTCTCTTGTGATCGTTGTGTTTCTTTCAAAAATAGACAAGTGGCTGGTGAAATCCATTAATATATTCCCGGAGCGGTAGAGCTGCAACTCGTATATCTCTCGTATCAATTTCAACTTCGAAGGGTTTCAAAACTTGCTGTAGCTCAAACTGTTGCTGTGGTTTATATTGCTTTTAAATTCTCATATGTCTCTTGTCATAGTTCTGTTCGTTATGTTTTCATGTTTTTCTTTCATGAATCTATCAGCGTTTACAAGGTGCTGCGGAAGGTTCGAATGAACACCCGGTAGAGTCTGTCCAATCAAAAAAAAATCAAAGTATCTCTTTTTTCGCAGTTTCATCGTGGATATTCCAAAATGCATTTTTTGTCGTGTTTCGTTGTGTTCGACATTCCATGATTTATGCACTTCCCTGGGAATGAGTCTCCAGCTAAATGATCTCTCTTAGAACCTCGTAGGTCTCATCGATTTTTATGTTCCGCTCTCTTCTCTCAAAATTACTGTGGTTCATTCTTTCAAACTCAACATAATTCAGACTTGGCCAATTTTTCTGTTTCTGAACTGCTGTCTATCCGTTTATGGTACACATTCACAAGCATACAAAATAGCCTGTTTGACAAATCCATAATATCTTGACTGTGCACCTGTCAGCGGTGCGTATATCCCATTTTCTTTGTCTACAAGATTAGTCTCAATAAGGATTACGCACAATTTTTTGTGACCACTCCATATGCCCGGCTACTTGTCAAATTAAATAAAACACGATTCGGAATCTATTGATCAGCATTTGTCAACGTTTTGACATATTTGGATGGATCATTAAATCCTCTCTTCATCTCCACCCTGTCACCTTTACTTTACTGACTAATTTGAAATTCAAGTGATCTCTCTCTTTCTCTCTGCCTTCCTTCTCTCTCTGTTTGTTCAGGTAAGAACATTTCTCCCTTTATTTTCCATTTCCCTCTCTTTGTCCCCTCTTATTTTCTCTGTCTTGCTTCTCTGCTTCTCTGTCTTCCTGTATCTTCTCTGTCTCTTTCTTTATCTTAACCTTCCAACTCCATATGCATCAATTATTATTGAAGGTTTCTATTCTAATTCCACTGTATGTGTCTCTTCCTTTGATATATCTACGCGCTTGATCAACAATCTTACAATTTCAGCTTTTCTTTCGTCCCTGATTAAAACCAATGCCAACCGATTTTGCTTATTCTAAATATTTGCCCTTCCTCTAATTTTCTAAATTTTCTTGGAAATATTTGGCAGCATCTTCAAACCACAGACCCTCCTTCACAATCTTAAAAGCCATTTCCCTCAATTTTAATTTATAACCACAGGATACCGAAATTAAACGAACTGTGTCACCTCTGTCTTATTTAAACAAGTAGAGCACTAACTGGCAATTGTTTAAATATGCTGGGGAGTGCCGTACAACACATCTCCTCAAATCTGTCCACATTTTAATCTGCATCTGTCGAAAGCCGTTCACACTTCGTACTTGAGCCGCCAGTTTTACGGCATGGCGGGGAAACTCTCTGCGAGTTAATCCAAACGCCCAAGAAAGCTCATCTCGCCTCGTAATCTGTTAAAATGTGAGTGACGGAGAACTCCCAATTTACGCTGTTTAAAGAAATGTATGCTTTATCTCAAAAATTGAACATTAAATAGCAACTATGTAGAATTCTCAATCCCTTTCTCTTAACATCTTATTACCTGCCCTCAACTTGATAACAATATGTTATTCCAATAAGACCTATATTGAAATTATGCAAACTTACTTTCCAAACCACACAGCGGATGTTATCTTCGGTATCTTTCTTCTTCTGGCTGCGGAACCCCCTGGGCTGTCTTCTTTCTTTTTAATGCCAGTTTAATTCATATGGATAGGTACCTTCAGGAGCAAATGTTTCCTAACTTCTTGTATCTGTGTTGATGTTGGTTGGTTTGTCTCCAATTTTCAAAGTTCCTCATTATTATATCCTCAGCATATTAACCTTTATTTTTTTGAAGTTCGTAATAAGAAAAAAAATGCAAACTCGATTGGGTTTTATTATATTATAGCATCATATAAACTGATTGGTTAAATCTAACGGTAGTCAAGACAGCGGCAAACTCAGGTATCCATCTCCTAGTCAAATGTTACGCACTTCCAATTTTCTAGTACTCTCTTAGATGGCATCCAGCCATACCACAGGTGAGTGTTATTGCCCCGTTCACAACTGCAATCACTCTCTCTTAAAGATATAGTATACGCCTTCAACTTCGTAACATTACATACCTCAGTTATGTCTGCTCACAATCTTCAATATTCCGTAGAGTACAGGATTGAACTGCTCCATCTCTCCTCATAAAACAGCCCCTGACCCCTGAAACCGATCTCTCTACTGTCTGCAATGCAACTGGGTCCCTCCTCATCAATGCTGTAGACAGTACTCCCGCTGCAGTCTCCTTCATGACTTGCATATTTGAACCGACTTCCCTACTGCACTTTTTTTTCTTTCTGAATGAATGTGACAATGTTTTGTGCTTTCCTTTTTCGTTATTCTGAGCCAGCATGCTAGTTTCCTATAATTCATGGACGAGGACATTCAGATCCTTCTGTAACGGCGGTCTCTTAAATTTCACTTCATTTTGATAAAAGCTTCCTTTTTATTCATCTGAATAATATGGATGACAAAATGCTGCGAAATTTTGGCTCCTTCACCAAATTTGTAGAATCCTGATTACTTCCTTGCAACTTAGCTATTCAGAGACATCGGAAAATTCGGTTACATCATTTTCTGACCCCTTAAGCAAATCATTAATTTAAATTGGAAACACTTGCGGCCTCAGGATCAAACCCTGTGACACCTCACGAGCTACATCTTGCCAAACAGAAGACTCATTTTTCCCTTCTCTCTGCATTTTGTTGGTTAGCTAGTTCTCTATCCAAACCGATTATGTCATCTTACCTTTCATAATATTCGTTGCGTCGTATATTATCCAATGCTTTCTGAAAGTTCAGTAAGACTGTATCTGGACGATTGCCATTATCCTGTGGGCTTGGCACATATTTTAAAAAATCGAGCATTTGAATCGAGCAAGATATGCACTTCAAACACCTTGCTGGCTCTGATAGATTTCAGTTTGATTTTCAAATGCCCTGTTATTAATTACTTATAAATGGATACTTGAAATTTGCTGTCAATACCAATATTTTGTCATTTTTATTTAAAAACATACCCCGTTATCTTGTTTATTCTTACATCCTTCCTCTTTATAACCTCTACAATCTTTTGCAATTCCTATGTTGCAGACAAATGAGATAAAAGTTCTGCTCTCATTGCAAAGGTTTCTCAAGCCGTATAGTCTCATTTTGTTCTTATTTTAGGGCATTGTGAAGCTGCATGACCTCCTCATATTCCTACGGCTTTGTCCTTCGTGTGTGATTATCTCTTTCTTGTCCATGATTAAGAGGCGTAAGACATGTGGAATTTGTTTTTTATCTTTTTTGCTATATAACATATTGAGGGGCTGAAGGGCTTTCTCAAAATCCTGCATAATCAGCTCATGATACTGAACGGTCTCCTCTCACGTCCCTGAAATTGGATGGAGGAAGTGATTGTATTCTCCTGTTCCCATACAACAGAAACCTTGGTATGAAATATCTCCTTTGTTCCTTTAAAAAACTATAATGTGCCTTCATATCCTCCTCCAAGTCCTATTCTAAAGGCTGAATGGTCTGAATGGCGTTCTCCAATTCGAGTGCAAAAATCTCGAGTGACTTTGTGGCCTCTAATATTTCCTGTGTTATATAAATGAGCAGGTTCATTAGACTCATCCTGATGCTCCATAACACGGTATTGGCGCTGCATACCCTACTCAACTGTCAGCGGCTTCAGTCATTTTTCATATCATTTTTCATTCTTATAAACCCCAAATGCGTTTTTGACCAAAGTGTTTATCTTTTCCTCATATGTTAACACTTCAGTCATTGGAGTCAGTCAAGTGAAACGTTGCTGAGCTGTTGCCAATGCAACTATTTAGCGTCATCAAAGTGGAAACGCAATTGTGTAATATGCCCTGCACGAGAGCTCAAAAGAAATACTGTATAGCCAAAGCAACACTTTCTAAATGTAATACTTGTTCCTAAATAGTGATAGAGTCATAGAGATGTACAGCATGGAAACAGGCACTTCGGTCCAACCTGTCCACGCTGATCAGATATGCCAAATCAATCTAGTCCCATCTGCCACCATTCGGCCCATATCGTTCCAAACCCTTCCTATTCATAAACCCATCCAAATGCCCCTTCAATGTTGCAATTGTACCACATCCTCTGGCAGCTCATTCCATACACATACCACCCTCTGCGTGAAAAACGTTGACCCTTAGGTCTCTTTTATCTCTTTGCCCTCTCCTCCTAAACCCATGCCCTCTGGGTCTGGACTCTACGATCCCAGGAAAAGACTTTGTTTAATTACCCAATCCACACCCCTCATAATTTTTTGAACAACTATAAGGTCACCCCTCAGCCTCCGACGCTCCAGGGAGTACAGCTCCAGTCTGTTCAGCCTCTCCCTGTAGCTCATATCCTCCAACTCTGGCAACATCCTTGTAAATGTTTTCTGAACCCTTTCAAGTTTCACAACGTCTTTCCAATAGTAAGGAGACTAGAATTGCACGCAATATTCCAACAGTGGCCTAACCAATGTCCTGCACACGCGCAACATGACCTCTCAACTCCTGTAAGAAAGTGAGGACTGCAGATGCTAGAGTACCAGAGTTGAAAAATGTGGTGCTCTGAAAACACAGCAGGCCAGGCAGCATCTGAGGAGCAGGAAAATCGACGTTTCAGGCATAAGCCCTGAAGATTTTTCAAGTCCCAACTACTGTGCTCAATACTCTGACTGACAAAATAAAGCATATCAAACACCTTCCTCACTATCCTATCGACCTGCGACTCCACTTTCAAGGAGTTATGAACCAGCTGTCCAAGGTTTCATGGTTCAGCAACACTACGTGTATAAGTCCTGCAAAGATTTTCTTTCCCAAAATGCAGCAGCAATTAATACTGAGACTGAGACTCGACCTATGTGACACTTGAAGGGGGGAAAAAAAGGATTTTCCATTTAAGTTGGAGATGACGACTTCTTCCTCTCCCGAAAGGTTATGAATGTTTGAAACACTTTTGCTCGAGAATGGTGAAAACAACACTGAATATTCCTGAGGCCGAGGCTTTCACTCGGGTCAATTGTAATCGCTGTGGGGGTGGAGAAATGTGGAACTGACACGACAAAAATTTCCTCCATTCACTTCTTGAATAGTGGAGCAAGGTCAAGGACCAGAATAAAACCTACTCATGGACATTATTCGCGTATTCGTATATTTGCCACACGCAAACAGTTCTCTTGTTTCTGTTGATGGCGCAGGTAAGACCCGCTAAAAACATTTTAAGAATGCCCAGACCCTAATTTTGCGAATTGTTTTAAGCAGGTGTGCAGTGCATATTCCTGGCATGATGTAGTTGGTCAAAGCACTTTGTGCAAAACAGAAAATGATTAATTTACAGCATGATGCAATGGAACACCAACAAAAGAGAGTCGAATATAAAATGACTGAAAATCTGAAAACTCAACATTTTAATTCAGTTTAATGATGCAGTTCCAAGCAATTGCAATAATCCCCATAATCAACCCTTGGGAAAAAAATGAAAAAAAAAACAAACACAGGCTCTTACAGGAGAGATCTCAGAGAGAAATGGTCGGGATGGATTTGCTTCATTGAGACAAGCATCATCAATACGGACTGACTGCCTTCAGTGAGCAGCCAGACTGCTAAACCGCAGACAAAACCATGCCATAAAAGCTGAGCTGGGAGACATGTCAACTCACATTTCAGTATAAAAGTGTATTCGTTTTTTGTTAGAAAAAAGGCAACCCTGAATGTTCGATGCCTGATGAAGTATCTTTTAGCTATATTCACATTGACCCTAAAACACTCCCAAACAGACAGCTTGGCAAAGCTGCGTTTATGACTTCTCTGGAAAAAGAATAACCTTGTTGAAGGAGTATCATCACACGTTGTAAGATACCATTGTGACCTGACTGACCTGTTCTTGCGCTGGGGTCACAATTGCAAGGATGAATGATCTCTACGTTTCCTTATGAATTCAGTTAAAATCGTTGAAGTATGCACTTCTGCTGATTTCAACCAAGTTTGAGAAAATAAATAGTCTCCTGCTACTCCTGTGTAATGACATTTCGTGGCACCAAGACCTCCAGCTTTTCTCACTCTTTAATCTCCATAGGGCATAATGCTTGTTCCTGGTTTCAGAGAACATTTTCAAGCGTCTCAATGACTTCCTTGCTTTTTGTTATGATTCAACTAATACGTTGATAAATCCCTAATATTTCCATGTGTCGTAATTTGCAATTGAATTCACTCTTGCAGTCCTTTCAGTCCAGGCCAGTGGTACTAATAACTTGCTGTCGTGTTATATACAAGGCTCGAGAGGCTGAATGACCTCCTCTTGTTCCTGAGTAGTATACCCGAGGGCTTGAATGGCCGTATTTTGAGCCGACATTACAGACTATATAAGCCGAATAGCCTCATTTTCTACCTATGTAAATAGCTCGAGAGGCTGAACAGCTTCGTCCTGTACATGCACAACAGGATCGTGACGTTGAATTTTCTCCTGCTATGTATTTGTAAATGACTTCCTCCAGTTCCTGTATAAAAGACGTAAGTGTCTTACCGGCCACCGACTGCTGCTTGTAATAGAACCAAAGCCTTAATGGGCTCCTCCTCTTCCTTTGTAACTGGCATGAGATCCTGATGTTCTCTACCTGTTCCTGTCTGACCCAGTCGAAAGGCCAATGGCTGAGTGATTTTCGTCTGTACCACACACGAGAGGTTGAATGCCTCTTCACTTTCCTGTTTAACGCACTTGAGAGGCTGAAGGTTCTCATTTTGCTCGACTGCAAAATACTCAATTGGCCGAATGGCACCCCACTGCTCCTGTGTAATAGACTCACGAGGCTGAATGCCCTCTTCTTCTTCATTTTTAACTGCCTGGAGTCAACGAATGCTCTCCTGATACCGTGCAAATTTATTTAGAGGCTGAATGGCCTCCTCCTGATTCGTTATCCCAGAGTCAAGAGGCTCCACAGCGTCTTTCTGTTACATTTTAGCAGGATTGAGAAGTTGAATGAACAAACGCGATTGTTGTAAAGTCTTTCATCAGTCAGAATGCCGGTTTTGATTTTTTACCATGTAAACTCCAGAATTTGTTTCAACCAGGAACACTAAAATCAACTTTCAGCCTAAGATGAAAGAATATACTCGTGAAGTCAAAAGAATGATCAAGATTGTTGATGTAGTCGTCCTGAGTACACGACACACTTTTTTGCCCCAAACGTCTCACTTCGGCAACTTCGACTGCTTTCTAAAGATGCGCAAATCCCAAACACCGAGATTTCCCATCGTATCATTTAATAGCATTCTTTGTGAGAACGTCTCCGACTATGTCGAGCCCATCTTGAAACCGACGGTACAGGGGGGCGCCAGCTTCTTTTGCAACACGACAGATTTGCTATAGTAACTTCACACCCACAGACTACACAAACGAAGAACATTCCTCGTCATAATTTATGTTTTGGCCATCTGCACCAGCATCCTCCTTGACAACGATATCGCTGAAATAGACTCAGTACTCAAAACCAAAAAGTCCTAATCTCCCAGTGAAATCCTACAAACAATTCGCTTCACCTTCGAACAGAGCATCTAAACCTTCAACAGCCAATGCTTCATCCAGACACATAGAGCGGCATGGGACCACGTTTACAGTCCAAAATGCGAAATGGTCTTGCACAATGTCGAAAAAGACGTAATGCTGCACAGGGCCTCCCATCAACGAGACACACCAGATCCATAGACGACACTTTATCCATCTGAACACATGGTGAGGAGGGCCTGAATCAACTCCATTGCGGGAAAACAAGTTCCATCCCACCACACATTTAACACGGACTACTGTTTAGAATCAATATCATTCTTCGACACAAGCATCTTTATCAAGGACGAACAACTCAGTACCTCACTCTACAGCAGGCCTATGGATCACCTCAAGATGTCGTACTTCTCTAGCTACTATTTTAAACATCAATTTAAAAAGCCATGCCCTACGGGCAAGCCGTATGCACACTCAGAACTGTACAGGTGAGGAGGAAAGTTGCGAACAACTGAAGGTGCTGAAGGAAGCCGACAAAAGAGCTGGATGTGATACTGATCACAAGTTCTGGTATGCCGCAATGGAAATCTGTGATGGTCCCTTCAAAAACAGATACAGGAGATGACTGATAGTGTCCACTTTGTCATCCAGTACATCCCGGGAGTGGAGGGACCATGCCATGTACTTTGCAGTCTGCAATATATTGTCGATGACGATGAGCATCTCGACAAGATCTTCCCTGTATCTTCACTTCTTGCCTTTAATCAATTGCAAAACCTTTAAAAGATCATTGTTCAAGCAAACTGTCCAGCCATCAGGCAACGGTACACCTCAATACCACACACTGTGCCACGGCAAACCTTGCTAGACAAGACTGATTAACGCTCTTTCCTCAAGAATCCCCTTTGGTACTGCACCAAAAAAAAAACTCGATCATATTAATGAGACATGATTTCCCACGCACAAACCCATTTCGACTATCCCAAATCAGTCCTTTCATTTGCAAAAACATGTACATCTCTTCCCAAGGTGGAATGTGAAGAGTTCTTTCTCCAGCTGTCGGGTGCTCAAATTTTGGCGGTGGAGGAGGCCAAGGAACTGCATATCCTTGATAGTGTGGGGCAGTTTGACTTTGAATTCCTACAGTGTGGAAACAGGTCGTCGGCCCAACAAGTCCACACTATCACTCCGCACCGGACCCCATGTAAAGCCATTCCTGTAAGCTATAGTTAGAACTGACTACTGCAGCATGCCTGCACATCCCTGAAAACTCCTGGCAAATTAACACGGCCAATTAACCGAACCTGCACATCTTCGGGTTGTGGGAGAAAACCGGAACACCTGGGGGAAACCCGCATTCAGGCAGTCACTGAAAGCTGGAATTGAACCATGGTCCCTGGCACCGTGAGGCAGCAATGATAACCACTGAGCCACCATGCCAACCGAGGGAGATTTGTAGTTTAAAGCCATTGGGCGGTTGGGTTAGTTGATCCTTTTGTCCCAGAGATATTATCTGAAACGGTCCATAAGTTGGCATCCTGTCTCCCAAATGTCGAGGAGTCCACATCGGGATCGACGGGCACAAATGTGTGGACCTGCAAGTAACTTTATACCAGATGTGAAATGATCCTTTTGGGCCTTGGGCAGAGGTTCGGGGGAAATATTGCTATCGGTTTTGCACTTCCTGTGGTGGCATTTGAAGGTGCCAGGAGTGGTGGGTAGGCTGGTGAGGGAGTGGGGGTGGGGAGCGGAGGAACCTGACAAAGGAGCAGCAGAGGAAATGGTCTCTCCGGAAACCTGATTGTTATGGGCAGGGAAATATATCCCTGATGGTGGTGTCCGACTGTAGGTGGAAGAAGCGGCGAAGGATGATGCGTGTTGTCTGCTGTTTGTTGCGGTGGATGGTACTCTGACATTGTTTTGGAGGGAGAGGGAGTTTGGGTTTTCAAGAGTGGAGAGTTATAGAGGCGATGCGCTGGAAAGCATTATCCACCTTTTTCGAGAGGAAAATTTGATCTTTGAAGAAGGAGGCCGTCTGGGAATTTCTTGTTGGAATCGGTCATCCTGGGAGCAGACGCTGCGGAAGTGAAGGAATTCAGAATAAGAGATGGCGTTTTACAGGAGGCAGGGTGGGTGCGTGTATTCCAGGGAGCTGTGGGTGTCAGTGAGCTACAAGATGCAAAGTTGAGTCTGTGATCATTGATGGAGTTGGAGAGGTCCAGGAAGGGAGTGGTGAAAGGTGTCTGAGATGGTGCAAGTGAATTTGCGGTCGGGGTGCAATATGATGGTGAAGTTTATGAACTGTGTGGCGCCGATAAAGTCATCAAGATAGCGGAGGGAAAGGTTGGTTATTGTGCTGCTATACCTTCAGAAGATTTCCTGGAACATTATGTACCGGACATTGTATAAATGACATTACCCAGAACATTCTGTTCTCAACATTGTATAAAGGAATTATCCCAGAAAAGTCTGTGAAGAACGTTGTACAACTGCCATTGCCAGGAATATCCTGCTCCCGATATTCTATCACTGAAATTCCCCGGAACATTCTCTACCCAACATTGCATAACTGACATTCGCTGGAATATTTTGTAACCAACATTCTACAACTGTCATTTCCCGGAACATTCTGTACTAAACATTCGAAAACTGACATTCCCCGTCATATTCTAAACCCGTCATTGTGTAGCTGACGTTCCCTGGAACATTTTGCCCCTGACATTACTTGTGAACGGCCGGACTTCAGTGAATTGAGCAAACGATAAGATCTCGAGGGAAGAGATCCCGTTCCAGGGAGAAGGAGATAATGTTCCGAAGTACCCTCAGGCAGTTAAAGTGTTTAATACTGTTACCCACAATTTAGCTGAAAAGACAGAATTTTCGGAGCTCCATTTGTCTTCAAGGAGCTTCGAGAGAGCATGCAGAACAGAAATGTTTTCACTCACCGTATTCGTAACTGGAAGGAAGTGACTTGTGTCTGCTTTCGAGTGATTGATTCTGTGGGAATATTCCAGAAAACGCCTGTTGTTATGGATGTGTCTCTGTGTGTTTGGGGAGGGAGGGTATTTTGTGTTTTACGATGTATTTTTGCCAGCAATTCAGACTTTCCGTATTGTTATTCGACATCAAATTATTTTCATAAATCTCTAAATACGGTGACACATTTGATAATTTCACTGGGCCCTCTGTCAAACTGGGCACTTTGTCTCCAGGCTAATGTATAATGTGTTTGTTTTTCTTCCTCACAGTTAATGTAGTGACCATCTACGTTCTGCTTTATAAAGATTGTGAATTGTCTCCATGTGTCAGACGATACCTAGGGGCCATGGCAGTGGCGGATCTACTGGTCATTATCCTCGACCTTATAATGAGACACATTCCCATTGTTTATACTGAAAATTTTTATTTCCTGGAGTCCATCCCCGTGTGTAATATCCACGCCGTCCTGCTTTATGCAGCAACTGACTGTTCTGTCTGGTTCACCGTCACTTTCACTTTTGATCGATTTGTGGCCTTTTGTTGCCAGAATCTGAAAAATAAATATTGCAGTGAGAACACAGCGGCTGTGGTTCTGGGAACAGTGACTGTACTGAGTTGTTTAAAGAATATTTTCTGGTATTTTATGCTCTCAACTCGGTATCAGCTGGGGCACACACCCTGGTTTTGTGTGGCAGCAATCGGTGTTTATAACTCCCTTGTCTGGATCACAACTGAGTTCGTCCATAATATTCTCACCCCGACTCTGCCATTTTTCCTGATTCTATTGCTCAATGTTTTCACCGTCAGATACATTGCAGTGACCAGCAAAGCCCGCAGAAGACTCCGGGCTCACACAAATGTGGACCATCGTTCTGACACAGAAATGAGAAATCGAAAGAAATCCATGATTTTACTGTTTGTTATCTCAGCCAATTTCATTCTGTTATGGTCAATGTTAATGGTGTATTCTGTATGGTACCGAATATGGTATATTGTAGATATCCCTGTACACCCACAAAACTTTGTGCGTGAATTGGGCTCCATGATGCAGCTCCTCAGTTGCTGCACAAACACCGCGATTTATGCCTTGACACAGTGTAAGTTCAGAAATCAGTTGAAGACCGTGCTGAAGTACCCCCTTACCCAAATTTATCAATCGATCAAATTCACTCATTAATCAACCCATCCTGGATTTTCGAATTTCAGTTCAACATTTCAGTGATGAATTGGTACGTTGCTATGGTAACAGGCTGGTTTGTCCAAACTTATTGCACAGCAGGGTTACGGGGACACACTTCAATATCTCTCTCTGCCCAGGGGCCAGTTATGAAAGGAACCATCCCACTTACTGTATCGATCACATGAATTTGTAAACAATAAAAGCCTTCATTAAGAAGCGCCGAGCAGCAGAGTGAACAATATTGTTGTTTGACTTTGTGTTGACTAAACTGAACTGATCTTCAGGGAAGAAGAGGGGATTGGGCCTGATCTCAGGAGTTGAGTTTAAATCACCCAGTCCTTGCTATCACCACTGGCTACCCCCACCATTACATGGACAACGACACAGATCATCTATCGACCCCGTTATCCCATCTCTACTCAACAAAGTCCGCCTGTCTCTCTCTCTCTCTCTGTCTAACCCTGTCTCTCTCTCGCTCGATCACCCGTTCTCTCCCTTCCCCGTTTCTTACACCTTATTTCTCCCTCTCTCTCTGCACAATCTCTCTTTCTCTTCCTCTCTCCCTTTCACTTGCCGTCTTCAAATCTGTCTCTTTTCTGTCGTAAATGCCACAGTTTTTCCACCGGAATGCACTCTTCTCTGTCTGTGAGAGGGACGGAAGGTGAGAGAGCGAGAGAGAGAGAGAGAGGGACAGGATAAGAGAGAGATGGGAGAGAGTTGGGGTTGGGAGAGTGGCGGGTGGAAGAGTGTGAGGTTTGTAGAGCATTGGAGAGAAAATATGGGTGGAGGGAGGGATCGATTTGTGGAGAGTGGAGACAGGCACGGCAACAGTGTGAGAGAGAAGGGAAAAGAGTGAAATGCTGAGGGGTGAGAGGTTGGATTGGGGAGAGAAAGTGGGAGGACGTAGAGAGAGGGGAGAGAGAAGGCGGCGGGAAGAGGAAGGCTTGGGAGAGATGGAGAGGGAGGGAGAAAGGGAGGGAAATGGAAGAGAGTGATAAATTAGAGGGAGAAAGGGAGGGAGGGGAGAGAGAGAGATGAAGGGGCAGGCGAGAGATAGTGTGAGAGGGATTAGGGAGAGTGAGGGATTGGGGCGTGGTAAAGAGTGTGAGAGGAGAGCGCGAAAGGGGAGACAGAGGGAGGAGAAGGAAGAGGGAGAGAAATTTGTGGTGAAGAGTAAGGGGAGGTAGAGTGTGCGGGAGAGACCGTGAACGGGAAGACAGAGATTGAAGAGGACAGGAGTCCGCGAGCGGCGGGGTGGGTTTGAGAGAGGTAGCGACAGGAGAGAGAGAGAGTGAAGAAGAACAGAGACGTACGGAAGTGGAGAGAGAGAGTGGGAAGGGAGGCGGAGAATGATTGTGGGACGGAAAGGGGATAGAGTGGAAGAGAAGACACAGGAGAGAGAGGGAGAGAGGAAGGTGGAGGGGGAAGGAATTGAGAAATGGGAGGAGAAGAGGGAGAGGTAGGGGCCAGAGTGGGAGAGAGATGGATGAGAGAGGGGAAGAAATAAAGTGATAAGGACGCTCCAGGATGAAGTGAGCAGGAGAAAAAGTGGGTAAGGGGCTGAGGGGGAGAGAGAGGGAGGTGAGAGACAGGAATAGAGGTAGCAGAGAGGATGTGGTGTAGAGAGAGGGAGGCGGGGAGAGAGAACGGGGAGTGAAAAGACAGGTGGCTAGAACGACAGCGGTAGGAAGAGAGTGAGGGAAGAGAGTGCCATGCAGTTAGATAGAGGGAGGCAGGTGAAAGGGAGACTGAGGTGAAAGTGAGAGAGACAGACATACAGACAGACAGAGGGGGGAGATAAAGAGAGGTGTGGAGAGAGAGGGTGGAGAGAGAGACAGATTGAAAGAGAGGAGCGTAAGTGCAAGAGTGAGGGAATGAGAGGGAGAGAGAGACGATGTCGAGTGTGGGAGGTGGGAAAGGTAAAGAATGTGGAGGGTGTGTATTCTAGGGAGACATGGGGAGAGAGACAGTGTGATGGGGAATGAGCGAGAGTAAGAGAGCGAGAGGGAGGGATGTAGCGCAAGAAAAATGCAGATGAGAAGAGAGACAGGTGGTGGAATGAGAGGGAGAGATAGACAGAGAAGGGAGAGTGATGGCGGCGGTTAGGTAGTGGGAACTGAATTGGAAAGGGAGAGACAGACGGGTTGAGGGAGAGATGGAGAGGGAGAGGAGCAGACCGAACGAGAGAGAGAAAGAAGAGAGAGCGCGGTGAGGAGAGATTGGGAAGAGAAAGAGGGAGGGGAGAGAGAGAGATTCAGGGTGGAGGAGAAGAGGAATGGGAGGAATGGGAGACGAGACGGATGGGGGAAGGGACAGAGCGAGAGAGTGGGGAGAGAGTGGGAAGAGAGTGAGGAAAGGCAGAGATTGAGAGGGGGAGCAGGAGAGTGAGAGCGTGAGGGACAGTAAGAGAGATAAGGATGTTGGGAGACCGATTGAATGAGGAAGAGATATAATGAGGAAGGAGGAATAGAGAGGGGGATTTGTGAGAGACAGAACGAGAGAGACTGGTGTAATAGAAAGGTGTCGAAGGATAACGAGAGAAATAAGGATTGTGGGAGAGTGAGAGCTAGACAGAGGTACAGGGGAGAATTAGTAAAGGGAAGAGAGAGAAATGGAAGACGTGAGAGAAAGGGTGGCAGAATGGGAGAGAGGGGTATAAGAAAGATAGAGAGGAGGCAACTGAAAGCAAGAGACAGGGGGAGGAGGGCGAAAGAGAAGGAGGAGAGAAAGAGCAATGAAGAGGGCAAGAGAGTTTGGTGGGAGAGACAGTGAGAGGGCGGAGTGAGAGATTGACAGGAACGACGAAACAGAGGTATGGTGTGAGACAAAGAGTGAGAGATCTGTACATAGTGACAGAGAGGCGGGGGTGAGAGAGGGAAAATAGTTGAGAGAGAGTGCGGGAGGATGGGAGAGAGAGGTATAAGCACATAAAGAATGGGAAGAGGTATGAGAGCCCGAGAGAGTGGGGTGGAGAGAAAGGCCGCCAGAGAATATGTTGAGAGAGAGCGCAGGAGGGATGAAGGCAAAAGGTGAGGAGGAGCAAGGCGGTGGTTGCAAAAATGGAAGGGGAGAGAGGGGGGAAAGCGATATGTGAGGGAGAGAGGGACGAGGATAGATAGAGGGAGGGGAAACAGGGAGGGCGACGGAGGCAGGAGAGAGAATTTGGGGAGAGACAGAGTGCGGGGAAAGTGGAGATCAACCGAGAGAGCGCGGGTAGAGAGAGTGAAGAGGCGAGAGAAAGAGAGTAAGGGTGAGGGAGAGGGGGATATGGTTTAGTTCGGGATCGAGGAATTTGAAAACAGAAAATGGGAATGAGAGAAAGGAATGTGAGGAGTGAAAGAGATGGGTGGGTAAATCGGTTTGAGTTCTAGGGAGAGACAGAGAGGAGGGGGAGGCAGAGATGGAGAGGAAACAGCGATTCAGAGAGCAGCAGAGATAGAGAGCGAGCTGGGTCAGAGAGAAGAGAGGGAGTGGGAGACAAAGATAGTGGGAGTGGGGAGAGACGGAGCGAAAGAGTTTGAGTGTGTTGAGAGAGTGATGTGAGGAGGGAGAGAAAGAGGGAGAGGAAAGCTGGGGGAAGAGAGAGAAAGTGGAGAGACAGAGAGAGGGGTGATGGGGCAGAATGAAACAGGAAAGGATGACGGATAAAGAGGCAAACAGGACAGAGTAGAAGAGAGAGAGGGAGGAGTAGAAATGGAGACAGAGAGGAGCGAATGGAAAGGGTGAGAGGGGACGAGACAGAGGAGCAAGAGAGGCATTGAGAGAGGGGGAGGAAGAAAGAGAAAGGGAGGTTGAAAGTGAGATTGGGCGGTGGTAGAGAGAGTGAGGAGGAGAGAGCGAGGAAGGGGACAGAGAGGAAGAGGTACAGCGTGAGATAGGGAGGGACGAGGGAGAGAGGGTGGAGAGAAAGACAACAAGAGAGACAGAGCAGTTTGGAGACAGAGAGGGCCACAGAGATTGTTGAGAGAGACAGCAGTGGGATTGAGAGAGGGGGAGACTGAGGGAGAGAAGAGACAGAGCGAGGGTGGAGACACAAGGAGAGGACGAGTGAGGGGGAGGTGAAAGAAAAGGAAGGTGATGGAGAGAAGTAGGCCTGGGATGAAGAGAGGGAGGATGCTGAGGAGAGAAGAAGGGGATGACAGAGAGAGATGGAAGCTCGAGACAGAGATATGGGGAGTTGAGAGAAAGAGTGAGGAAGATAAGGGAAGATTCGGGCTACAGAAAGCGGGGTAGAGAGAGTGAAGAGGGAGTGAGAAAGAGGTGGAGAGAAGAATGAGAGAGACGGAAGAACAAGGAGGGTGGGAGAGAGAGAGAAGGGGACACAGGTAGGGAGAACGAAAGAGCAAGTGAGTAAGAGAGTGAGAGAGGTGGGTATAGCGACAGTAAGGCTGCCACGAGAGAGATCGAGGGTGGATGGAGTTGAATAAAAGGAGAGTTAGGATTGAGGGAGTAGAGAGGAAAGGGTGTTGAGGTAGGGAGGTGGGAATATGAGGGAACGGTTAGACAGAGGGAGGGATGGAAAGAGCGAGACAGAGTTTGATGAGATGAGCGAGAAAGAGGTGGGGAAATCAAAGGGCGAGAAAGAGCGGGAGTGGAGCGGAGAGAGAGAGGACGGTTAGAGAGATGGATGTAGTAGAGAGAGGAAAAGAGGGAGAGACAAAGACAGAGGAAGAGAAGCTCGGCTGAGATAAAGAGAGAGGCAGGAGGCAGAGTGTTAGAGAATGAGGGTTAGGGAGAGAGAGGGAAAGGGGAGGAAGTAACAACGATAGAGGGACGTGGGCAGGAGAGAGCGAGACAGAAAGGATGACAGAGATATCGGCGGGGAGAAAGAGATGTCTTGGGCAGGGTTTGAGAGATGGGGAGGGAGATATAGGAATACATGACAGCCGCCATGGGGGGAAGAGAGACGGAGGAGGAGGAAGGGAGAGCGGGATGGAGAATTGAGAAAGCCTGAGAGGTGGAAGAGACAGAGGGGGAGAGACAGAGCAATGGAGGATGGAGAGATAAAGAAAGGAACAGGAGAGAGAGCAGGAGAGGTAGACAGATGATTGGAAGGAAGGGGAGAGCGCTGGAGGTATGAGAGAGAGAGAAAAGGGAGAGAGAAGGAGAGAGGGGAGAAGGAGAGAAATTGGATGTGGGAGAGAGTGTGGATGGAGATGTAAAGCGGATGAAGGAGGGGAGGGTGAGACAGGTGGAGGGGTAGAGAGTAGGGTTTGATAGAGAATGGCGAGAGAGAGGCTGAGCTGGAGTGTGGTGGAGGGATCAGTAGAGGGAGAGAGTGAGAGAGGGAGGGAGAGAGAGAAGGATTGGGAGAATAAGAGAGACAGAGAGGGAGGGAAGAGAGTGGGAGAGAGAGGTACTGGGTTATAGAGAGAGAGAAGCAAGAGAGAGGGAGAAAGAGTGATAAAGAGAAGGAGGGGTGACGGACACATGAGTGAACAAGAGGGAGGGAGAGAGAAAAGGAACGAAGGGAGAGCGAGAGATGGGGACATGGCTAGGTAAGTTTTGTATTGTGAGAGTGACTTGGAGGGGTTAATGTGAGAGATGGAGGGCGTCTGGGAGCAGCAAAGATATATAATCTGCTTAGTGTGGTTTCTGGTAAGTACCCATTTGTAAATGGTACTGTTGTGGAAATGCTATTCGAATGATAATACGGACCAGGCTGACGGTCTGGCAGCTGTTGGATGTTAAAAACCAGTAACAAAATTTCGAGATTTAAAATCTCCTGGCAGTTATTGTGCACGTGAAGCCAATATCCATTGCAAATATCAATTAACTATACCAATGTAGTTTCAGGAAACAAATGTCCCCTGCTTTTTGATCTGGCCTGAAAATGACTCCCGACACACAGGTATGTGATAAACTCTTCAATGGTGTCTGAAATGGCCAATCAAGACACCGAAACTGGTGCAATGTATGAAAAGATCAAACCAGGCAGAACACACGGCAACAGCCTTGGTATCGGAAAAGGGGATGGGAGACACAGTTCTGGCGACACTGCAGAGACGTCTTCGTCACATCTGAGAACTTGCGACAAAATTTACAGACTGCACGGTAAAAGGAGAAGGATCAGGTCATCCAACCCATTGTTTATTCGCCCATTCAATTCCAAGACCGAATTTCTCTTCAGTGTACTTATCCCACAACATGCTCATATCCCTTGAGATTAGCTATCGGAAAAAATAAAATAAAATAGGGTCTTTAATTATCACTTCGGTCCATCAATTTTGCTTCCCTTGGAAATAAATTGATGGATACACCTCTTTCCCAAAACCAGATACGTCCTCCCCTCATTAATTGAGAGTTGAGTTCTCCTCATTTATATTCAATATCTTGGTTTCCACAGCATTATGTGGGGGAGAATTCTCTAGGTTCACCAGTCTCTGAGTGCAAACCTTTATCCTCATTTCAAAGCTGAGTGTCCTGCTTATACGTAAGAATGTGGCCCCTTGTTTGAGACTTCCCAGGCAGGGGAATTATCAGCTCTGTTTCCAATCTGTCTCACCTCGTCAGATATTTATATATTTTCATGAGATCTCCACTCATTTTCCGAAATCTCATATAAGACAGACCCAGTCGGCCCAAACCGTGCTCACACAATGAGCTTCTCATCACAGTGATCAGATGGTCCTCCTTCAGTGCACTTGTGCAATGCCCGGATTGTCCCTTCTTCGGTAAGGCAACCAGAATTGCACATATACTGCACAATCTTCGCGATGCATTTCACCAAGACCGTGTACAGTTACTCCTGAAGTTAAATCCCCAAAATCGAAGTCAAAACAGCATTTATCTTCCTTACTACGTTCTATCCTGTAATGATGCCAACAGTGACTGCTGTACAAGGAGATTCGAGACCTTTTCAATGTTACAGCTCGCCCCATCTTGGTCTATGTACACTGAGCAGCGTGAAATTGCCATTCCCAGTATTGACGTTTATCTTCAGAACTCACTCCACTGGAATTCAGACGTCTCTGCAGAAAGAAATTAAACAACGAACGTAAGTCCCTTTGTCGACCAATATGTTTCAAACAGCTCCAGCCTTTGTTGCATCTCCCTGTCAATCTAATCTTCCAACCCTCACCATAACTTTGCATTTCTTTTTTAAACCATTTCAAGTTCCACGAAATCTTTCCAACAGAAAAAAATCAGAATTGCACAAAATATTCCAAAAGTGGCCAAGACATGACCTCCCAATTCCTTTACACAATGCTCTGACCGATAAAGGAAAGCATAACCAACGCCTTCTTCACGGTGTTATCCACCTGCGACTCTAATTTCAACGAGTGTGAACCAGCACTCCAAGACGGAAAAGATGATCAGAGGATAAGATAGCGAAGACAGTTAAAGGCGTTTTCCTAGGATGATGATGTCAACTTGTACGAGAGGGATCCAACTACAAATTGAGGGGTGATAGATTTCAGACAGATGTCAGAGGCAAGTTCTTTACGCCGAGAGTCTAAGGGCGTGAAATGCCCTCCCTGCTAAGGTAGTCAACCCAGTCACATGAGGGAGATAAGGACACGGCTGATTTGGGGAGATTGTAGGGGGACGAGCTGGGAATAGTTCACAGGTCGCCGGAACATTGAGGGCCGAAGGGTCTGTTCTGTGCTGTATTGTTTTATTCTATGTTCTATGCACCACTGTTCAGCAATACATCCTCTCTGCAGACTTCGAAATAATGCATTTGATTCTCTCAAAAGAATGTTGATATTTATTATGAATAGGTAGCGCCCAAGCAGAAATCTGTATGACATCTCATGAGTCTTTCACTCCAAAATGAACATTCCTTTATTCCATTGTTTCTAATGGAAGATAGTGGCCGGGATGGAGTCCTGTGCTGCAGGTTGGCCGCTCTGACTGCTTTGCATTTTTTTGCCCCGTTTCTTGATTTTTGTTGTTTACTTCGTTAAATCTCAGCTCTGCCATCACTTGGATGGTGACGATCGACCAAAACTGTCTTCGTGCAGTTTGCACATTCTCCACGTGCCTGTGTCGGTTTCCTCTGGGTGTTCCAGTTTCCTCCCGAAGTCCAAAGTCAGGTGAATTGTTCATGGTTATTTGCCTGTTTTTTGTGCATTTATCAGTGGTAAATAAGTGTAGTTGTGTGAATCTTCTGAGGGTCAGTGTGTACTTGTTGGGCTGAAGAGCCTGTTTCCACAGTATTAGGAATCTGATCTGAAAAAGTGCACATCAAGTTGTTTTGAGCTGGGGCCAAGGAGTAGGCCAAGAGCAGGGCCTGGAGTGTCCACATAGAGTTCGATCCAGGTTGAGAAGTTTGAGATTGGCCCAGGTTGTAGACTTCGAGATGTGTCCAGAACGTGGACATTGAAATGGGCACAGGTGTGGACTTCGCGATGGGTCACTGGGCAGATCTTCAGGAGGGCGCAGTGCGCGAACCTTGACTGGACCCAGTGCGCAGGAGAGTGAGTCATAACTGGCTTTTGTGAAACAGACAGCAGAGTTTTCATAAGATTTGTACCTTAGGTTGAGTTTCTTGGTGTAGGTTTGCTCGCTGTGCTGGAACCTCAGCCAACAAACGTTCATCTCGTGGCTGCTGCATGGTCGAAGAGACCAGATCAGTGGCACAAGGTTTCCCATGTGGATTAACAAAATTGACAGCAATGGTCTCCAATGTAGATGGAAGCGAGGCGTTGCTTGTAGAATGGCGGTGCAGGCATCATCAATGTCGAAGCCAGTCTAAATTCTCCTTATTTCCTTGTTCTTATACTGTTCAAAATGGCAGATTTCCTGTTAACAAATGAAAACATTCGCCTTTTTAATTGTATTTTTACTGCAAAATACATGTGTCAAGAAAATGAAAATCCAAATCCAAAATTCTACTCGCTGTTCCATGCCAACTCAACTGTTCTACAACCATGTCTTTATATTAGCCCCAAACCAATAGTATTTGATCTTCAACACTAAGATTAAGACATTAATAATGATCCCCTTTAAAATCCAAACATATTGCAAACTGGTTTTCTGAAATTTATAGGTTAGTCGGTTTTTCAAATGGAATTTCCACCTCATCAATCTATCTTGACTTTGTCTCTGCTGATTACTTTCAGTTCCAATAATTTCTCCAAAACTGTTTATTCAATAAATTCATTTTATTTTTGCACACCAGACGTAGATTTCCCAGTATTGCTGGGAACACTTTTGTTTTGATTTTTCCTTCTTCGAAGACAGAACGGAAGTGGCTGTTTCATTGTTCAGCCATTTCCCTGCTCTCCAATCGCAATTTATTGGTTTCAGACTGTAACAAGGGTGCAATTGCTTTCTCCAGCCTTTGCCATTGGAACACTTTTAGAAGCTGTTGGAGTCCACGCTTTTGCACAATGCTCAAATACACTTTTGAAATCCATCAGTTCCAGACTCAACCGACACAATGATTGACATTCCACAATCACAGATACCAGACGGAAATGCAAAACGATCTACATTAGACAGACATTCAAATACGAGGACCGAAGCCGAGAATGTTATCACACTTCAAGTGCTCGTGCAAATACTTTTTGACAGTTGTGAGGTTACATGTGACAACTCCCCTCTCAGGAAGTACATTCCAGACACCAATAGACTATGAAAGAAAATCGATCTTTCAGTCCTCTTTTAACATCCACCACTTCACTTCAAAAGTGTTCTCCTTTGCTCCTCACCCTTTGACTTGAGCCATCAACTGCTGTCTATCCTTTTAAGTCCATTTCACTCATAAACTTGTAACTCTGAATCATGTCCCCCTTAGCCTTCGCTGCCCCAAAGGAAACAATAAGCTCTTATTCAGCCAACCTTCATAGCTGATATTCTCCAACTCAGGGAACATCCTGTTTAATCACCTCAACAACACAATCACATCCTTCCTGTGATGCGACATGAAGAACTAGACCCAGTATGCCATCTTGGCATAACCAATGTCCTGTATAGGCTTTTAATCTCTGGCTCCATAAATAAACACGATGCCTACGGTAACCTTCACCTTCTTTAACTTGTCCATTAGCCTGTCCATTCACTTCAGGAATCCGTGGAGAATCGCCTTCTCAGCTGGTTAATGTGTTGCCATTCTTTGAGTACTCGCAGCCTCGTTCCTTCTTCCTCAGTGAATGACTTCATATTTAATGGTGTTACATTTCATCCCCCATTGAACTGCCAGTGTGACCATTGCATCCATATATTCCTGTATCATAATGGCTGTGAGGATACCCGCGACAACTCCCTTTGCAGGGAATGCGTGAATGTATTTACTACACTCCCCATTCACATTCCTCTCTACATCATTGAGAAATACCACAAATAATGAGTAACACAGCGCTGACCCCTGTAGCAGACCAGGAGGCATTGTTCTCCTGCTCAAAAATGGATTCAAATACGACCCACTGTCTCCTGCACGAAAATATTTTCGAATGTAATGTCTTAAAATGGTCATATTATTACAATATTTAACTTTTTTTATCTGTTTCCTATTTGTGGTTTTTTCAAAGTCCTTTTGAACGAATTAATTAAGCGAGTATCTCAAACAGTTTTAATTAAATTTGCTGCACATAGCTACCTTCCATTAACGTTATGATCACTATTGCTGTTCAAAACTTGCCTAGAAATGGAAATCTTTTATCTCCTTTCGGGAGTTCCTCCAATATATTCCTGAGCAATGATTTGATGCTCACTTCTTTATGGTTATCTATTAAATCTTTGATATATTTCCAATTCAGTGAAACCACATTAATTATTGTTTGTTTCTCTGGCAGGTACTGTGACTATTTTGTTGCACTTGACGTATGCTTAGAATATACTGGGATTCTCCCTGAGCTTGCCTGCCAACAGTTCTCTGCGTCCTGTGATAGACAATCTCCTCCATGTGATTTTTCTAAGTTTCACTGCGATTACAAATCATTCCTTGAAACTGTTGACAACAGTCCGAGTACACTCATCAGACAATCTTGGCATCTGAGGGATTAATCTGCAGAATTCCATCGAGCAAATGTCGTCAGTATATGATGGTTTGCATCACGACACCAAAACTGTACACACACACACCAGATACAGTCTCATCAACACGGTGTAAGTGTTGCAATACATCGTTACTTTCGGATCGGATGCTGATAACTTTACTGCAAACAACAAATAGTCGGGAATCACAGCCGGTTAGATAGTATCCATAGAAAGGGAGAAGAATAACATTGCAATCGAGACGACGTTTCATCACCTGCATGCTGATTCCCTTGAAATGGATTCAGACATAATTTTAAACTTCCTATTTCCAGATGCTGCTCCGAATGCCCTTACTTTCTGAGTATCAAATATCACATTCTTTACAATAAATTCCTTCTAGTTCATGAAAGGTTAAATGTTCTGTAGATCTCCATTGTCCCTCTTCTTCCTTTTTTGGATAAATGGAATGCATTTATAACCTTCGAAAGTGAATAGGGAAGAATAAATTGATTGGCAACACAATCGGCAGATCTATTGCTACTTCCTGCGAAAATCTGGTTTGAAGGACAGCTGGTCCATCAGACTCATCAATACCCAATCTTCCAGATACTAACATGCCACTGAAATGCATGCTTTTCGGGTTTAGTTGCACATGTCCCATGATCCCGTGGTATTTCCGAGAGATTTTCTGTATCCTTCTCTGGGAGACGTGTTATAACTCACGCAAACATCTTTTCATATATTCAAAGCCTGGAAAATATTTTTAACGTTTGTGTGAGTGTCTGTTTTATCAAGCTTGGACTTTCCTAGGCTCAGTGAGATGGATAAAGTTCAGCAGATGTCCTCGCACCTGATCGTGCATTCGTTCCACTGTGGGAATTTTCTTCTCTTACAGGCATTTATTCACATACTAATACTTGCTGATCGACTATTAACCAGCACAGTCCAGACGATATGTGGCTGAGGCTCGTGATTGGGCTGAGTGCCAACTTGCTCATTGTAGGGCAATGAACTTTAGCTAATTGTCAAATGATTGTAACCTACACAACCACTCAGCTCTCTCTAAATGGTCGGAGTGAGTTTTGACCATAAGGTCGACTTGTCTCTCCCCTTGAGCACACGAATAAACAGTCAATAACTCAAGATTTGTGTGGCACAGGTTATCGTCCCGTGAAATTGGACCACGACAAGCGAGTCACCCACAGCATAATATTATCCCAGTTCTCACAGTTGGAGACGTCTGCAGGACTTCTATTACAGAGGTTTTTAGACATGAAACTTTTATTTTTTCTTTTTATTCGCAATCTCCATGAGTCGGCGATTTTGTTTTAACTTCAAAACGGAGACGAGAATTCTTCCCTTAAACAATGGGGTTGAGTTTTGAGTTGAGAAGTGAGAGGCGGTTTCGTCCCTGAAGATACGTGGTTCTGTGTTTTCTTTACTATTCCGGGATTGTGTTTTAATTGAAGAAGTAAAACGACTTTTTGTCCCTGAATCTACGATGTTCTGTGTTTTTATTTCACGAACAAGAGGTTGTGTTTGAGTTCAGAAGGCGTACGCGGTTCCTCATTGGATGTACAGGGTCCTGCAGTGTTTTAAATACTATTTTCTCGCCACTGCACAGGAGAGTTTCATTCACCGTTGGCGGCGTTTCCCTAAGTTGCCTGCCTAAGTTTCACTTTTGGATGTGGTTCCAGAGGCTTTTTTCATTTTGTTTTGATCCCGCAGGATCGTTTTCTTTTTCCTTTTACAAACATTGAGCTTCGGGCTATGGCCTGTGGCAAGAGCGATTGCTTTTGGAGTGTTTCTTAAAACTCCCCCTGCATTTTGTCCTTTGAGCCGACTAGCATGAGTAGGGAGCTGGGTTCCTTGTTAAGTACGGGCTGTTCTGAATCTCTAAAGCAATCTTGGGTTGGAGGAGACCGCGCCACACTTTGTGTTTAATTCAGCGGTGTTTGCCTTGTGTTGTTGGTGGGGATCCCGATATTTGTTGTCTGAATCAGTTTCTCTGTTGTATCTGTTTTGGCTTGTCATGTTCTGCTGTTTTGTCTTGTTTCTCTGTTCGGCTTCAGCCTGTTTGTTCTGGTGTTTGTCCTTTGCTTCCTGTTGTTCTTTTCTTCCATTCCAGGACAATGGAATCGCTAAATTCTAAATGCAGGAGGATGCCTGCCGGCAGGGACTAATGAAACAAATCTCGCTGATCATAGTCTATTTGCATCTCGAGGAAAACACAGAAGCGTCGTGGTAAGTCTGCTCCAATCAAGGCAATAGATATCCTGGTCCTTCCAGGTCACCGGCCGATAAACTTTGAGAGATGATATATAGTGGGCGTTTGCTCTTTTGTCCCGTTCGTAAATAAAAAGGAAAGCTCGCGAGGGACAAAATGCTCCGAGACAGGCTAATTCAATTCTCGCTAATTGGCCACAAGATATTGGCGTGATTACTGAATGGGATCCTAGTTTCCGGAACTAAAGTGATGCTGAGAGCATCTTAGGCTTTTCAAAATTAGCTTTTAAAGATTTGGTAGATCCAGGGTTATGAGAGGTGAAACCCCGTTTGATAAGCCCTGGACACAATCTCAGGTTCGCAGCATGCTCCTACATGCCCCGATCCATTAGAGTGTCCAATCTGATTTTTAATTGGCTTCTCAAATCTGCAGTAATTCCAGTTGCTTACTTCAGAATTTAATGAATTTGGGCAATTTTTTGGGCAACATTGGGCAGTTATTAAATGCTCAGTTGTATTTCCCCTGGGTGTTGGACACACGTAGAGGCACGAACAACTTGCCATGCTCATTCTGTTAGAATTGCAAACGAAACTGCTGGAAGGTTTTAGAGTTTGGTTCAGCAGCCATGTGTCACAGCCACGATTTATGAGTCTGAGCAACCCAACTTGAATAATCTGGATTGCGACTGTCTCATTACCCTTATAAGCATCATTAGATTTAAAATAATAATGGAAAAGGAATAGATCAGGTCGAAAAGTTGAAGCTCTAAATTGGAGAAAGGCAAAATTGGACTGCATTCGGCAAAAACTTTCGAAAGCTGATTGGGGGCAAACTTTTGCTGGTAAAGTGACGGCTGAAAAATGGGAAGCCTTCAGAAACAGAAATAACGGGAACCCAGAGAAAGTATATTCCTGTTGGGGTGAAAGGAAAGGCTGGTATGGAAAGGGAATGCTGGTAGGTATAGGAAACCCTAAAGAAAGTGAGGGTGAGTTTAAGAAAAAGAAGAAAGCAAATGTAAATTATACACAGGAGAGATCGAGTGATTCCTTCGAAGAGCATAAATAAAACAGGAGTTAACTGAAGAGGGAAATCAGGAGGGCAAAAGGGAGACATGAGATAGCTTTAGCAAATGGAATTAAGGAGAATCCAAAGCGATTTTACAAATACATAAAGGACCAAAGGTAACCTGGGGAGAGAATACCGCCCTCCAAAAATCAGCAATGCGGCCTTTGTGTGGGGCCGCAGAAAATACGAGAGATGCTAAATGAGTATTTTGCATCAGTATTTACGTGGAAAAGGATATGGAAAATATCGACATAGAGAAATGGATGGTGACATCTTGCGAAATGTCCATATTATGGAGGAGGAAGTGCTGGATGTCTTGAAATGCATAAAGGTGGGTAAATCCGCATGACCTGAGCAGGTGTACCCTCGAGCTCTGTGGGAAGCTGGAGAAGTGATTGCTGCGCCTTTTGCTGAGAAATTCTTACCATCGATAGTCACAGTTGAGGTGTCAGAAGAACGGAGGTTGGCTAACGTGGTGTCACTGTTTACGAAGGATGATAAGGACAAGCCAGGGAACAAAAGAACAATGAGCCTGAAGTCGGTGGTGGGCAAGTTGTTTCAGGAAATCCTGAGGGACAGGATGTATATGTATTTGGAAAGGCAAGGACTGATTAGGGACATTCAACATGGCTTTGTGCATGGGAAATCATGTCTCACAAATTTGATTGAGGGTTTTGAGGTAGTAACAGAGACAATTGATGCGGGCAGAGCGGTAGATATGATCTTTTTGAACTTCAGTAATGCGCTCAACCAAGCGTTCCATGGGACACTGATTCGCAAGGTTAGATCTCACGGAATACAAGGAGAAATAGCCATTTGGATACCCAACTAGCTGAAACATAGAAGGCAGAGGGTGGTTTAGGAGGTTTGTTTTTCAGAGTGGAGGCTAGTGACCAGTGCAGTGCCACAATGATCGGAGCTGGGTCCTCTACTTTTAGTAATTTACATAAATGATTTGAATGCGAGCATAAGAGGTACAGTTAGTAAGTTTGCAGATGACACAAAAATTGGAGGTGCAGTGGACAGCGAAGTGGGTTACTTCTGATTGCAACAAGACCTTGACCAGATGGGTCAATGGGCTGAGAAGTGGCTGATGGAATTTAATTCAGATAAATGCGAGATGCTGCATTTTGGAAAAGCAAATCTTCGCAGAATGTATGCGCTTAATGGTAAGGTCCGAGGGTGCGTTGCTGAACAACGAGACCGTGGAGTGCAGTTTCATTGCTCTTTGAAAGTGCAGTCGCAGGTTCGGTAGGCTAGTGAAGAAGGTGTCTGTATCCTTTCCTTTATTGGTCAGAGTATTGAGTACAGGAGTTGGGAGATCATATTGTGGCTGTACAGGACATTGGTTAGGGCACTGTTGGAATATTGCGTACAATTCTTGTCTCCTTCCTACCTTCCTATCGGAATGATGTTGTGAATCTTGAAAGGCTTGAGAAACGACTTACAAGGATGTTGCCTGGGTTGGAAGATTTGATCTATAAGGAGAGGCTGAACAGGCTGGGGCTGTTTTCCCTGGAGCGTCGGAGGCTGAGCGGTGACCTTATAGAGATTTACAGAATTATGAGGGGCATGGATAAGGTAAATTGGCTAAGTCTTTTCCCTGGGGTTGGGGGAGTCCAGAACAAGAGGGTTTAGCGTGAGAGGGGAAAGGTATAAAAGAGACCTGCGGGGTAACTTTTTCACGCAGAGGGTGGTACGTGTATGGAATGAGCTTCCAGCAGAACTGTTAGTGGCTGGTACAATTGCAAGATTTAAAAGGCATTTGGATGCATATATGAATAAGAAGAGTTTGGAGGGCTATGGGCCGGGTGCTGATAGGTGGGTCTAGGTTGGGTTGGGATATCCGGTCAGCATAGATTGGTTGGACCGCAGATTCTGTTTCAATGCTTTACATCTCTATGACTTTATGAATTTATGTAAGCGGACACACGTTTTAATGCAGCTGCAGTCATTTCACAGCCGCCAACATTATAAATGAGCAATTACTGGTCAGAATTACTCAAGGTTTCTCATCTGGGATTTATATTAATGGATTAGCACGAGATAATTATAATGGACTGCAGTGTTGGAAACTGTGCAAGTTACAGATTTTCAAATTGAATTTTGAATAACTGAATATCCACTGGTGACTTTTGAAGTGTCTTCATCACTTGTTTAGTTTCCACCTCTGAATTACCGTTAATGATTTATTTCGTTTTCTTTTAAGAATCGATTGTACTGGCCCTGAATCACAAAAATCACAATTATTTGGTAGGATTGATTGGTTTTATTTCTTTATACATTGTCTTTGATCTTTGTCCTCGCGTAATTTGAAATGCTGTTGCATTCATTCATTGTTAAAGAATGCAAAGATAACTTACTGGCCACTTGAAAGAATTCTGCAGTGATAGGGCGATAGAGATATGTTTACCAGATAGAACTCGCACAAGCTTGGAGATGTTCTTAGCTGACCTTGAATGGGTCGAAACAAAATTTTAAAAAACAAAGGGAAACAGTGTCAGGCCACTAAGGCTGAGGAATATACAAACATTGCTAAAGAGGAGAAAGTGTTTGTGCAGATGCTGTCGATAATGGCCAAGAGTATGCTGCTGAGAAAAGCACAGCAGGTCAGGCAGAATCCGAGGAGCTGGAAAGTTGATACTTTTGGCAAAAAGCCTTCATCAGGAATTAGGCTGAACGACGCGGGGATGGACAGATAAATTGGATGGGGTGGGGCTAAGTAATTTAGCTCGAGAGTGCAATAGGTGGCTGAAGGAGAGGGTAAATGTGATACGGCCGAGGAGAGGGTGGAATGGCTAGATGGGAACAAAGATGGACAGAATGGAAAGGTCCTGAGGACAGTGCTGAGCTGACAGGTTGGTACTGGAGTACGGCGGGTGGAGGGGAAATGTGCAAACTGGTGAAATCCAAATTGATGTCCTGGGGTGGGAGTGTCACAAAGCAAAATATGAGACGTTTTTCCTTCAGGCCTCAGATGGTAAGGGACAGCTGATTGAGGAGGCCCAGGACCGGCATGCTCTCGGCAGAGTGGGAGTAGGAGGTGAAGTGTTCGGCCACGGCGTGTTTAGGTTGATTGATGCTGGTGTTCCGGAGATGATATAAATGAAACCACATCGGGAGCAAGTGATTTAGTAAATGACATGTGTGGAAGTACATGTGGATCATTGGTGAATACTAAAGGATTTTTTGCGGCTTTTGATGGAGTTGAGAGAGAGGTGCGGGCACAGGTTTTGCAGGTCATGCGTTGGCAGGGGAAGGGGTCGGGAGAGGAGGGAGGATTGTCAGGGTGCATGATTCTGAGGAGGTAGTCTTGGAGGGAATTTTCATTACATAATGCTGATCGGGGTGGGATGAGAAATATATCTCTCGTGGTGGTGTCCGTTTGTAGGTGGCAGATATAGCGGATGGTGATGCGGATTATACGGTGAGATGGAAGGTGAGGAAGGGGATTCTGGATCTGTAGCGGATGGATGGGTGGGTTTCTAGGGCGGAGATGCGGGATGTGGATGGGTTGCGCTGGAAGGCATAATCAGCCACGTGAGTGGGAAATTGCGTTGTTTCAAGAAGTAGGCCATCTTGTATGTTTTGTGGTCTTCCTGGGAGTAAATGCGGAAAAGGCGGAGGATTTTGGAATAAAAATAACATTTTTTGCAGGAGGAAGGGTGGGATGTTGTGTCATCCATGTAGCTGTGGGAGTTGGTGGGTTGGCAGAAAATGTCAGTGTTCAATTGGTCACCGTTGATGGAGATGGCGAGGTCCATTAAGGGGAGAGAGGTGTCAGAGATGGTCCAGGTGAATATGACGTGCCGGTGGAATGTGTGCTGAAGTTGATGGACTGCTCAACCTCCACGTGTGAGAATGAGATTGGACCAAAGCAGTCATCAATGTATTGGAGGAAAATATCTGCAGTGTGGTGGGAGATAGACTGTTCCACATCGCCGATAAAATGGCAGGCATAGCTCGGGCACTTACGGGTGAACATGGCTACCACTTTCGTCTGGAGGAAGTGGGAGCATTCGAAGGGAGAAATTGTTGAGTGTGAGGGCCAGTTCACCCAAGGGAATAAGACTGTGAGTGGAAGGGTACTGATGGAGTGGTCAGGAGAGGAAGAAATGGAGCACTCGATGTCCTGGTCATGGCGGGTGGAAGTTTATAGGTACTGTGTGTCCATGGTGAAGATGAAGCATTGGGGGGCAGGGAAACGGAAATCTTGGAGGAGCTACAGGGCGTTAGTGGCATCCCAAACATATGAGGGGAGTTCCTGTCCCTGAGTGTCGGGGGTGGGGGGGGGGGGGGAATGGCAATATCGAGGTGTTTGGAGATGAATTCGTTGGGGCACGACTGGTTGAGGTGACAGGTCACCGGAGGTGGTCAGGCTTGCAGATCTTCCATATGGGTTTGAATCGGGTGGTGAGCAGTTCATGAAGCATTGGAAGCTTTGGCTGGGAGTTCCCCTGCTGTGATGAGGTTGCGTACGGTCTGAGAGATAATCGTTTGGTGCTGGGAGTGAGGTCGTGGTCGAATGGGTGGTAGGAGGAAGTGTCTTTAAGTTGGTGCCTGGCTTCAGCAGTGTCGAGGTCAGTTCACCAAACTACCACTGAACCTCCGTCTCTGCTTGTTTGATGATGAGTTTATCATTAGAGCAAAGGGAGTGGTGGACCGGGCTTTGTGAGTGTAAGACCTTGGAGTGCGGAAGTGTGTGGACAGTCTGAGGCTGTGAATATCTCGTCGTGATTTCAAAGTAAAGGGCGAGAGGGCAGGAAACAACTCGGCATGGTTTGAGCAGGGAGGTGGAGTGTTTTGTAGGTGGGTTATGGGGTCCAGGAAGGTGGGAAGGAGTCTTCGTTTAAAAAGTGAGCTCAGAGGTGGACATCGCAGCAGTGTTTGACGTCACATCACATATTGAATTCGTTGGCATGTGAAGGGATGGGAATAAAGATACGGCCTCTACTAATGATTGTTCCTTTGCTCTCACTGAGGGAGAGATCTGGGAAGAAAGTGAAAACTTGGGAGGGCGAGGGAACAGATCCTGGAATGGGGATGGAAGCGAGGGGGCAGAGACTGTAACTGGGGTGGGCTTAGTATTGGGATACCCGGGAGTGATGACATTTGGGAAGTGATGCTCATCCAGAGGTTCTGGGGGCAGTGGTGTTGACAGTGGTGACCACTGCCCTGGTCGCTATGAGGGCAGACAAACGCCCCCACAATCGCTACAAGGGCCAGTAAACTGTTGCCATCATCATTCCGAGGGCCAGACAGCTGCCACTGTCATCGCTTCGAGAGCCACAGAATTGCAAGCACGATCGTGATGAGGGCCAGAGAAATGCCGTCGTGATCGCAATGAAAACCAGCTAACCACTGCTGTGACCACAACGAGGGCCAGAACCCGCCACCATAACCACTACGAGGACCAGAGAACTGCCACCGCTATTGTTATGAGGGTCAGATAACCGCTGCCCTGAACGTGATGAGGGCTACAGAACCACCACTGCAAATGTTACGAAGGCCAAACAACCTTGGCTGTTATCTGACGAGCGCCAGACAACCGCTGCCATGATCGCTAGGATGGCCAGACAAACTCTGCCCAGATTTGCAAGAGAGCCAGACACCCTCGGGCATGACCACCATGAGGGCCAGAGAGCTGCCACCACAATCATTACAAGGGCTAGACAAATGCCACTGCAATGGCTGCAAGATCCGCTGCTGCGGAGACAAACACAAGCTTCAAAACTGCTTCAACCATTACTGTCAACAGCAGCATTACCAACACCATGGGCTTCACCACATCCATCCCCGCAGCTGCCATCATCACAACAACTTCAAACCCCACATACCCAATTCAACACACACCGACAATGCGCCAAGCACAGATCTCAGCGTTACCGCCCAGCACTATAGAAACCGTGGGTAGTCAACAATAAGTCAAATGATACCACCACTGGACCCCCTCTACCTCCACCACCCCAGTTATCTTCATCCATTGACACATCAATGAATTCAATATATGTTGTGGCATCGACCACTTCTTCTGCCATCTCCGACTCCAAGCTCACTTTTTCAATCAACACTCTCGCCCACCTTCTGGCTCATCCGGCTACAACACACTCCATCTCCCTCGACACAACGTGACAGTCCGTTACGCGGCCGCAAACTCTTTTTGTCTAACTGATACTGAGATATAGTCACTGCTTAACTCTGTCCACCCCAATCTCCTACTCCAACATCTCATCTTCACAACATGCAACTGTCCACCCCCACTACTCCAGCACCAAACTCACCTTCGAACCAGCGGATTGGCGGGCTGCAGTAGTAGTTTATCGCACTGACCTGCACACTACTGAAGCCGGGTGTCAATTGAAAGACACCTCTTCCGATTGCCCCATCGACCACGGCCTCACATCCTATCATCAAACCATTATCTCCCAAACAATACACAAACCCATTGCCTCAGGGGCTCAGCCACCCATAGCTTCCAAACTCACAGTATGTGAACTCCGCACCGCCCAATCCCTCCTCCGTCCTAAGATTTACAAGCCTGGGTACCCCAGCACCTATCATCTCAGCCTTTTCGTGCGCCTCCAAATTAATCTCCATATGCCTCGATACTGTTCTGAACAAATCCAGTCAAGGAACACACCACATCTATTCGCGACTCCACACGTGCCCTAGACCTCCTCCAAGATTTTAGTTTCCCTTAACCCCAATAGCTCATCTTCACCATTGACATCCAGTCACTATACACCACCATCCGTCATGGCCAGGGCCTCCATTCCTTCTGTTATCCCCCTCCCGATGTCCTCACTAATACCCTCCCACTGACACGTTTATTCCCCTCGCTGAAGTGGTCCTTATCCTCAAACATTTCTCCTACGAATACCACTTCATTCAGATGAAAGAGGGAGCCATGGGCACCGCAAGGGCCTCAGCAATGCCTGTCTCTGTCGGCCAATGGAACATTCCATCTCTCGTCGTTACACCGTCACCTCTCTCCACATTATCCTCCGCTACATTGATGACTGCGTCGGCGCCACCTCGTCCTACCATGAGGTGGTTGAACTTTCATTAAATTCACCAACACATTCCACAACACCTTCCATTCATCTTGACAATATCTGATACCACTCTCCCTTTCCTGGACCGCACCATCTCCACCGACGGTGACCAACCAAACATTGACATTTTCCACAAACCCTCTGACTCCCGGAGCTACCTGGAGTAAAGGTCCTCCTACCCTGCCTCCTGCACAAATGCTATGTTTTATTCCCAACTGCTCTTCCTCCACCGCATTTGCTCCCAGGAGGACAGGTTCCATCACAGAACATACCAGATGGCCTCTTTCTTTAAAGAAAGCAATTTTCCTACCCACTTAGGGGATGATTCCCTCCAGTTCATCTCAACCACATCCCGTATCTCCACCCTCGAAACCCGCCCTCCAACCACTCAGCTTCTCACCACCAATCTCCTTATACATCCCAACATCCTCAATTATTTTTGCCAACTGCAAACGGACCGCACCACCAAAGATATAATTTCCTACACAAACATATCTGCTTTCCGTAAAGACTATTCCCTCCAAAACATTGTCAGAATCACGCCGACATAATAAGCCACCCACCCCTTCCAACACCTTCCTGTGCCTCCGCAGGAGTTGCAAAACCTGCGACCACACCTTCCCACTCAACTCCTTCTACGCCAAAAAGGAGTGTGCCTCATTCATTAACCCACTCATCAACACATGTATTTCCTAGTCTGTTGCTCCCGATGTGGTCTCCTCCACACTGGGGAGACAAGATGTGACATTTAGAGGGCGTCAGATCACACCTCTGGGATATTCGCATCAATCAATCTGACCACCCTCCGGCCAATAGTTCAACTCTCCCTTGAACTCTGTAGGGGACATGCAGATCGTAGGCCTCCTCCATCGTCAATCCCTCACCACGCGACGGCTGGAGGAAGAACGCCTCATCTTCTGCATTGGGGTGCTCCAGCAACACAACATCAATGTGAATTTCATCAGTTTACTCATTTCCCCATTTCCCCACCTTACCCAAGCACCTTCCTCATGTCACGTACCATCTGTCTAACTTACTTCACAGCTGTTCAACTCCACCAGCCGCTTCTACCTATCATAGCTACCCCCACCTCAGCTAGCTTCACCCCAGCCCCTCCCTCCTCGTCTGTTTCTTGATGAAGGGCTTTTTTCCCCAAAACGTCGGTTCTCCTGCTCCTCGGATGCTGCTTAACCTGCTGTGCTTTTCAGCACCGCACTGTTGACTAAACACAAAGACATTATGCTCTTCAGGAATACAAAGCCTATGATGATTGGCTTACTGCAGCTATTTGAGGATTGGTGATGACACTGATAGGAATGAGGAATGGGCACTTTATTCCAGGATACACAATGAGCCGTTAAGCTCACCGAATTGTCCCCAGCACACTCCCTCATTACAAACCTTTCCTTCTTTTGAAACGAAAGCGTTCAGTCTTCATGGCTAATATCATGGGAATGAGCGGGCTGAGCTATCCTAAACCAGCCGCCATCCGGGTAATCAGAGTCATCAGAGCGAAATACTGAGAGCATGATCAAAATGGCCCAATTTGCTCAATATGTCCAAAGGACGATATATTTGTCAAGTCACCAGAGTTCTGGGAGTGGCCTGAATCCAAATGGTTTGTGTTATTAAACTGAAACAACTGGTCCCTCTCTGAGGGAGGTGTTATATAGCCCACATTTGGAAAATAATCGAGAAGCTGATTCACTTTTGCTTCACCCGATGCTTCTTCATCATGCTGCCACTGACATGATCCAGACAAACAATATGAACGAGTCCAGGAATTTCCAGTCGCAAATGGGGTGGGCAGTGATTTTCTATTGGGATGGCCAGAACGAGACTGAACCACGACGCTACTTACAGGTAAAAGTGCCCTCGCGATCCCGCATACTGTCTACTGTGTGTTAGACGCTTGATTGGGAACAAGGTATCCACTGGGGCTGGAAGGAACCACCCATGACCACCCAGGGAGCACTGCTGAGCAACCCTTTCAAAAGGACACCCTGGATTTGGGGACAAGCAGGCCTCAGTCCTGCATATTTACGACCGGGACAAATCAGCTATGACTCCTGGGGACGAATGACGAGCCTTTGCTTTAACTGTGGAAATATAACCACTGTGGGGGCGATGCGTCCTGAATGTACACTTGGAGATAACCTGGTGATCGGTATGCTTACATCCTAGCAAGGCGAAATTCTGTGAATATACACTGGTTGTCATTCAATTTTTGATGAGACCAACGATAACGGAGACTTGTGGGAACTCAGTGAATTTAACCTCCAAGGGACATCATTTTAGTAATTCTGGTTTGTCCAAACCGCCTGGCAGTTATTAAAATCTTCGACTTACGCTGAGGTATCTGATGCAGTCTCGAAAGGAAACGAGCGTTAGTCGCTGCTGCCAAGCAGGCAAAATGACAATCCAATCTTCTCCTCGCATTGATTGTCCAGCAAAACACGGTTAAAGATAAGATGAGGACGGGCAATTTAGACCCACATAAGTTACAGTAATCACAGCGGAAGCCCCTGCTGAATTTCACAACCGATTGCTTCAAATCGGGTTTTCACTCGATTCTCAAACCATTAAGTGGGTGGGCACTGCTGGAACTTTTGTGTTCCTTATTCGCTGATGCCTGTTCGAGTTGATTTACTCACTCACGTGCGGGAGAAGTGAATATTCAATACTTTTTTACAAACTTGGTGGCACCTAGATGTTCACAAAGCGGCTGAATAAAGAGCTGAAGAATGACTGATTTGTCGAAAAAAGACAAATGCTGTAAAGGGAATGTCCTGTTTTGTTGAACCACTCCCTTGCGTCCTGGGACATTTACTCGCCTCCAACTTGCATTGATAGAATTACATTGCATAGGTTTTTATGAAGGTAGACTAATAATAGCAGATGTTTGAGTAGATAAAAGAAAACAATCCTACCGACTGACGACGCAGCAACAATAATGTTGAAGAATTGGGAAATACCTGCATCAGTTAATCAAAACACTTCAAAGTTTATTTTCACATGTACGCCAAGCCAAATAATTATGACCGGGACCAATTGGAGCCTTGCTGAAAAGGTCTGTGCCTTGACATGCTGGTCATCTGTACTTCAGGCAAGGTCAGTTGGAGGCCCAAAAGGATACACGCGATGCAATGCAAAAGAGTGTGAACCCCCGGAGGAAAACCAGAAGGTCCTGAAGAGATACCGGTTCAGCCTCCTTCCGTGAATGGCTCAGCCTGATCTCTCTGCCTTTCGCGACATTCATTATTTTCTTTCTTTCACGAACTGTGATTAATTGGGGCACAACAGATAACCTGATAACCTCCAAAAAACAGGTGTCACATACTTTAGTTTGTGCACAAAATATCAAGAACTCTAGCTGATGGGCATACACCCATATCCCCATCCGGTCCAAATTCGCACCATTGAGCCAGTATCGAATTTGAGCGACTTGCAGCTTTCCCTTGCATTTGAAACTTCTGGACAAAAGATCGAAGTAAATCTACACATAATCCCATGTTTGATTCAGTTCACTGTTGTCACCCACCTCTCCAGCGCACTCACAGGTGCCCCGATTTCCCCTTCCTGATGAAACCCCCGATGATGATTCCCAGTCCGTGCAGCCTTCTGCCCCTTTCCTTTCTGAACCTGAGGATGATCTATCCGATCTCTAACCTCCACCCCTGAAAGTCACCCGGCTCTGAGTATAGACCTCATTTTGCTGACACCTCTAATCTGTTCTGCCCAAAAAGTGCTTTGGGATTATGAAAGAAAATTTTAGCAGATTTGACACAACATGTTTGTGGAAGCCATTTTTACACAAAGCAAACTTTGCAGAAAGATTCCAACTGCTGACCCTGCTGACGGAAACTGAGCTCTTCTATTGGATTTGATTCAAACGCAATTTTCATGGAAACAGCCTTCTAAATCTCTTTTAAACCCTCCACAACCTAAAATATCCGCAATATAACACGGTAACCAATACTTGTCATAGTACTCCAGGAGATGCCTCACCATTGTCATGTCCAACTTTGACATGATATCCCAATTCCTATGACCGAAGATCTGAGCAATTACAGCAAGCAGGCCAAATGCCTTCTTAACCTTCTTAAATGCTATTGCGATTCGTGAGACTTGGTTGACCAAAGGTTATTTTTAGCATCTAAATATCCTCAGGTATCGATGCTTCAGGCGGGAAGTAAAGGGAGGCAAACGGGATTGAGAAGCATATGTCAACGGATTTTGACATGATGTCGCAGTGAAAGCGTGATGGCGATAGGGGATCTTAGTTTTCCAAATTGGTTGGTATTTACGTAGCGGTGGAGGTATGGATGGAGATGAATTTGTACGGAGCATCCAGTAGTGTTCTCTATCGCAGTATGTAACTCGTCCAACTTGCGAAGGGGCTGCAATGAACCTGGTTTTGGGAAATGAGTCTGGCCAGTTGTTTGAAGTTTCAGTCGGGAATTACTTTGGGAATATTGGTCACAATACCATCAGATTTACAATACTTATGGACAAAGACCAGTGTGGACCAAATTGAAGCTGCTAAATTGGGAGATATCCAATAATACCAAAACTCGGGATGAGATGGAGAAAATAGATTGGGAGCAGCCGTTTGGAGGTAATTCCGTATTTGAATGTGAGAGGTCTTTTCAAACGAGTTTAATTCGAGTTGAGGAGAGATAGGTTACTGTGAAAATGAGGGATAGAAATGACAAGATTAGGGAACAATGGATGATAGGTGAAATTGTTGCGTTAGCTTAGAGGAAAAAGGAAGCGTGTACAGGGTTTAGGCGGCTGAAGACAGACAAAGGTTTGTAAAAATATCGGGAATGTATGACCACCTGAAACAACGAATTAAGAAGTCTAAAGGGGGCCATGAGACATGCACGTTTAAGGAAAATCTCAATCCTTTTTACTCATATAAAAGTAAAAAGCGTGCAACTAGAGTAAGGATTGGCTCAAACAGGGCAAAGCAAGATTGTTATATTTGGAGTCAGTGGAAATGCATGTGATTCTTAATGAGTACATTGCATCGTTTCTCACCGGGGAGAGGGGAATGTCGGATGTTAAGGTGAGGAATAGATTTTGATTACTCTCGAGCAAGTCGGCATTAGAAAGGAGGAAATGTTTGTATTCTGAAAGGCATGATTGTGGACACATGCGGAGGTCCGGATGGGATCTATCCCAGGTTAATGAGAGACCAAAGAGAGGAAAAGGCTGTGGTTTTTACATATATTTTTCCCAGCCTTCTTTAACACGGGTGTGGTCCGAAGAACTGGAGAATTTATAATATTGCCCCTTGTTAAAGAAGGAAACAGGAATGATCCAAGAAATTATTAACCGGTGAGTCTGATGTCAATGGTAGGGAAGCTGCTGGCTGAGATACTGAAGGGTAGGATCTATTACCATTTGGAGGAAAATAGGCTTATCAGTGTAAGGCGACATGTTATTTTGCAGAGGATGTCATGTCTTACAAACTTAATAGAATTCTTTGAGGAAGTGACAAAGTTAATGTCGAGGGAAGGGCTGCAAATATCATGTAAGTGGACTTCCGTATGGCGCTTGATCTCATTCCCTGGTGGACAAGGCCAATTCGCATGGGTTCAAGCGTGTAATAGCTCAATCGACAGAGAAATGGAATGGAAACATGAGACAGAAACGAATAGTGGAATCGAGTTACTCAAAATGGAGAACTGTGACTAATAATGTCCCACAGGGATTGGTGCTGGGACCGCTTTTTTTTTGATGTACGTACATTTTTTTGGAGAAAGATATAAGCTGCCTGACTAGCAAGTTTCCAGATGACATTAAAACTGAGGGAGTAGCAAATAGTGAAGAAGTCTTTTAGAGAACACAGAAGAAAGTGAGGACTGCAGATGCTGCAGGTCAGAGTCGCGAGTGTGTTGCTGGGGAAGCAAGGCAGTTCAGGGAGCATTCGAGGAGCAGGAGAATCTATGTTTCCAGCATTAGCCCGTCATCAGGATTGAGGCTTGTGGGCCGGATACTGAGAGATGAAAATGAGAGGGTGGTATTGGGGACAAGGTGGCTGAGAAAGAGATAGGTGATTGAAGGTGAGGGAGAAGGTGGTTGGTCAGAGCAGGGATTGGTGGGCAGATGAGGAGGGCGGTGCCTAGTGGGCCGCTTGGGACTCGGATAACGTGTGGGCGTGGGGAAATGACGAAGCCGTTGAAATCCATATTTAGCCGGTGAGGTTGCATCGTCCCAAGGCGGAATATGAGGTGTTCCTCCTCCAGGCGTCAGTTGGTGTCGGTTTGGCAGTGGAGGCGGCCCAGGACCTGTGTGTCCTTGATAGAGTGGGAGGGAGTGTTGAAATGTTCAGCCACGGGGTGGTGGGGTTGGTGGGTGTGAGTGCCCCAGAGATGTTCTCTGAAACGATCTGCAAGAAGGCATCCTTTCTCCCCGAAGTAGAGCAGCCCACATCGGATGCAACGCTTGCTGCAGATGACATTGGTAGAAGTAGAGATAAATTTTTGAAGGAGGTGACAGGATCCTTGTGTTGCGTTTGGATTGAGATGAGACGAGTGGCCTGGGCACAAGTTTTCCAATTCCTGCAGTGGCAGGGCAAGGTGTCAGGAATAGTGTGCGCGCTGATGGGGGCGTGGACGTGACAAGAGAGTCACGGAGGGGAAAGTCTCTTTGAGACGCTGATTGAAACAACAAGGAACATGTATCTTTGGTGGAGGGGTCCGTGTGGAGGTGTAGGAAGTCACGGAGAATGATGCAATGTATGTGGAGATTGCTGGTGTGGAAGCTGAGGAGCGGGGAAACTGACCTTGTTGCATTTGCAGGGGTGGGGTTCAATGGCAGTGGTACTTGACGTCGAGAAGCTGCACTAGAGCGCTTCATTAATCCTGTGGAGTTACTAGCTCAAAGGAAAGAGGTTATCTGGGACATTCTGAGTTAAACTTAGTCATCCTGGAAACACATGTGGCAGAGGCGGAGGAATTGGGAAATAGGGAGGTCGGATGGGAAGAGGAGTAACTTAGGCAGCTGTGGGAGTCGGTGGGCTTGTAATAAGAGAACGGGGTTCACCTGACCAATCTCAACCATCACCCTCCCTTTCCTGGACCTTCCATCACCATCTCCAGCGACCAACTAACCACAGACATCTAATAAAACTCCACCGAGACCCACAGCTACCAAGACTACACCTCCTCCCTTATTGCTTCCTGAATAAACGCCACCCCTTCTTAAATATACTTAATGTCCCAGCTTCGACAGACCTTTGCAGTGAGGAATTACCACAGATTTCTTACCATCTGAAAAAAGGAATTACTCTTCGTCTCCATCTTGAAAGAGTGAGCTCTTTCTGGGGTTTTATGCCCCCGTTCCATATTTTTGCACAAGTAAACAAAGGAAGTGGCAACGTTAATTTTTGAGGGTAAGGAATGTGGAGTGGTGCATTTCTGATTGGAGGTCTGTGGCCAGTCGTGATTCGCACAGATCAGTGTTGTAATTGCTACTTGTTATTTTCATTCGTAAGTAAGATGGAAATTTCCAGAACCTGATTGGTAAATCTGCCGTCGACACTTGGAAAGGCATGTTCTAATTAGTGATATTTGAGGGAAATAGTGGGCAGTGAGGATATATGTTGAAGTTTACAGCAATATGTTGATCAAATGGAATGCTGGACAGAGAAATGGAAAATTCAATTTCATCGGCAGAAATGTGTGGTGATGCATTTTGGGAAGTCAAAAGGAAGAGAAAATTGCACTGCAAATGACCAGACTCTAAGGAACATTCATATACAGTGGGGTTATGGAAAATCATAGCTCTCCGAAAATAAAAACACAGCAGGATAGATAATACGGTATCGGAATGGCACGCTTCCCTTTCTCTGTCACAACATTGAGTCAAGACATTTGCACGATATGTTGTGATCTAATAAAACTTCAAATCGGCCACTTTTGCAATGTTGTGTGCAATTCACATCGCCCCAATATAGGAATGATGTGGAGGATTTGGAGAGGATGCAAAAGAGTTTACCTGTTGCCTCGATGAGAATATGTTATGATAAGGAAAGTTTGGACGTAATTGAATGTTTTGCTTGAGTGTCGGAGTTGGAAGGTCGACCTTATACAGGTTTGTAGCATCACATGAGGTGTGGATAATGTGGATAATCGGAATTTCTTTGCCAATGTGGAAATGTAATATTATAGGACTCATCAGTTTACGATGAGAGTGAGAAATTTTAAACGAAATGACTGAATAAAGATTTTTTTGTCTAAAGTGGGGTGAAGCAACCCATAAGGTGTGTTGAAGCGGACATCTGAGCAGCATTTTGAAGTAGCCCTTAGATAGAAACGTGAACGGGCAGAGAATAGAATCGTGTGGACCACGTGCAGGCAGATGGGATTAGTTTGCAATGACATCATGGTCAGTCAAGCTTTGGTGAACGAAATGGCCTATTCATGTGCTTTCCTGTTCGATATTCTACCTTCCCAGCATTTATTTTCTCAAATCCCTTCAGAACCTTGGATCTTTCATCAAGTTTATAGATCATTCTTTAAAATGTCAATGTGTTCAACCTTAATATATTCCAACTCTTGTCATCAGAAAATCCCTTCATTCCCATGATTAGTCGAGTGAAAATTCTCTGACCCTCCTCCAATGGAAGAATATCGTTCCTTTGGTACCCACGCTGTTCATGATATTGTAGGTGTGGTCCGACTCGTACCTCAGCCTGGATTTTCTAAACACATTTTCCAAACAATAGCTAACCGGTGACGTCTATTGTCTTGTCGACCTAAATCCTGTTTAGCAGGTTTTTAGGGCTAATTGGAACATCAGAACATGGGAGTGAGGGGCATCAAATGCAATCCTTTGAAACGACTCTACCAGTAAATATGGTCATGGCTCATCTCTTTGTGCTCCCCGAAGCACTATCCTGTCAATACATCATTGTCCCTCAATCGCCTGTCTATCAATAAACAAATGAACTCAGCTTCGATAGAATTTAAATTTCCGACCAACACAAATTTCTCGGAAGGAGAATTATCAACTGACTGAATTCCTAATTTGTGAATTTCTTCTCTGTTCTGACTCAGAGAGTCGCTGTTTCATTTTCAAATTCCACTCCTCCAGTGATCACAACAGATTTCAATTGTAATCAATTTGAAGACATGGTAAATGAAAAAGGCCTCAGACTGCGTCAGGTTCAGTGAAAGGAACAATCAGGCAGGTTTTTATCGTCAACCACAATAAAATCTTAGAACCTAAAGGAGGAGCATTGTAGATCTGTGGTCAGCATTGCTGCCTCAGACCACCAAGGAGTTGGGTTCATTTCCAACATAGGGCGAGCCGCTATGTGAAGTTTGCACAATCTATCAGTGTCTGTGGGTTTTTCGTTCAAATGATTCAGTTTCCGTCTGCAGTCCAAAGACATGCAGATTAGACTGAATTGGCCATGACAAATTGCCCATTGTCCTCACTGTCCCTCCCTCTTGCACATTCTCTAATTCTCGATTTCCCTCTCCCAGATTACCACACAGCTTCCGTAGTTATGGGCATACCTGTCATTGACAGGAGAACAGTGTTTGGATGGGCTCACATGATTTTGTAAGGGGAACAGAGTCAGAATGGTCTAACACGAGAGTGCCAAGTGAGCAGAGTAGGGGTGGGAGCAGAGGTAATTGGTCAGAAAACAGAGGGGATGGTGTCACAGGCTATTGCTAGGAGTATGATGCGGGATTGTAGCCAGAGAGCATTACGATTAGAAGAGAGTGGGGATTAGATTATCGATCATTTCTGGGGTATTAGCGTGGGAATATGTTCACAGGCCGTTGCCAGGTGAAAAGAGTGTTGGCGGGGCCGGAGGCTATTGCCAGGAGATCCGTGTTCTGACGAACACACGTGCCATAGTTAATGGAATGATTTGGAAATCAGCTCACTGGCTGTTGCAAAAGAAACATTGCAGTTATGTGCTCTCAGGCTGTTGCCAGGATGAAATAAAAAGTGATATGTTCACATGGGATTCTTTGTAGAAGAGAGTGGGGATTGGTTCATGGGCCATTGCGAGGAGAACAGGGTGGTGATGGTTTCACAGAGAGTTTTTAGGAGAGTTGACTAGGGATGGGGTCACACACCATTGTTCGGGCAACAGGGTGGGAATGGATTTATCGAACTCTGCTCGGGTAACTGTGTCGGGATGGATTCACAGCAGATAGTTTGGCGAACAGTGCAGGGATAAGTAAAGGCTGTTGTTAGCAGAACAAAGTGTGGACGGATTGAAGGTTGCTGCACCGAGAACCGATTGACGATGGATTAACGGTCCGCCTTTAGGACACCAGAGTGGAGTTGGAATCCACAGGCTGTTGGGATGGTAACAAATTGAGGACAGGATCACATTCCGCTGTTAAAAGTACAGATTTAGGATGGGGTCACGTAGCAGTGCTTGGAGGACAATGTGGGGTTGTAGTCACATGCTGTTTCTTGGAAAACAGAAAGCCGATGCGTTCACGGGTTTGCAAACTGAAAGGAGAGGGATTGACAGTTAGGTGTTCTGAGATCAGGACGGGGTTCGGTGCACACGCAGTTGCTAGGAGAAACAGGTGCGGCTGTCATCACAGATGTTGGATGTGGATGGTACACAGGCCCTTGCGTGGAAAAAAAAAGTGGGGATTGGTTCAAAGGCAGTTTCGACAAGAACAGTGCAGGGACGGAGTTAAAGGTTATTATGGGAGAAGAGAGTGAGGATAAGGTCACAGACAAAAGCTCAATGAACAGAGTGAGAAAGGGTTTACAGGCCGTTGATAGGACAGAGTGCAGGTGGATGGCACGCTGGCTTCCAGAGTTTGGACGGGTTCAAAGGCAGATTCAACGAGAACTGAGTGGGGATGGGTTCATGGTCACTGGTAGGAAAACAGAATGGGGATGGACTTTACAGTCTGTTGCTAGTTTAATAGAATGGGGATGGGGTCTTAGGCTGTTGCTCGGGGAACAGATTTGTGATGGGTTCAGCTGTAGGTGCAAGGACAATACAGTGGAAATGGGTTCATAGACAGTTGCTCGGAAAACAGAGTGCTGATGGAATTCAAAGGCATTTGGGAGGTGAACAGAGATTGAGAGCGGTCACATACTTTTGGTGGGAGGACAGAATGTGAATATTTGTCCACGCCACTGCTCGCAGGACACAATGGGGATGTATTCACAGGGTATTTCTTGGCGAACTGAATGGGAAGGGGTTCACAGACAGTTGCTCGGAGATTAGGATGTGGATGTAGTGGCCGTTGCTGGGAGAACAGAGTGTGGTTGGTGCTACCGACCGTTGCGACTTTGAGCGCATTTAACATGCGGATAATAGGCTATTGCTTTGTGAACAGAGGGGTGATGGGTTCACTGGCCGTTACTGTGAAAATGGGAATGACCTGCACAGGCTGTTGGTCGTGAAACACAGTGGGGTTGGGTGTCACAAGCCTGGGGAACAGAGCAGGGATTGGTTCGCAAGATTTTTGCTTGGAGAACAGAGAGGGGATGGTGCCACAGGTAGTTTCCTAAGAGGACAGAGTGGGGATAGAGTCACACTCTGTTGATTGGCAAACACAGTGGTTGGTTTATTGGCAGTTAATAGCAGAACAGAGTGGGGAACGTTTCAGAAGCAGCTGGTAGGAAAACTGAGTGAGAATGAGTTTACAGGCCACAACAAAAGGAGAAGAGTCAGTCTGGGCTCCCAGCACATTGCGAGCAGAAGAAAGGGAGGATGTATTCATGAGGAGTTGCTCGGAAATCATTGTTGGCAAAGGTTAGTAGGTGGTTGTGAGGAGAACAACTTGTGAAGAATTGACAGGGTGGGAATAAGACGCAGTTGGTACGTGAACAGAGAGAGGTTGGGATCACCGGCCATTATTATAGAAACAGTGTAGGGAGTGATAGAGAGGTCGTATGGAAACAGAGTGCAGATGGTTTCACAGGTTGCTGGTCGCTGAAAAGTGTGACGATTGGTAAACCAGGCCATTGCTGGTGATAAGATTTGGGACCGTTCATGGGTCATTGCTCGTAGAACAGATTGAGGGTGGTCTCACTGGCTGTTGTTAGCAAATCAGCGAGGGCCTGAGTTCACAGGCGATTTCTGAGAATGCAAGAGTGTTCTCTGAGTGCAGAGCACAGAGGTAAGAGAGCAGAATGGGGATAGAGTCACAAGTAGCTGCCGGAGGAAAGAATGGGGGCAGTGTCATAGCCTATTGCTCGGAGCACAATGTGGTTTTGGAAACACAGCCGTTACGACATGAATAGATTGGGCATGAGTTCACTAGCCATTGCATGGGCGGCAGAGCAGTTGTGTGTCCAATGCTGTTGCCAGACGAAAATACTGCGGCTATGCTCACAGCACGCTTACCGGGGCAGTGAGGTCTGCAGATGTGGAGCTCAGAGTTGAGAGTGTGTTGCTGGAAAACCACAGCAGGTCGGGCAGCATCCAAGGAGCTGGCAAATCGACATTTCGGGGCTGAGCCCTTCATCAGAAATGTTCCTCTGGGAACAGACCGGGGTTGGGTTCACCGGATGTTGTTGGGATAACTGAGCGGCGATGGGTTCACAGGCTGTTCCCCAGGGAACGGAGTATGGTTGGGTTCACGTGCAGTTTTTAGGAGAACTGAGTGAGGATGGGGTCAGAGACCACTCTTAGAGAAACAAAGCGGGTTGACTTCACAGGCCAATTCCGAGGGGAACAGAATGGGAATGATTTCACGGGGCATTCCTAGGGGAACGGAGTGGAGATTGGGTTCATAGGTCGTTGCCAGGAGAACAGAGTGTGGATGTATCCCAGGTTGTTGCGAGGATGGGGATGGGTTAATATACTGACTGGAGATAGGCTCACGGTCCATTGGTAGGAAAACAGTGTAGAGATAGACCTTTCAAGCTCTGGCTAAGGAACAAAGCAGGGGATAGGGTCAGAAACTGTTACTACTTAGAACAGAGTGGGGAACACAATTCCGAGGAGAATAGAAAGGGGATGAGTTCACAGGCAGTTGCAGGAGAAACAGAGTGTGGATTGGTTCAACGACCATTGCACGTGGAGCAGGGTGAGGAGGTTTTCATAGACTGTAGGTGGGAGATTGAGGGGGATGGAGTCACCGGCTCTTTCTCAGGTAACAGAGTGGGGATGGGTAACCAGGCTATTGCGAGAAGAGCAGCGTTGGGATGGTTTCACAGGTAGTTGCCATAGAAAATAATAGGGATATGTTCACAGGCTAATGTTAGGCGAAAAGTGAGGACATGGGTTCACTGGCCGTTGTCAGGAGAACAGCCTGTGAATGTATTACAGATGTTTGCTAGAGTGTGGACAACTTCATTGACGGTTCCTCGGAGAATTGTGTGGGGTCAGGTTCACAGTCCAGTGGCAGAGAAACAGGGTCGGGATGGACTTTTCAGGCTGTTGCTACGATAATGGAGTGGCGTTAGCGTCACACGCTTTTGCTCGAGTAACAGAGATGTGTTTAGGTCAGCGATCGGTGCTACGAGAACATGGGGGAAGGGGGTCATAGGCAGTTCCTAGGACAATAAGTGGAGAGGGTCATCAATTAACGTTGCTAAGGAAAGAGTGTCTGGATTGGTTCCAAGGACATTTCATGAGAAATGAGTTCCGAATGGTTCAAAAGTTGTTGCAAAGAGAGAGGTTGGCCATAGGTTCACAGTTAGTTCCTACTTAGAACACTGTGGGGAAGGTTTCCAGGCCGATTCCAGGAGAGTAGACTGCATTGGGTTTCCAGGCATTTTCTGGAAGAACAAGCTGGGGATGGGGTCGCAGACCGATCCTATGGAAACAGTGGGAATTGTTTCAAGCAGTTTTGCTGGGAAAACCGAGTCAGGCGAGTTCACAGGCCATTGCTAGGGTAGCAGAGTGGCGATCATTTCACCGGCCATTGGATGGAAAACCAATTGGCGATGACCATCACAGGCTGTTGCCAGGGAATGGACTCACAAACTGATGTGAGGGGAACGGTGTGGTGATTGAATCACAAGCATTTGCTCGGACAGCACATTTGGGATGTGTTCACAAACAGTTGTGATAAGAAAAGAGAGGGGATCGGATGACCATTCTTTGTGACGAGGGATTCGAGGCTCAGAGAACAGAGTGAGAATGCTTTCACAAACTGTTGATAACAGAATAGAGTTTTCACAGGCTGTTCCTTCGCAAACAGATTGGGGAAGGGTTCAAAGGCAATGGCGAGGAGAAAAATATGGGAATGGAATCAAATGTGGTTTTTCGAGCCACACTAAGGTGAAGGGCTCATTGGCCGGTGCCGGAGACAGCGTCTATATGGCTTCACAGGTCGTTGCTATGGAAACAGGCCTGGGATGTTGTTGCGAGAGGCACAGAGAGGGAATGCGTTCACAAGCTGTTGCTCGGAGGGCAGAGTAGTTATGGGTTCAGAGGCCGTTGCTCAGGAAACAGAATGAGGTCATGGTCAAACGCGGCTGCTCATTAAACAGAGTGTGGATGGAGTCACAGGAAGTTTCTTTGAAACAGAATAGGATAAACTTCACAGACTACTTTGAGGGAAATAAGCAGGGATGGGGATACAGACTGTTATGACGTGAACAGAATGAGGACACTTCACAAGCAGTTGCGAGGAGGACATGGTGTGGACGTGGCCACAGTTAGTACTAAGGAGTACATGGTAGGAAAAGGACCACCAGCCATTGCGAGTGGAACAGCGTGGGGATGGTTTCAAAAGACGCTGCCAGGGAAACTGGATGGCGATTGGTGCACGGGTTGTTGAGCGAAGCACAGAGTTGGGATCGGCTCACTTGCAGTTATTAGTGAAACAGTGCGGGATGCATTACCAGCCATTGTCAGAGCCATGATGGATTATCGGGTAATTGCTGGAAAAACAGTATGTGATGGGTTGACAAGCTGTTTGGGGAACAGAGTGGGGACGGGGTCACAGGCCTTTGTCAGGGTAACAGATTTTGGATGGGGTGCCAGGGTGTTGTAAGGGCAACAGTGCGGGGATTGTTTCACAGGCAGTTGTTAGTAGAGAAACGTTTGGATATTGGAGAACAGAGTGGGCATTGTTCCATAGGATGTTCCCGGGCAGCAGAGTGGATATGATTTCAAGTAACGTTGCAAGGGAACACGGTGGTAATGGTGAAAGTGTTAAGCGATACTGTACCTTTAAGAAAGTTGAATGAAAGCAAGGACTTAGAGAAGGAATCTGTGTTCTTAAAAAAATTACTGTGTAATTCTTGGTTCAGAATATCTTGCACTGGCTGTGTTGCCAGGGTAAAATAGCACATTCACATTCGAACAATAAGTTTAAATTAATGCCAATCTCCAATCAAGTTTAAGTTTAGTACATTGACAATATTAAGAACCAATGGAACGAGTAGATGCTTTGGAGTTTAGACCAAGAAAAAATGAACAGCTGGGGAGAACTTCCAAACCACCAGCATGTAGAGACTGCCCGAAATGCAGCTCTCTTAAAAGTATCATTATCTATCAATAATCTGTGCATCAGATATCGCTATGAAGAAGAAGAATATCTGCAGAAGAAAATTGAACAGGAAGTTTCGACAGATGCCTGATTCTGAAATGTGAATTTTTTGGGAAATCTTACTGGGGTGTTTATGGGAATAATATTATTTAGAGAAAGGAAGAGATAGTTTAGAGGAATGAGTTGCAAATACTTGCTTGTTAATTATTTTCTGTTGTTCTTTAAGAAGTGAACTTGTTAATGTTAACTTTAAATAGTTATTTGCCTCTTGAAATTTTACAGATTACTGCATTGGACTAATCTTTGTAGTGATGCTGGTTGGAATGAGCAGTGTTGCAGTGGGGGTTTACTCTGTGTCGTAACAGTTTGTGGGCTTGTCGGCTGGATTTGAATGGTTTAGGTCGTTGATTGGTGATTTGAACAGGTTTGAACATTTTCAATAGATTTTGGGGAAATGGCACAAAGTTTGCAGGTATCTTCGACAGTATAAACGGCAACTGCAGGCTGCAGCATGACATAGGCAGGTAACCGAGCTGGCTTGAGAAATGGCAGATGGAGTTCAACCTGTATAAATGCGAGGTGATGCATTTTGGTAGGTCGAACTTGAATGCTGCGGAAAGGATTTAAGACAGGATTCTTGGCCGTGTGGAGGACCAGAGGGTTCTGGGTGTGCAAGTACATAGATCCCTCAACGTCGCCACCCAAATGGATAGGGTTGTTAAGAAAGCATATGGTGTTTTGGCTTTCATTCACAGGGGATCAAGTTTAAGAGCCGTGAGGTTTTGCTGCAGCTCTGCAAGTCCCTCGTGAGACCACACTTGGAATATTGCATCCAATTCTGGTCGTCTTACTATGGGAAAGATACAGAGGCTTTGGAGAGGGTGCAAAGAAGGTTTACGAGGATGCTGCCTGGACTGGGGTGCTTGCCTCATGAAGAAAGGTGAATAAGTTTGGACTTTTCTCTCTGGAGCGAAGAAGGAAGAAAGGAGACGTGATCAAGGTGTACAAAATAATGAGTGGAATAATGAGTGCAAGTCAATAGCCAGAGAGATTTCCTCAGGGCAGGGTTGACTGGTTCGGTGGAGTCATAGTTTGAAAATATTAGGAGGAGGTTATAATGGAGACGTCAGAGGACGGTTCTTTGCGCAGAGAGTTGTGAATGCATGGAATGCGTTGCCAGCTGTCGTGGTGGAAGCAGAGTCAGTGGGGACAAGTAAGCGACGACTATACATGTTCATGGATAGCAGTGAGGTGAGGGGTGGCCGAGTTCAGTTGCCATATTTTACATTAGGATTAAATCTTGGCACAACGTCGTGGGCCAAATGGCCTGTTCTGTGCTGAATCTTTCGATATTCTATATGCTATGAAACGACAAATCCGAGCAAATTTAAACACTTGCAGATCCTAGATCTTTATGTAAAGTGTACATGAGACAATGTGTTTAATTTTGGTGATTTGCTGTTGATTCAAACTGAGAAACATGAGAAAAGAGAGAGAGTAAATGGAGAGAGAAACCAAGAGAGAAGTTGAATTACGGAACTTGCAACTTAGTCAGCAATTCAAGTTCACAGGTAGGAGATAGAATGAGAAGGTAGTGACATGTACAAAGTTGTCATAACTCTGCTACATTTTGTTGAAAAATATATTCCTACCTTCTTTATTTCACCTGGGGAATTGGCAAGGCAGATGGAGTGCTCCCAGGATTCATTTATAATGCTAATTCCGAATAACCTGTTCGGCAGTGATAGTGAGGCATTTGCCGTGCCGGCAGCTGATGAGTCAAGAGATTTTAAAGAGGTTAACCAAGCTGTTTTAATTGCTTATCAGTTGGTAACAGAAATATATATATAGCGGTTCAGAAACACAAGGAAGGTAGTAATTCAGGCTTGCGTCGAGTTCGAAAGAATTAGACATAGTCATTTTGATACTTGACGTGCTTTGAAATTAGATCACACGATTGAGGCTCGAAGAGATTGTTCTGCTGAATGAGATTAATAACTCACTTCCGGAGATTGTAAGAATTCATGTGGAGGAACAAAACGTTCAGAAAGTGAGAAGGCTACCAGAATTAGCCAATGAATACATGTCGGTGCATAAGAAAATCTTCCGGCCAAACTTTTGTCCGGTCATGGACAAATGTTGGGAGAATGGGAGACCCTACACTAAGAAACAAAGAGTAGAGAACACTGGTAAGTGTTCACCACAGGTTAAAGAAGCCCAAGAAGGTGGACAAGAGGTGAACGTCCTTAGTTGTTTTCACCATAATGGAGTGGGACACTGAAGTTTACGGTGTTGGTGATTTCAGAACGTCTCTGTCAAAAGATGTTTTCAAAGCCTGAAAGTGGGACATGCATGGACACAGTGCTGGTCGATAAGTAAAGACGCAGTGGGAAAACATTCCATAAAAGAAGCTTCACCAGTGGCATGAGTACAGGTTGGAAAGGAAATCCCAGAAGAGCAGAGGAGCTGTACGAGGTTGTACAGCTGAGACAGGGCTGGGTATGGAATTAGTACCTTATCTCGAGAAACAATTCGCTTCTGTGGTTCAAGTTTATCAGACAGAACGTGGAAGATGGAAAACTAGGTAGAATTTTGAGACATACAGGATCTAACCATGCACTGATAGTAAGGGATGAGTGAAAATGCACTCTTCCTAATCTGTCACTCGAGAATATCCTAGTTTGTGGGATAGTTTGACAGAAAGTTAGCGTATGCCTATGGAAGTTTAGGTCGTAATATCAAATCAAGTCTGGGGAAGTAGCAGTGTGAGTGTTTGACAAAATGTCAGTTGCAGGAATTAAGTTTGTCCTTGTGAATGACTTGGCAGGATCCAAGGTCGGGGTGACACCAATTGTTGTGAAGAAGTCCAAGAAAGACCAAGAAACTGACGAGGTAAAACAGAAATATCTCGGTATTTTCCCAGACTGTGTGGTAACCCGATTTCACTATCGAAATGACAGCACGAAGTGAGAAGTAAAGAGAAAGATGAAGAAGTTGAGGTTCAGTCAGAGGACACCCAGAGAGTCGAGGATAAATCGTATGCTCTGCCCCAGAAGCAGGCGAGGACAAGTCTCTGGATAGTTTCAAGAAAGAAATGGATAGGCCTTTGAAAGATAGTGGAATCAAGAGTTATGGGAATAAGGCAGGAAAAGGATACTGATTGGTAATGATAAGCCATGATCATAATGAATGATGGTGCTGCCTTGACGGGCCGCATGGCCTACTCCTGCACCTCTTGTCTATTATCTATTGTCTACTGATACCTTGTTCGACTTAACGGTGCAGTTGAAACCTGAATATGATGATTGTTGAGATGAGAGAGAGAGGTTTTATTAGTCTGGATCACGTTGGCATTAGTAGGGTAGATATGACGGGTATGCGAGAGGTTATAAAGGTGGACAAATCCCCAGCACCGGACGTGAGCTATCCCGGGTTGCTAAGGGAAGCGAGAGAGGAAATAGCTGGGGCACTGGCAGATATCTTCGTGGCATCCTTAAATACAGGTGAGGTGCCGGAGGACTGGAAGGCTGCTCATGTTTTCCCCCTGTACAAGAAGGCAAGCCAGGATATTCCAGTAACTACAGACCAGTGAGCCTGACGTCAGTGCTGCGAAAGTTTCTGGAGAAGGTACTGATGGATAGGACCGACATATATTTAGAAAATAGTTGGAAAATCAGTGATAGGCATCATGACTTTGTGGGGGATGAGTGGAGATCATGCCTTATCAAATTAATAGAGTTCTTCGAGGAAGTGGACAGTTTGTTAGATGAAGGGAGGGCTGTTGATATCATACACGTGGACTTTAGTAAAGCAATTGATATGGTTCCGAATTGTAGACGAATGGAGAAAGTGAAGTCAGATGGAGTGCTGGATGTTCTGTATAGGTGGATAAAGAACTGGGTCAGCAACAGGAGACAGAGAGTAATAGTTGAGGGAGGTTCTCGAAAGGTAGAAAGTTGACCATGGTTTCCACAGGAGTCAGTATTGGAGCCACTGTTATTTGTGATAGACATAAATGATCGAGAAGAGGACTCTGTTAGTATGAGCAGCAAGCTTGCAGATGACACAAAGATTGGTGGAGCAGCACAAAGCGTAAGGGGCTGTAAGATATTTCAGGAGGATGTAAATGGACTGGACAGTTGGCCGGAAAAGTGGCAGAGGGCTTTCAATCCAGACAAATGTGATGTGATGCATTTAGGCACGCCTAATTCGAGAGTGAATTATACAATGAATGGAAGAGCTTTGGAAGAAGTTGATGGGCAGAGAGATCTGGGAGTGCAGGTCCATTGTGACCTGAAGGTTGCTGCACAGGTGGATAGAGTGGTCAAGAAGGCATATAGTGGGCGGCACGGTGGCACCGTGGTTAGCACTGCTGCCTCACAGCGCCAGAGACCCGGATTCATTTCCCGCCTCAGGCGGCTGACTGTGTGGAGTTTGCACGTTCTCCCCGAGTCTGCGTGGGTTTCCTCCGGGTGATCCGGTTTCCTCCCACAGTCCAAAGATGTACAGGGCAGGAGAATTGGCAATGCTAAATTGCCCGTAGTGTTAGGTAAGGGGTAGATATAGATGTAGGGGTATGGGAGGGTTACGCTTCGGCGGGGCGGGGTGGACTTTTTGGGCCGAAGGGCCTGTTTCCACACTGTAGGTAATCTAATAGTACGGTTGCCTTCAGTGGACCGGATATTGAGTACAAGAGCTAGCAAGTCATGTTATCATTGTACAAGACATTAGTTCGGCCTCATTTAGAATACTGGGTACAGTTTTGCTCTCCACATTAGCAAAAGATTTGGACGCTTTGGGGAGGGGGCGGAGAAGGTTTCCAAGGATATTCCGTGGTATGGAAGGCGATATCTATGAAGAGAGTTTGAGGAGGTTTGGTTTATTTTCACTAAAAAAAGGAGATTGAGGGAGGGCTTGATTGAGGTTTTAAAAATCAAGAAGTGTATCGACAGGGTGGATAGAGACAAGTTTTTTTTTCCCCAGCGTGAAGGATTCAATAACGAGAGGTCAAGATTTCAAGGTGAGGTGAAAAGTTTAAGGGGGAAACACGCTGCAAGTACTTCACACAGAGAGTGGTGGGCGTTTCGAACGCGTTGCCAGCAGAGGTGGTAGAGCCAGGCAGGGCAGATTCATTTAGGATGCGTCTGGGCAGATGCATGAGAAGGTGGGGAACAGAGGGATACAAATCCTTCGGAATTGACCGACAGATTTAGACAGTCCATTTGGATCGGCTCAGGATTGGAGGGCCGAATGTTCCTCGGCTGTAAATTTTCTTTGCTATTTGTTATTTAAATAGGTAGATGGCAAGCCAATGTGTATAGTCCTGAAAAGCTAAGGGAATTGCAGCAGCGAGAAAGGTAATAGAAGACACACAGACACACACACGGACACGTGTGCGCACACACACACACACACACACACACACACACACACACACACACACACGTCCTCGGGTGTGGCAAGTAGCACATGACATGTATGTAGGAGGTCACCGAGAGGCACAAAGGTTTCAGGCTAAGGCACAAAAACATATTTTCTATGCCTGGAATGCACAAAGATATGATTAGATTTTGGTCTCTGTGTAGTATATTCAAATTGGTAGGTAAGACACAGCGGCAATAAAATCTGCACATTTATTGCTAATGCTCATATTTGAAGGTTATTTCACTTGCATTATATTTGAGGGTATCGGTGCCCTCCAAGGAAACAGGCGAGAGAAATAGCTGGAGAAACAGTTGTGACTTGCTGCTCTGCAGGATGAGCCATCAAAGTCAGGTGATGTGGATTTTGATGTTCCTCAAAATAGATTAGAAGTCCTTGAGGAGTGCGATAACTAAGTAAGTTATCTGTCTCAGGAGGATAAACCTAATTCGAAAGATTTCTCACTGCAGTACAAGGACATATGTACCAATCAGATGGGGAGGACTAATGCCACTGTACAGGAAGTAACAAAGGGAAAATTGCTCTGACAAAACAACGCACCCATCTGCTCAATACATCTTTGATAGTCTTGGTTACGAAATCAGACGGGACTCCATTATTCTGCGTGAATTATCCGAAGGTCAACATCGCTACAAAACCGCAATCATATCTAATTTCGAGCATGGAGAAAGTCGAACAAGCCAGTTGCTTCGCCAATTTGGACTGAATGCGTGGTAACTGACAGGTACTTTATCAAGATGTGAAAAGAAATTTCTGTGCTTGTAACGCCAAATGGTTATATCAATTTAAAGTGATGCCCTTTGGAATGACGAATGCACCCGCCACATTCCGAAGACTCATGCACAGTAATGTGGGTGGGTTAGCAACCTGTGTACGATGTAGTGATGACATGGTACAGATGGCTGAGCTCTTTGAACGACGACGGGAAACAAAACTGGTAATAAACTTAAACAAAACTGAAGGGACGTTCTTGTTAAACAGCATCGGTCACGGGGGGTTGATCCTAGAGAACTGAAAGACGAAGGCCATTTCAGCAATTTCCACAATCAACCTCGAAGAAAGAGATGCTTCGAATTATCAGACTCAGCACATTCCATCGGAAATTGCTTCCAGATTTCCGCAGTGTAGTGGAGCGTTTAACCGCTTTGCTGAAGAAGAACTCAACGTTTGCAGAAGCAGAAAAATTCCAGGCGGAATTCGACCATTTTTACATAATATTAAGCAACAAAACAGTTTTACCTACACCAAACCTTTCAGAACCTTTGAAAGTCGGCATAGATATTACTGACATAGGAGTTGGAGTTGTAATTGCACAGGAAGATGTGGAACAGCTGGTTTGAAATTTTTCGAAGAAGATCAACATCCAACAGAGGAAATGCTACACGAACAAAAAAAAACTATTGTGTTTGGTACTGGTCTTACAACATTTTAATGTGTATGTCGCGAACAATGTGTTGGAGACGGTTCTGTGCACGTGTCACAATCCCCTTACGTTCACACAACGCGTTGAAGTCAAGAGTATGCGACTATTTCGTTGGACCTTAAGCTTCAGCCCTCTAATTTAAATTTCGTACACGTTGCGAATTGTAATGCTTGAATTTCAGGTGTGTTGTCGTGGGTTTAACTGATGACGTTTCGATGACGTCTGCATTTACTGAGTGCTGTATGCTCTATACAGTTATACGAGTAGAAGTTAAAATGAACGAAAGTTGAATTTATCGGTTTGCGAGGGTAATGTGTTTAATGAAAACAATAAAATAAAATCACTGTTTAATTATGTTTGCTATTTTTTTCTGAAGGCGGGAGGTGTTATGAATCGGTAAAGAGTCCTGTAGCTTTAAGACAGTTGAAATCTAGCAGAACAACCTGACAACACAAAGTGTTCTGAACTGACTATTAATCCAATTGAGTCCAATTGTTACAGAATGTGGATTGTATTCACTACTCATTTTCTCTTTCTTCATTTTAAGCTTCTGCTTCCAAATAACCTTTGGAGAAGTAAATTGGTGGTTACAAAGACATCTTAAATTGCATGCATCTTTCACATCTCTTAAAACCTCTCGACAACATAACCTTGTCATTAAAATAATTGATTCCTCAAACCATTTGTAAATTCCCATCCTGAACAGAGCGTGATGGATTTTGGAAAGTCCTTTAACATGTGAATGGTTGGCACTCAAACGAAGAGATGTATTTGTTTCTTCTGAATGTCTCTCAACATATTTATTTTATAATCTCATTTTTAAAAGAAGTGGAAGATATGAAAACTGAAGGGTTTTCTCTGATCCCATTTCTGTGCTATCTTTTCAGCCACAAGTTCCATCAGGACAGCTTGCCTTGAAGAACGATGTCATTCTTTTAGAGGTGAATATCATTGAGCATTCATCTAGAATTCGACACCTAACTTGCTTTGCTGTGGTATATTGGTCAGGTCCTGTTGTGATCCCTTCACAGTGGATGTAAATCCATGACCATCCATAGATCTGCTCCCAAACTTTGCCATTGTCCAACTTGTCGTACCTTTAATAATGAGCATCTTAAATCTGTGAGTTAGTTTGCTGTTCTTTATTCCATTCATATTCAAGAGACGGTTTCACCACGGCAGATCCCTTTAACTATGTGCTGCTAATGTATTCTACTCGTATACGTGGCCTCTTTCGCAAGCATCACTTGCAATCTCCAAAGCTCCTGCTAGCTTTCATAAATCGTGCTCACTCTTAGACACACGATTCAGTTTGCTACTCTTATCCCAACCGCTCCCCACCCCTTTATCTCTCTCTGTCAACCTTGAGAGTCTTTTGTCAGTCCAAAACCTTCCTTGATGGATCATTGCAAAAGAGTTGCGGAGAACATTAAGCAATACAGCAAAGAATCAGGCCAAAGATGCTGTGCTGAACATGACACAGATTTAACTAATTCCTTCTGCATGCCCTTGTTCCCTCCATTCATTGTATCATCATGTGCTTATCGAAACGCCACTTAATAGCCCAGATCGTGTATGCATCCACAACCACACCTTTCAGCATTCTCCAGATTCCTCACACTCTCTGTGTGAAAAATCTTGCCCCTCATATATTCATAATCTTCACACTGAACAACCCTCCCTATATATTTCACCTTGACTGAAATGTACAATCCTCCAGGCATTCCAATCCTCCGTGCTATTGTGACCTCCGCCATTCACTCCCCCCGCCCAATCGCTGTCAACTTCTGCAGTCACTCCAAATCTCCCTATTTCTCTCACTTCCTCAAGTCACTCCAGCCGACAATGATGTTTTCACCTCTTCCAGTCATTCCAATCCTCCCTCATGCTGTCACCTCTTAAATTCATTCTAGCCCTAAATGTTTTTCCCTCCTCCAGTCACTCCAGACATTCCTACCTCGGTAACCTCCTCCACTCACTCCAAACTTCCCTATCGTTGCCACACCTCCAGTCACTCCCACCCTACCTGTCATTCTACTTCCTCCAGTGATGGCAACGTTATAAGTAAAAGAGTGAAAGCGGAAGCAGGGTACTGAGTTAGATGATCAGTCCTGACTGCATTAGACAGAGGGGTAGGTTCGTGGGACTGAATGACATACATCTGCACCTCTACAAAACACTCTCTGTTTGCATGACTTCCTTCAGTCGCTATAACTTTATCGATATAAAACCCACACGACCTGCTCACGATGGAAATCTCTCAGACAGCAGAATATTTCTTATCTCTCCATCAGTACTCACAGCCCTGCAAATCTGTTTTATCCTCCAACCCAAAACCTTCCCGAACTTTATGACTTCTTTTAGCTGCTGGAACCGACCCGATCTCTGTAACTCCATATCCTCCAGCGTCCATAGCTTTGTGTACACCTCCAATCCCTACAGCTTTTGTCGCCTTATCACACACACTGACAACTCTTCCTGAACTGTGTCTTTAACTGTTACGGTTAACTTATCCTACAAACCTCCCTGTTTGAATGATCCTTTTTAGTTTATCAGTCCTTCCTGTGTCTGCAACCTATACGATCCTCCGTAGCACTCCTTACGTCTGTAAACTACTTCGTTCCTCACACCATTCTCTGTGTCTGTACCTACCCCCTGCCCTTATATCACTACACATCTGTCAGACCCAAAGCTGTCCCGACAGACTCTGCATTCCACTGTCTTTCTAACAGCCCTCAGGCGCTGCAAGTCAGCCTATAATCTGTAACTCTCTGAGCTGCAATAACATTCCACCATCTCGGTATGCTCCTGTACTCTCTACAACCCAGCCAGCTTCTCAACCACTGTCTCCCAGTGAAACTCTGTAACATTCCCTCTGTGTTCCCTGTTTCTGTCCAAAACATTTCTGTCTCTCTGTTAACTCATCCAACCCCTCCACACCTCACGATCTCAGTAAACTCCTGCAGATCCTCCATTCTTCCATCGCTACCGCAACCAATCGCAGCGCGTGTTCCCCTCATTAAATCCTAAAGAATTGCAGTGGCTTGACGAAAGGCTCCTGCCCGATAAGTTGATCTTGCTGCTCCACGGATGCTGCCTGATATGCTGTGCATTTCCACACATCTTTACACATTCAATATCGAGTAAAATGGTTCAGGAACATATCATCCTCCTTGTCTGTGCTTCCTCTTCAATCCCCCACAACTCCTCTATTTCTATAATCTCATGCAGCCCCGATAATGCTGCCTTAGAGTGCCACCTAAGTGTGTACTCACTCTAGTCACTATAAGTCACTTAACTCTAACATCCACCAGATTCTAGTACCAAAATGTCCTTGTCTCTCATTTTATTTTCCCTTTGTTCAAGTATTCATGTTTCTGTAACCATTTAGTAGAAGCCATTTAGACATATCGAGCACTAACTCAAGTAAGTATTTCCAACATCAACAAGCTACAATAACTTTCATTTGCCTCTTCAGTTCCAGCATTTCTGCCGACAATTTCCAGTAACCTATCTCAGGGCCTGCGACTTTCTCAAGTTTCCATATAAATGGTCCCAACCTCTACGGTGCTTTCAATCACTGGAAGTCCTCTGTGCCCTCTTAATCTCATCCTCGTTTCTGCTGCCTTGTAGGTAGGAAAGCGACCCTATGAGGCACCAATGATGTTCCAACTCTCATCTGAGGCTTGATGGCGACCGTAACCTGGGAGTCACAAAGGCCGAGAACTTGAAAACGATTCGAAACATGTCGATCAATATAGATCGGCAGTGAAGCTCAAGATCAACTGGTAAAAGTGAGTCAAGTTTTCCCTATGAGGAGGCAGCCTGGATTGGTAGCTGGAGAAAAAAAAAAATTTGTGCCTGGGTGAGAAAGAGAGGGTGACATTCTGAGTCAGAATGTAGTGGGAGCTGAAGAATGACACTTGCCTGGGAATCACAGTGATGGTGATTCTTTCAGGGAGCAGAATGCAGTGCGAGCTGTCGGATTACACGAACCTGTGAACAGCAGAGATGGTGACAGTGTGAGGGAGCAGAGAGGAGTGGGAGCTGGAAGATTACACGTACCTGGAATTCACAGAAACGATTTTCCTGTGAATGACAAGAGTGGAGCAGGAGTTGATATATTACACGTGCCTGGCAGTCACCGAGACGGGGAAGCTGCAGGTGGAGTGGTGGTTGGACGGTTGCTGAGGAGTCACAGTGACTGTGACCCCGTGAGTAGAAGCGAGCAGATTGGAATGGGAGGTGGAGGTTAACACGTGCCTCAGAGACAGTAAGCCTGTCAGAGAGCAGAGTGGAGTGAAAGCTGGAATACTAAACGTCCCTGGAAGGCACAGAGACGACGACCCTGTGAAGGACCAGATTGGAGTGGGAGCTGGACGATTACTCGTAACTGGGAGTCGCAGAGGCGGTAAACCTGTGAGGGAGCAGTGTGGAATGGAAGCTGGAGAATTACACTTACTTTAGAGACACAGAGTCGGTGAGACATTCAGGGAGCAGATTGGAGCAGGAGCTGGGGCATTTCACGTACCTGGGAGTCACAGAGACGGTAAACCCGTGAGGGAGCAGAGTGGAGTGGGAGCTGGAAGATTTCATGTTCTTGGGATAAACAGAGAGAGAGTGACGCTGTGTGCTTCGCATCAGTGACTCACCGCTCCCAGCAGGCTCCTGGTCCAAGATGATTTCGAGTTACTGCTGCTGCTGAAAAACAGAAATGGAGCACTCCCACGCCCGAGGTAACTTATAAAGGAAATACAATATTTCCACTTTCATTCTGACTTTTTATCAATCAACTGACTTTATGTTGATATTTTCTAGAATAACCCGATAAATTGAGTTTCAGATAAGGCCAATTCCACTCATTGGACCATATATCTCATCAACACACTGCCCTCTCCACTGCAGCTACACGTCACTCATCTCCAATGTTTTGTAATGAGGATTAACAGGGTCGCTTGTTATAAACAGAATCAAAGAGATACGATGAAATCCTTCACTATCTCTCAATGGTTACCAAATTGCATTCCGAACTCCTTATTCCCATACCCTCACCTCTAGCCCTTGATTGTCATGTTTATATATTTATATATATGTGTATATATATATATATATATACACACACATATATATTATATATACACACACATATATATATACACACACACATACATATATCTATATATTTACTCACACATACATATATATATATATATATACACAAACGCGCACACAAACACATGCACACATATGTTTATGTCATAATGATAACCAATAATTCTGGCTCCACCGCTCAATAGGCAAGATTATTCCAAGTACTCACAGCATTAAATAAAAATCTCCTCACCACGATAAGAAATCGTGAGTAATTTTAGATATTTTGTTGCTGTGAAAGCCAACAGTTGTGTTGGAAAAGTTGGAGGACCAGCAAGTTCAACAATTGTTTGCCTCGTATCATAAAAATGAAGTCATGTGCCGTGAAGCAGCATTCTGCAAAAATACTGGTATTCCCAGTGAAGTTGGATGTCAGTATACACTGTGTGTCGGCCTTCCCTTCTTCACGGAACAGTGAAGGTTACTGAAGATTTCAGGATTGTGTTTGACAGATCCTCAATGGACCCTTCAATGGGAACAGAGAGAAAATGTTTTTTCGGCTACCATTTGTTCAATCATAATGATTGCAAATTGTGTAATAGGCTCGAGGGACCGAATCGTGAAAGACACCTCCCACCTCATGTGATATTATCTCGGTCAACCTCTTGAGGCTGTTGCACAGACACATAAAGATATCATCCGAGGAGTCAGGACAATTAGAATCAACACAAAAACAGTTACACAAAAGTCGACGAGGCCATTCAACACTCCTCAGCTTCTCCACAGAAAGGCAGAGCCCTTTTCAGACAACAGGAAAAAATATTTAGATAAACTGTTAAGTTGTAATGCGAAGATTTAACTATTCGACTGCATCCAAGAACGGATCAGCAAATATTTACCGTTGGGTCAAAAATTTGGATCAGGGAAATGTATGGATCAGAGCTCAACTCGCTCACACAAGAACGCAGTCATTAAATAAACTGTCAGATGGATGGAGAGAGTGTGAAATGGGATGCAGAAATGGCAAGTAAATTCGAAAACATAAATCAAAAAATAGTACAGCGTGAGGACATTACCTTTACAAAGGATATTCCAGCTTAACTTTCAACCTTAAAGATGGGATTTTCTTGATTTCCAAAGAGATCGCACCGGGAATGAGAGCAGGTATGATGCATTGGCATGAAAGAAGGAGCTGCGATGGAGTCATACCGACTGGGGAAAGTTCACTTGGTCGGACTTGGGACCAAATAATACAAATGTATATTTCAACTCAGAGAACGAGAAAATGCAACTGAGAAGAGAAACAACAGCCGAATGCTCGCTCTTTCTTTTTTCGTTTCTCCTCACAGTAAACTCGTTGAGCTGAAAGCCTGTCACATTGTTGGGACACCTTAATGAGTCCCATAGATATTTCATTAAAGTCTTCCAACTGTCTGTAGCAAAGAGGAAGTGAATCGAATGTAGCTGTACGAGAATGAACTTCCAGAGGCAGGATCTTGCCTGAAATTGATAATTTTACAATGCCATTCGTTTGAAACTGTCAGTTTCGCTTTTGTCAATACATTATCTATTACTTCGACAAAGTGCTTCAAGGAATAATTTCTTGGAATTTTCATGTCAGTTCTTGCAATGATGCACTGACACGTCTGTGTGTGCGTGTGTGTTCCTCTGTGCGCGTGTCAGGTCAGTGTGCCTGTTTGCATCAGTGTGTCTGTGTTTGTACCGATGTCTAAGTGCGTTAATGCATTTGTGCGTGTCTATATCAGGTGTATGTGTATCTACGTCAATATGTCTATGTTCAAGTGTGTCTGTATCAGTATGTGTTTTAATATTTGCATGTGAGTGAGTATGTCTATATCAGAATAGTTGTGTCGTGTCAGTGTGTGTATGCATCAGTATTTTACAGAACTGTACATGCATCAGCAAGTTTGCATATTCAAAACTGTTCATCAGATGTTTTTGTGTCTTTGTTGAGGAAGATGATCTTTACAATAAACCAGTTATTTACTGCTGACTGAAGAAACCTGGCTGACTTGTTCTTCACACTGAACGTCATACCGTCATATAATTAGCCGTAACAGTATTCTGATGTGTCGCCGGGTCCTTGGACCTTAAAGGTTCACTCTGCTTTCTCTGGCAGATACTGCTAGGCTTAAGGTTTTCCAACAGTTTCAGTGCTTGTGTGAGGCTATATCATAGGACAGTTTGCATAGATTTTTTGTTTGTGACCTGATGATGGGGACTGAAAAGGAAAGAGTAATCATTCGAAAATTCATTCGGACAGATATGAAGAATATTTCGTAATGATCTTTGGAATGTAGAATTCTGTGGCACACAAATGCTCGCATTGGGTGTCTCTAAGTTATATGGAGGTTCCTTTACATTTTTGACCGATGAACCATGGACAGACAGAGCAGCATGGGGAAGATCACAAACGGATCTGTGAACCCCTGTCAAATCGTCGTTTCACAAAGCATCCTACGTCGGCAACTTCTGCTTAATTTATTGGTCATAGTGTAGACCAAAATTCATTCCGTACATTGCATCTGTAAATTTCCAGGGTCAGCTTTACATGCATTCTTATCACCCTGAATTCAGCGTCAGACCTTGTTTTTATTTGGATAATTACATCAGCAAAAAAAAAATCCGTTAATCATAGATGATCTGTCATCTCATTGAGTTATTTTGACTTTTTTTGCTAAACGTTATATAATACCTCTTCACATATACGCTGCAGTTCGTCAACTGACTTTCCCTTTGGTCTATTTTTACGGCTGACTTTAATTAATTCGTAATTCAAACAAAACTTTGTTTCTGCTTTGCTACTGTTTCAAGCTGATGGGTACGGGTTGGCAGCGTGGAATAGGGCTTCCTTAGTTGGCTCAAAATGACAAGCAGACAACCAAATAAGAGAATCAAAACAACTTACAAAAACGAATGTCAAAATGACTCAAATTCCATGTTCAACAGAGAGGTCCTTTGCATACAAAGGAATTGAATTCAGCGCAAGTTATACCATTTCATTGGGTCTGAACTTTATAACGCTCGAACCGCTGTACAGAGTCCACGTTCATGGTCAGGAAGAGAAATAAAGAAAAAGTCCATTCACTCTAAAAATAGAGATTTCCATAATTCTGGAATTGAAAAGATTCAGAGTCAGTGTGAAAAAGATGTGGGAATGTGACTCTTTGGTGTAGGTAAAATTCAGATGGACCCGAGAAATGTAGTGAATATTAATATGGAATCCTTAGCACAACAAAAGCCAGTGTAGGTCAGTGTGGACAGAAGTGATGGGTGAACAAGACTCTGAGTAATTGGAGATCTAGGAAACCAAGTTGTGAATGAGCTGAAGTTTTTCGAGGTTGGTTGGAATGTCGTTGAGACAAGAGTTGGAATATCTGAGTCTGCAGTCATCCAACCGACACGCATGCATGTTCCAGTCGCAGAAAACGCATGCAGATGGTAATCACCTGGTTTTCCAGTAAAGCAATTCATACCCTCTTGGACTCAATTTTCAGTTAATAGCTTCATAGCAAAATTTCTGTTGATGAGAATCCAACACAGCAAATTCAGTTGTGACTTTTTTGTATTACTAGAGGTAGAGCAAACAAATTTTCTCATTTTTACATCTCATATTTAAGGGTATTTTATATTTCTAAATGTCCTTTCTTACTATTAGCACTCCCTTTGTCTTATGTTTTGGGCACACCCGTTATATTCTGTCCTGTTGTACTTGTCCCCCTGAGAACTTTCTCCCCGTACATAAACATCCATATGCAACGATGAATGTTTGTTTTTTTTAAATATACTGTTTCATTTCCGTTGAGTAAATAGGACGAACCATCTCCACAATTTACTTCGTTTGTCTATGCATAGCTGTTGCCAGACCTGCAAAGTTTCTCCAGGATTTTGTTTTATCTAATTCTTAGCATTTGTAGTGTTATGACACAGGGTAAACCCTTCTGCAAATTTGAACTAGACACGCAGGAAAGCTCGCATCGTCCCGTGGTCCCTTCAGTTTCGAGTGGCAAGGAGTTATCCCAAATATCATTATTTAAAGAAGAAAAAATGACACTTTTTTTCTTTAAGCCCAAAAGAGAAAATTAAACAACAACTTGTTTCAAGTCTTTTCTCTTAACACTATTTTTACCTCAAAACCTACAGTATTAGTACGATAAAATCACCATAAACTTTATGACAAATCGATTTTCGAAACCATTTGTCGACTTTAGTTTCGAACATCTTTTGGACGTTTCTGTAGGTCGTCTTCGGTCTTCTACTGCAAAACGCTCGTATAGTCAGGTATATTTCAGAGAGCTATTCGGCTGGTAGTCTGTTGGCGATTGGCTGTTCTTTGCTGTTATAAAAGTACGACCTTATTCATAACTTCTAAATTTTCGTTGCAAATTTGATAATCATCTTGAAATCCCAAATACTCTTTCTAAATTTTAAGATGCATGTCTCTATCTGTTATTTTTCCCGACCACAAGTCACCAAGAGTAAACAAATTTTCTTACTTAATTTCATTTCAGTATCTAGAGCAGTAACCTGCAAGGTTTGAACTCCACTGGATTTTCTCGCACGCCACAGACACTCAAATCTGTCCAATTCACACACCTAATCTGTCTAAACCTATCCAATTCAGCAATCCGAGAACCAAAATGTTCCAATCCTTGCGATGACCCCCGAAGACATTGGACCGGATCATTGGTTTGATGTAATCGAAAAGAGTAAAATTCAAATGCGATTGGATTTTCGTATTTGGGACATAATTTAAACTGATTGTCCGAATTTTAATTTGTTGTATACATACCATAACAATGTGGCACAAGCATTTGCTTTACAACCAAATTTTGCATTTTTCGGTCTTTCAGTACACTCTGTGCCAGCCAGAAATTTCATCTCCTTTAAAGGTACAGTACTTCTTGAGAACTTTATAACAACTCCCCCATTCCTTGCAAATAATTCATCATGAAGAAAAGATGGCTTCATTTTTTTGCTTTGCCATACATAGAACTTTAACCTAAGTTCATCTTAACTTGTGTGTGCATGTGTGTGTGTTTGTGCACAAACATTGGATGGAAACGAATTCTTGTCTAAATTTTGTCAGTTAAATATCATAAAGCTCATCTGCAATTACATTGTTACAACTCCTAACATTTATGTCTGCAAATTAAAAGTCTGTAACATAAGACTCCAACGAAATATGCTTATAATCTTGTTTTGAACGCATTCCAAGAATATCAAGGCTATTGTAATCCACGAACACAATTTTCTCTGGCGAGTTGTTTGTGACATGCACATTAAAATGTTCTAATGTCATTACCAACTCAATAATTCTTTTTCAGTCGTGGAGTTTCTTCTTTTCTGGTGGATGTTGAGTTTCTATGAGAAGAAACCAACAGGCAGTTCAATGCTGTCATCATCTTCCACGAGCAATACAGCTCAAACTCCGATGTCAATAACAACTTTGAACGGTTCGAAAAGTTTGTTGTAATTAAAACTGACGTGATGGTTAATATTGCATTTAAATGAGCAAATGCCTCCTGGCATTGTTTTGTTCGCGGAAATTTTTTGTTCTTCTTCATCAAATCTGTTAATGGTACCTCTCCATTGCTGATCTTAAGACGATCTTCTGATAGAATCTGCTTAGTCGCAAAAATCAAAACATGTCTTTGTTCGAGATTGAATGAAAACATTCCTCTACGGCATTCGTCTTTACATTCCATGGGATCAAACTTCCATGACCGATGTTATGCCTCAAGAACATCACCATTCCTTTCACAAAGTCAGTTTTGTGGATGTTTCTCACTGCTTTTGCTATTGTTAGTCGTTCAAAGAGCTCTCCCACTGTACCATGCGATTTTTCCAGGATTCACCAAAGGTCACAACATCATCCAGATAAATTGCACTTTTTTAAAAAAAACCCAGCCAACAGCTTTGCTCATCAGTCTTTCGAATGTGGTCGGTCCATTCTTCATTCCAAAACTCATCACTTGGTATTTAAATAACCGAAATTTATTTCATCATCTCTGATGAAGGAACCTGCCAATAAACACCCAGGCTTTCTAACTTGGTGATGTTAATAGCTTGTAAAGCTTTTTCCATGCAGTTCTCCAATCTTGGTGGCGGATATATATCCAATTCTGTTACAGCGTTGACCTTCTAATAATCCACGCAAAATTGTTGAGTACCAATCGGTATGGGAACGAAGACGATCGGAAATCTCCACTTGCTCTGGCTCGGTTCAATCCCCGTTGTGAATGATTTCCACCTCACTCAGGACGTGCCTGCATTTGAAGGAGAAATCCGATTCGCGTGTTCTTTTATTGGAACAGCGAACCCAACTTCTCCATCATGAGCAATAGCATTAGTGTTCCCCATTTGATTCCAACATCTGCCCTCACACTGAAGTCACAAAACGTTCTTGTGTGTTCTTTGCTTCTGCGACAGATAGTTTACACACCTATCCCACTCGTCAAGGGCTTTTTAAAACTTATTTTGAGGCACATCAAAATCCACACTTCCTGAATTTCATTCCTTACTCTGCGGGGCAGGAACTAAAACTCTCACATATAATACGGTTTCAACACGTGCTCGTGACATACCCAACACAGTGATTTTTTAAAAAATCTGGCATCATAGTGCACCTGTCTCATTTCTTTTTCTCATTTTGATAGGGTCCAAAAAACATGGCTTTGAAGGCATATGCTAACTCTGGTAATAGCAGTAAAACGTCATCCAGTTCGGTAAACGTTCGATTCTCAGATTTATAATCTGCGACCTGTTTCATTGTAGGTTGTGCCCTCCCTCGGTACTGTTTAGCTAACTCACATACTTTATTTAATCGGTATCTCACCTCCAATACATAATCTAATTGTGAGATCTCTGAACTTGCTACTGTCATTTTCTATTGAATTAATTAATAAAGTCCTCTCACTTCATGTCCGATTGTGAACTCGAAGGTTACAAAGTGAGTCGATTCGTTTGGTGCATCTCCAATGGCAAGCAATACGGATGGGATACCATTATGCCAATATTTCGGGTTATCCTGACAGTATGCTCTCAACATGGTCTTCAATGTCTTATAACACATTTCTAAAGATCACTCAGGATGATACACATTTGATTTAAAGTGCTGTAAATCTGAGTTATGCTTCCACTAACAGCCGAGCAGTAAAATGTGCCCCTTCATCCGACTGACTCTCTCTGTATAGCCCATACGGTGTGAAGAAAGCTGCTAACTTCACCACCTATCTATGTGCCTTGAAACACCGTAATGGAATTGTTTCTGGAAATGTGGTAGACCCCTTCATTATGGTTCGCAAGTACTGGTTCCCATTTTTTGTTCTCGGTTGGGGACCGACACAATCAATATAAGCCGAGTGAAATGTTCTTCAAATGCTGACATTTTAACAAATGTAGTGGATTCAGTACCGCTCCTGGCTTGCTAAAGATTTTGGCATGAATGACAGGTAAGGCAAAAACGTATCCACATCCTTGTGCATTCCAGTCCAATGAAAATGTTTTTGTGCCTGAGTCTATATCTTTCATACCGCTAGGTGACCTCCTACAGTTAGGTCGGGTGCTACACATAACACATCCATTTAAGTTACCAGCAACCCAATCTGGTGCATTTCGGCCCATTTCTCCTCTGCACTAACCTGCCATGGTCTCCGCTTCTGTTTAAAAATTATATCTTTTCGATAATTATCCTCAGGAGTATATTCGTCCTCCTTATCGGAATATGCGTCCAATATATATCTTTTATAGTTTTGTCTTCCTCTTGCAAGTCTTTTACTCTTTTAGGACCAGAAAACCTGGAACTAAGACTCTGTCAATCAGACGTAATGTAAATTCCTCAGTTTTCGGTTGTCAGTCCAAACTAAACTTTCGTAAGGAACGCTATAGTTTTGTCCATGTCGCCAACAATTTACCACACTCTCAGGTAACACATCAGAAAGAACTATGCGTTCCACACCCTCACCCATATCCGCCGCCCCCACCCCACCCCGCGCCCCGCTCCACTCCAGCAACGCATCTAAACACTGATACTTTCCTCCATTGTATTAATCCATTCATGAAGGTATGTATAAACATACATACATCCACGATAAATCAACTTTTATCAAGCTATCACTAAAATAAAAGTTAAGATACCTCTACAAAATGAGTGAAATGAACAATCAGAAAATTCACTCATCCCTTACAATCAGCGACCGGTTAGATCATGTATCTCTCAAAATCATAACTTCTTGACCTTCTCCCCAGTACGTTTAGCATGAGCTTTACACAGAGTTGGGAATTCTTTATAGAGATCAGGTACTAACTTAATTCCCAGCCCCTGCCTGGGCTGTGCACGGTCCTGCAGCCCCTCGGCTTTTATTAGGGTTTCCTTTACTACATTCCTTAATGCCACCGGCTTACCTTCTTTTGCTGAATCTTATCCCACAGTGCCTGTTTTTAACGACTAGCACTGTGACTTTATGTGTCCGAATTTACCACAATGGAATCAAGTAAGTTCTTTCACGCCCTTCGCCCCCTCATGGACGTTGCCTAATCTGTGGTAAACTATTACCAGTGGTCTCTACTCTTGGTTTTGTCGTTTAGGATCTCCTCCTGTCTCACCTTCTATCTCTCACACGACAAGATTCTGCAGGTGCTAGAGACCAGAGTTGAAAGATGTGATGCTGGAAAAATGTATTCATCACTTCCTGAAATTTCTGTTCCACCAGGTGAATTCTTACCATCTCTGGAATTGAGTTATTAAACTCCACCATCAGATTAGCACTTCTTGGAGCCTCATATGTCAACTCTATTTTTAAGGTACGCAAAGACCCCTCAAAATTACGATGTTTAATTGTTTCAAAATCAACATAAGTCTGACTTGGTTCCTTCTTTATGTTTCTGAACAGCTGTCTGTGCACTTCTGGAACCAATTCATGAGCACTTCAAATAGCCTGTTTCATTTCTTTAGAATCATGTCACCTCTCATCTGACAGCTCGCAAATATCTCACAAGCTCTATCGACCAGTTTCTTCTGGACGAGCATTACCCACATATCCTTGAATCACTCAATCTCCCTCGCCATTTATTCAATGAAATAAATAAGGGATTCAACATCTTTCTCATCAAAAATGTGGCAGAGATTCGACATGCTTGTATACATCACTATATCCTGTTATCGTCTCCTCCCTGTTAATTTCACTTTGCTGACAAAGTGGCAAATTCTCGTATTCAAAATCTCTCTCTCTCTTTGTCTCTCACTTTCTACCTTCTCTCTATCTCTCAATTAACTGAATTAATCTCTCAAATTGCGTTCATTGACACACGAACCAAATTTGTAAATGCGGAACAATTCACAACTCAGAGAGTCTAGTGATGTACAGCATGGAAAGAGACCCTTTGGTCTAACCCGTCCATGCTGACCAGAGATCACAACCCAATCTAGTCCAATCCGACACTATTCACTCTCACACATCCGTTTGTTTCAACAGGTTATGTCAAGAATTTGGTCTGAATTCCTTTCTCCTGTTCTCTGCCACTGTGGAATGAATTGAACAGTAACATTTATTTTCTGAGCTGAGTACAATGTGTTGAAGAAGGGCTATGCCCGAAACGTCGATTCTCCTGCTCCTCGGATGCTGTTATTTTCCAGCTTCACATTTTTCAACCCTGGTCTCCAGCATCTGCAGTCCTCACTTTATCCTACAATGTGTTGAAGTTCATGTACATGAATTTAATTGTGCTTGACCGACATGAATTCCTGCAGTAACACCCCATGCTGAATCAGACTGCAGTGACCACCCTGCATCATCGAGAATGACAGAGGCAAAGTTCCCCCTTATTGGGCAGGATTGTCTCTTTCACAGCACCGTTGCAACTTCCAGTCTGTCTCAGATGAAATAATTTTATCAAGGTTCCCACCAGAATGTTAGTTCTCGTGCATGCATGATTTCACTTTTTCACACCCTACCACACCTTCTATAATTACAAATCACGATATCCTTCCTCCCCTGTCCCGCAATTCAGTATTTGACAAGGGGCCGAAGAACGTATTTGTGCTGCTCTCCCCCAGCACTATCTGTCTGTTGAAGACGGGTGAGTCGAGGCGCCGATTGACATAAACTGGCATGGGGGAAAGGGAAATTTCAGTGCCTTCTCGGAGCATGGAGTCACAATGGGAAGAAGCTGTTTTAAATTTCAGTACTTCTTTCCCTTCCCACCAGCAACAAAAATATCCTTTATTAAAAAGAAACATGTAACTAGTTTATTGATAACACAACTGGCATGAAACTGCTTCGTTGGTTTAAGGGTATAATTTTCACCTCGGGGAGAGAATTCAAATGCGGGCAGGGTGGGTTCAAACACCATGTCTCCTTCGTCTCAGCCGCATCTGGTCCCAGGAGGACCAGTTCCAATACTGTACAACCCAAATGGCCTCCTTCTACAAAGACTGCAATTTCCCCCAGACGTGAACGACGATGCTGTCCACCGCATCTCCTCCACTTCCCGCTCCGCGATCCTTGAGCCCCGCCCCTCCAATCACCTCCAGGACAGAACTCCACTGGTCCTCACCTACCACGTCACCAGCCTCCATATACAACGTATCATCCGTCGTCATTTCCGCCACCTCCAAACGGACCGCACCACCAGGGATATATTTCCCTCCCCTCACCTATCAGCGTTCCGAAAAGACCACTCCCTCTGTGACTGCCCCGTCAGGTCCACAACCCCCACCAACCTGGCCTCCACTCCCGGAACCTTCCCCTGCAACCACAAGAAATGCAAAACTTGCGCCCACACCTCCCCCCTTACTTCCCTCCAAGGTCCCAAGGGATCCTTCAATATCCGCCACAAATTCACCTGCACCTCCACACACATCATTTCCTGCATCTGCTGCACCCAATGTGGCCTCCTCTATTTTGGGGAGACAGGCCATCTACTTGCGGATTGTTTCAGAGAGCACCTCTGGGACAACAGGACCAACCAACCCAACCACCCCGTGGCTCAACACTTCAACTCCCCCTCCCACTCCACCAAGGACATGCAGGCCCTTGGACTCCTCCATCGCCAGACCATAGCAACACGACAGCTGGAGGAGGAGGCCTCATCTTCCAACTAGGAACCCTCCAATCACAAGGGATGTACTCAGATTTGGCCAGTTTCCTCATTTCCCCTCCCCCCACCTTGTCTCAGTCCCAACCCTCAAACTCAGCACCACATTCCTAACCTGCAATCTTCTTCCTGACCTCTGACCTATCACACTCACCTTAACCTCCTTCCAACTATCGCATTTCCAACGCTCCTCCCCCAAGTCCCTCCTCCCTGCCTTTTATCTTAGCCTGCTGGACACACTTTCCTCATTCCTGAAGAAGGGCTCATGCCCGAAACGTCGGTTCTCCTGCTCCTTGGATGCTGCCTGATCTGCTGCGCTTTTCCAGCAATTCATTTTCAGCTCTCATCTCCAGCATCTGCAGTCCTCACTTTCTCCTCTGGGACAGAGCCACTTACAGAGACACAATAGCTCATTTTAAGCCCTCCCTTCCACTTTGGACTGTCTGCAGCTTCGCACCTCAGGGGAGCGCGGATAGGTTTCACTCGGATTCTCTTCATCTGGAACAGCGAGAACTCCACTGTTAACTGCTGCCCTCTCACAGCAAACAACGCGAATCTGATTGTTAAAGCATTTTCTACAGGATTGCAATGTGAGGTTGGTTTCTGGACACTAAACAGGTAGCACAAAACAGAACTCTGTTATAATAATGTACCTGAGGGGGGAGATTCGCATTTCCATTTCTCTCTTTCTAGTCAGCTGAGCATCTTTCCATCTCACTGCTAATAGACGTCTGGAGAAAATCCTGCTCATTGGAGTAACTGACTCCTCCCACATCAAATGAACACCACATAGCAGAATATGGAATGGGGTCATCCCTCCCACAGTACAGTTTGGAATTCGAAACAAAATGGATTAATCAACGGCCAGTGGAGAAACACTGGTCCCTGGGGAAGGGACACACAGCAGAGTCCCGGGAGCAGGGACACAGAATGAAAAGCAGATATCCTGGAACTCTTTGATTCTTGGAAATCCTCGAGCAAAGTGGAATGTAGTTCATGCTGTGAAAACATCAGCTGTTTCGTGTTGAGACACGGTGCTGAGTCTGTGGGTCATTGGTCAAGTGGAATGATTTTCTCTTTGTGCCACCTGCAATAGAAACATGTGAGAGATCATGGGTTGGGTTCCCCGTTCGAGCATTCGTTTCATGTTATCACGTTATCCAAAATGCCAGATTAATTTTATCAAAAAGCAGCTTCATTTACCGAGATCAATCTACCTTCAGAAGGGGTGGTTCGGAGCTACCCTTGCAGCGACCACAGCAAATGGACACGCTTGTTCAAAGTGAAAGTAAGTGTTTCTGAATGTGCACCAGTGCACCAGACTCTGAATGAATCCTCCAGGTCTATTATTGCTCAATCTTGAGTATGCAATGTCAGGAAGCGGGAAATGAAGTATTTTTAAACAGCGCTGAACAAGTTGACGTAGAAGGTAACGTGTACGAGGAATGTCAGTGACGAGGTAGATTGGAAGGTTGGGACACTTCTAAGAGAAATATATCACCCGAATGATATATAACAGAACTTTCTAAATGCATGGAGGCAGGACAGATGGAAGCAAGATGAAGAAAATACTCACTTCGAAGTAATGAGAACAATTATGCAGAGATTTGGAGTGGTTGGAAAACGAATAGAAAGAATCACGAGAAAATATAATCGCCCAGGTACTGCAGAGTATATTTTAGAAGAATGACACGTACGGAAGGTGAACGGATGGAATAGATGGGAACTTGGGACTGAGATATCCAAAATGTTACAGAGCATGGGTTTGGGAAGGAACTGACTGTAAGCTGAATATTATGGCACAATGCAGTCATAGAGTCATCCAGATGAACAGCATGGAACCAATTGTTTCATTCCAACTAATCCATGTCGACCAGACACCCTGAATTTATTTCGTCCCGCTTGCAAGCATTTGATTCATATCGTTGTCAACCTTTCCTTGTATATGCCCATCCAGATGCCTTTTAAATGTTTTGATTGAACCAAACTCCTCCACTTTATTTGACAGCTTATTTCATACAGCACTTTCAACTTTGTGGAAAAGTTATTCCTCATGTTCTTTTTAAATATTTCCCCTCACCATACACTTATGCACTGAAGTCATGACAAGCCCTCGCTGACAAAAAGACATTGTCCATGTCCCCTATCCATGCCCTTCATGACTTTATGAACCTCTAAGGGGTCATATCTCAGCATGACGTTTAGCGAAAATAGCCCGAACCTATTCAGCCTCTCCCTATAGATCATAACCTAACAAATCTTATCTGAGATATTTCAATATTCACAACACTCTTTTGGTAGCAAGGTGACCAGAACAGCATGCAGTGTTCCAAAAGAGGCCAAACCAATTTCCTGTACTGCCACAGCATGACCTCCTAACACTTATGCAGAGATGAGGACTGCAGATGCTGGATATTTGAGTCCAAAGTGTGTTGCTGGAAAAAACACTGCATTCTTGCAAATTTTGTGAAGGTTTGTAGCTCAGGTTGAGCTTTAGGCTGTAGGTTTGATATCCAGTCCTTTCATTACCTGACTTGGTAACATCATCAGTGGCGACCTCCAAGTGAAGTGAAGCTGTTGTGTCCTGCTTTCTAATTATATGTTTGTCCAGGATGGGGTTGCTGGAGTTTGTGGTCATGTCATTTCCTGTTCGTTTTCTGTAGGGATGATAGATGGTATCCAGATCTATGTGTTTGTTTATGGCGTTGTGGTTGGAGTGCTAGGCCTCTAGGCATTCTCTGGAATGTCTTTGCTTAGCCTGTCCCAGGGTAAGTGCGTTGTCCCAGTCGAAATGGTGATTTTTTCTTTCTCCGTGTGTTGGGCTACGAGGGAGAGAGGGTCGTGTCTTTTTGTGGCTAACTGGTGTTCGTGTATCCTGGTGGCTAACTTTCTTCCTGTTTGTTCTACGTAGTGTTTGTCGCAGTACTTGCATGGAATTTTGTAGATGGCGTTGGTTTTGTCCATAGGTTGTACTGGGTCTTTTAAGTTTGTTAGTTTTTGTTTGAGAGTGGTGGTGGTTTTGTGTTGTGTGTTCCGAGGGGTCTTAGTAGGCTATCATTTCAGAAACTTCTTTGATGTATGGTAAGGTGGTTAGTGTTTCTGTCTGTGCTTGGTCTGCTTGTCGTGGTTCGTTCTTGAGGAATCTGCGGACTGAATTTCTTTGAATATCCGTTCTTCTTGAATACATTGTAAAGGTGGGTCTCCTCTGTTTTACGAAGTTCGTCTGTGCTACAGTGTGAGGTGGCTCGTTGGAGTAATGTTCTGATACAGCTTCGTTTTTTGTGCGTTGGGATGGTTTCTGGTGCCGTTAAGTATTTGATCAGTATTTGTCGGGTTTTTTGTGTACGCAGGTTTGTAGTTCTCCGTTGTCAGTTCTTTCGACTCTGACGTCCAGGAATGTGAGTTTGTTATCGGTTTCTTTCTCCTTGGTGAACTTTATGCCTGTGAGGGTGTCGTTGATGCTGTTAAATTTCTCTTCTATCTTGTTTCGTTTTGTGATGACAAAAGTGCCATCACTGTAGCGGACTCCAATTTTTGGTTTGATGGTTGGTAGGGCTGTTTGTTCTAGTCTTTGCATTACTGCTTTTGCTATTAATCCTGATAGCGGAGTTCCTATGGGTGTGCCGTTGGTTTGTTTGTAGATTATGTTGATGTAGGTGAAGTGGGTGGTGAGGCACAGGTCCACGAGGTTCATAATGTTTTCCTTGGTAATGTGATTGATGGTGGTAGAGGTGTGTGTAATTGTATCTTCTAAAAGTGTTTTCTTTTCCAGGTCGATGTTGATGGAGGAGAACAGTGTTGTTACGTCGAATGAGATTATTGCTTCAGTTTCCTCTATTTTGGCGTTTTTGATGATTTTTTAGTAATTCATGGATGGAGTGGATGTGGTGCTGTGACTCTTCTACTAGGTATTTCAGTCTTGCGTGTAGTTCTTTGCCCAGTCTGTAAATTGGTGTTCCGTGTAGTGAGACTACGGGTCTGAGGGGTCTCCTGGTTTATGGATGTTTGGTAGTCTGTAGAATCGTGGGGTGTTGGTCCCGTCTGGTTTCAGTGTTTGGAATTCCATCTTATTTAACTGTCCCGAATTCAGGATGAAGGGCTTTTGCCCGAAGGGTCGATTCTCCTGCACCTCGAATGCTAACTGACCTGCTGTGATTTTCCAGCACCACACTCTCGACTCCGAACTCATGTACCCAATGTCGTGCAAAATAAAAGGCAAGCATAACAATCGCCTTCTTCACCATCTATGTACCTGCAACTCCACATTAAAGGTACAATGAATATTCAGTCCACGGTCTCTCTGTTCTTGAACACTGTACAGGAGCTTACTACAAAATGTACAAGTCCTTCTCTGATTTGTCGTTCCGAAATGCAGACCTCATATTTCTCAATTTCCATCTTCTGCTGCACCTCGGCTCATTCGATCATCCAATTAAAATCCCGTTGTAATCTGAGGTGATAATCTTCTCCAGCTTTTGTGTCATGTTCAACCTTACTGGCTGTACCTTCTACGATCACATCCAAAACGTTTATGAAAATGACGAAAATTAACCCAGCATCGATTCTCGTGGCACTCCAGTGGTCACAGGCCTCCATTATGAAAGATAATACTCCACCACCAACCTCTGTATTCTACCTTCGAGCCAGTTCTGAATCCAAATGGTTGGATCTCCTAACCTTGCTAACCAGACTCCCATGGCGAACATTGTCGACCACTGAAATCCGCATAGATCCCGCACATGGCTCTGCCCTCATCAATCCTCTTTGTTACTTCATAAAAAACTCTTCCAATTTAACAAGTCATCATTTCCCACGCATAACGCCATTGCTGACTTTTCCTAATCAGTCGTGCCTTTCCAAATGCATTAACTCCTGTTTCTCAGGATTCCCTCCAACAATGTGCCCACCACCGACGTCAGACTTGCAGGTCTATAGTTGCCTGGTTTTCATTACCTCCTTTCTTAAATGTAGTATCATGTTAGTCAGACTACAGTGTTGTGGCCCCTCATTGTTGTGACACAATATTCAGCAAGTGACCCAGAAATCACTTGCCTCACTTTCGACTGAGCTCTGAGGTGCGATCTGATCACGTCATGGGGATTTATTAAATTTTATTCGTTTCAATACGTCCAGTGCTTCCTCCTCTCTCACATAATCTTTATTTCAAGATAACAACATCTATTTCCCCACAGACTTCATTTTTCATGCCACAGGTCAAGAGTTATCGATTGGGCAAGGGCAATTGTAGTGCGATTTGACAAAGTTAAGATGCATAGAATGGGGTAGCAAATGCAAGGGATGCAGAAAATGGAAACGTGGAGCTGGTTTAAGAAACGGGTATTGCGTGTCCTTGATAGGTATGTCCCAGTCAGGCAGGGAGGAAGTGATAAGGTTGGGGAACTGTGGTTGACTAAAGAAATTGCATCTTTTGTAGAGTGGAAGAAGGAGGCTTATAAGTTGAGAGACAAATGGTTCAGATGAGGAAATGGAGAGTTACAGATCGTCTGGGAAGGATTTAAAGAGAATGTTAAGAAGAGCAAAGAAAGGACACGAGCAGCCTTTCACAAATAGATAAAGGAGAGATTTAAAGCTTTCTATAGGAATGTGAAGATTAAAAGGATAACTAGGGTAGGAATAGGGCCAGTCAAAGACAGAAGTGACATGTTGAGTGCGGAAACTGTAAAGATCGGAGAGGTACTGATCGCATATTTCTCATCGGTTTTCACTCAGGAAAAGGAGAATATTGTAGAGGAGAAGAATGAGATACAAGGTTTTAGACTTGTAACGGTCAGTGTTACTTATGAAGAGGTGTTAGCAATTCCAGAAGGAGTGAACGTAGGCCAGTCACCTGGGCCAGTTGGGATTTATCCGAGGACACTCTGGGAAGCCAACGAGGATATAGCAGAACATTTGGATTTGATATTTGAGTCGTCATTGTCTACAGGTTTAGTACCAGAGGAATGGAGGATTCCAAATGTTGTGCTCTTGATCAAGAAGGGCAGTCGAGATGACGCAGGTAATTATAGATCAGTGAGCCTTACTTCTGTTGTAGAAAAGGTTTTGGAAAGCATTATAAAATGTAAGATGTATAATCATCTCGAAAGCAATAATTTGATTTCAGATAGTCAACATCGTTTCGTCAAGGGCAGGTAATGTCTCACAAACCTCATTGAGTCTTGTTTGATCACGTGACCAAGAATGTAGATGAGGGTAGAGCAGTTGACGTGTTATACCTGGACTTCAGTCCAGCCTCTGAGACGTTTTCACATGGTAGGCTGTTGAAAAAAATGCAGATGTATGGAATGGAGGGTAATGTGGCAATTTGGATTGAAACTGGCTTTCTGAAAGAAGGCAGCGAGTGGTGATTGATGGAAAATATTCAACCTGGAGTCCAGTTACCAGTGGTGTCTCACAAGGATTTGTTTTAGGACAACTGTTGTTTATAATTTTTATAAATGATTTAGATGCAGGCATAAGTGGATGAATTAGGAAATTTGCAGATAACAATAACGTTGGTCGAGTAGTGGACAGTTTGCGAGAATGTCACAGGTTGCAGGGGGACTTGGATAAACTGCAAAATTGGAGTGAGAGGTGGCACATTGAGTTAAATGCACCTAAATGTGAGGTGATGCACTTTGGGAAGAATAATAGGAAGGCAGAGTATTGGGTCACCGGAAAGATTGTTGCTTGTGTGGATGTGAAGAGGGATCCTGAAGTCCATGAACATAGATCCTTGAAAGTTGCCACCCAGGTTGATAGTGCTGTTAAGATAGCATACGATGTGTTAGGTTTCATTTGTAGAGGGATTGAGTTCCGGAGCCGGAAAACCATGCTGCAAATGTACAAAACGCCATTGCCGTGGCAGTTGGCATATTGCGCACATTTATGGTCGCCGTATGTTGGCAAGGATGTGAAAGCATTGGAAAAGGTGCAGAGGAGGTTTACCAGGATGTTGTCTGGTCAGGGGGTAGGTCTAATCAGGAAAGGCTGAGAGAAATGTGTTTGTTCTTTTCGGAAAGAAGAAGGCTCAGAGGACATTTGGTAGAGACATACAAGATGATCGGAGAATTAACTACGGTAGACATGAAAGTCGTTTTGCTTGGATGATGACGTCAGCTTGCACGTGGGAACATAGCTACAAATTGAGGGGTGATAGATTTAAGATAGATGTCAGAGGCCAGTTCTTTACTGGGAGAGTTGAAAGGGCGCGCAATGCCCTACCCACCAGGGTGGTTAACTCAGGCACATTATGGAGATTTAAACAATCCTTGGATAAGCACATGGATGATGGTGGGATTATGAAGGGGGATGAGCTGAGAATAGTCCAAAGGTCGGCGCAAAATTGAGGGCCGATGGTCCTGTTCAGCGCTGTATTCCTTTATGTTCCATGTAAAATGTCCTCCCCCACAGGAATTATTCAAATAAAGGACAGGATTCATATCTCCCCCATCTCGAGTGGCACCAAACAGAGACGGGCTAATCGATTTTTGAGGTGTCCCTCTAATCTTCGCAGACTCTTTTTTGTCTTTAATGTATTTATAAAACCAATTATGTCTGATGTGATCAAAGCGACATGCTGCAATTGAGCTCGGTAGAACTCAAAACGATGACAGTCTGATTCGAATTCAGACGCGTTATCCATTACAATACTGGCCGACCGAGCGCCGACTTCCTCTCAGCTTTTCCATGCGTAATGGAGACATTTAGATCTGGAGAAATAAGATTGACAAGGTGAAGAACTAGCAAAGGTAATCAGCGTCACTGCTTTAATTCAATAAGTCCCACTTTGTGAAGCAGTGCCTTTCCCTGGTAAAGGAAACACATTTGTCTTCAGGAGCCCCCATTTTGTTGTCAGCATCTCTGCTGAAAGTTTCCATTGTTGTATTCACAGCCACGACACGATTTCATGATCCACTTCAGTAAAATGTACTTTCATAATTTGAGTCAAGGGCTCTTCCCTTCAAGAGCCTGAACAAGATCAGCGAGAAAACTCTGTTCATTTCTAGCGCTGAATCTAGAATAAGATGATGTGAACAGTTCGCTTATTGGTGCCGCCCGCTCACTGGATTCTAGCGCGTCAAAACCAGGCCCCGTGACCATCAGCCAGTTCTGTGCCTTCCTGCAGTACATCTGCTGAACAACATCCGATTATCATAGCTGTTTATTTCACATTGAAACACAGGGCGATAATATGAACTGTTTCGAAACTTGGGGAATGCAGCTTTGCTGCTGAAGTTAGTTATGGAGTCAACTACAGACACAAGAACGTGTACAAGTCAGGTCACAAGGTTTATGGTCAGCATCACTGGAGGTCTCTGCTTTGGAGTCCGAGTTTTCATCACACAGACCTGGATATAATTCCCACGCAGATAATGAAGATATCTTTCTCGTTTTCTGAATTATTCGAAAGAAAGCTAATTCCTGCTTGCGCGCAGAGCACACACCTGGATCGTGCCAGACTTGGTCCAGTGAATCTTTCCATCCGTCTATCAGGACAATGGCAGCAGATTCATGGGAAACTACCACCGCAAATCCCCCTACGATCATATCAACTTTCTGATTTGGAAGTATCTCGCTGATCCTTCAGTGTCGCTGTGTGTAAATACTGAAACTTACCCGCACCCCACCCCCCGCCTCCGCCATCTCTCTAATGGCTGTGTGTCCGTGCTGAGGAGTACAAAGTTTCAGCAAAGTAACTCATTCCCTCTATCACTGGGGTAATTCTGGATATGAACTGAATACTATCCCATTGAGTGACGACTATATTCCAGGATATCGTTTCTAAAAGTTTAAGGTTCCTATCTGACATCTGCAATCGTTTGGAAATAAGTTGAGAAGTGGAGCAGGACAGTGAAATAAAGTGATCGGCAATGATGTCTGGGAGGCATGAGGCAGGAAGTGAGCGTGCAACTGGTGGTGCAAGACTTAATGTCAGTGCCAATTGGTCAACGTTTACGGCCCAATGTTTACAATTGCTTACACATTACACCTCGTCAAATCTCCACAATGACCTTGTTCCACTTGTTGAGGTCCTCTCTGTGTGTATTAACGTGGTTCATGGGCACGGAGAGGATGAACACATCCTCTTTCTCTTGTCAGTTTAAACAGGTGAAGGTATCAGTTTGAAATTAATGCAAGTGGAGATTATCTTTTTCTAAGCCTTTTCAGTGGAAAATGTTCAGCTGTAAATTGTCTGAATTTTTAAATTCGAGGAAAGATTGCAATTCTCTGTGAACAACATTGATCCGAAAACACCTTTCCATGTACTGTAAAGAAGTGGTTAACCAACTTCACATCTGGATGATCAAGCACAAAAGCAATGCGGCGCCGTGGCTTAGTTGGTTAAAGCGCCTGTCTAGTAAACAGGCGATCTTGGGTTCAACTCCCAGCGGTGCCTGTTTGTTGCATTCGTATTTGGGCTTGGTGTTTCAACTCTTTACAAATGCCGTGTCAACAAAGTCAGCGTCGACTTGGGCACTTGGAGATCCAGGTTAAGTTACAACAGTGATTGTTCTTTTTAGTTCCGAACTATCAATTAAGTCTGTGGTTTCGTTCCATTATTCAACAAGCTTTTTTTCCTCTTTTACCCCGTCCTTCATTCCCAGTTTGGTAGGGATAACGAGATTACGCAGGAGGTGTTGCAGATTTGCCAGAGAACTTTGTGGAAATGACCGAGACACCACCAGCTGATCACTCTCATTCTCTGATGTCAACGATCATTCATTAAAACCAACAGTATATACATCGTTGTGATTCTTTAGTTGTAGTATACTTGCGGTTTTTTTCTTATGGTGTATTCAGAATTCTACTTTGAATTCGAAACAGTCACAAATGATTGTGGAAGAAATGTCGCCTGACCTGAGATCGAATTGACAGACACATTATCCGGAGAATGTAAGCCCAGATCTACACAATCCAATCAATGAGCAAAAATCTCCTCATCAGCTGCACACTCAAACTGTCCCGAAATGTCAGACTTTTTATCGAGCATTAATAGGTAATGAGCTGTATGGACAGACAGAGTGTTGGAGAATGTGAAAGGGAAAGAGGGTGAGGTGGATACACAGAGACAAATGGAGACACATGCTGAGTTCGATACTGAAAGAAACAATTCTCCATTCGACGTTGCTGCAAACTGACAGGAAGGAAACGAGAAAAAGCAATCATTTAAGCACAGCCTTTTACCAGCTGAGAGCAACGGAGGCAGCATTAACAGTCAATAAAGTGCTTTTGAATTTTTAAAGGTGACAGCTGTCAGTCACTGAGTTTTTTTGATAAATGTCCTGAGTCGACACATCAGACTGATTATTTCCCCAGCATTACAGTATGGAAGTGTATAACTGACGTCTTCTGTCGATCTGAACATTTAACTCGGTTTCGCTTGACAGATGTTGCCAGGCCTGATGAGTTTCTCCAACAATTCACGTTTTTTTTCGTTCACATCTACATCATCAAAGAAAAATGAAACTCAGTATTCTGATAATGGCTTCATTTTTAAAACCCCTCAAAAAACTGTTTAGCATTCTAAAAGTCAAATATACACTACACTGACTATACAGCTGCAAACTTGCAAAATCACTTTTAAATTCAGGACCTGGAATTTTCAAGACCGGATGTGCTCTCAAAATTCCTCCCTTTCTAATCCTATAATTACCTTTAATGCCTGAATTAAGTCACCTCTCAACTATCTTCTCTCTAACAAAAACGCACTGGTGTCGGGATTCCTTTCCCCATAAGACCTTCCTTCCCTACCAGGCAGCATCCCTGGAAATCTCCTCTGAAAACTTTCCAAAGCTTCCACATCATTCCTATTAAGAGGTGACCTGAGATGCACTGCAATACTCGAAGCCCGGCCGATCCAAAATTTAGCACACCTGTAACATGACCTCATGACACTGAAACTAAATCCCTCTACCAATGAAAGCCCAATATAACGTACGCCTTCGTAACAATGCCTATTAACCTGACAGGCAACTTTCAGCAGTCTCTGCACTTGGACATCATGACCTTTCTGGTCAACTACACTACCAAGCATTTTACCATTATCCCAATGATCTGTTTTCATGATCAAAGTGATTCAGCTTGCAATTTTCTGCACTAAACCCAATTTGCTACCTCTCAGTCCACGTTTGCAGCTCATCTATGTCGTTCTGTAACCTGAAACAACTTTCAACACTATCCACAAATGCAGCGAAAGTAATGTCATCCGAATATTTACGAATCCATTCTTCTGCGCCCTCATTCAGGTCATTTATGAAAATGTCAAACAACATTTTCCCCGAAACGGATCCTAGCGGCAGTAAACACGGACTTAAGCATCTTCCAGACCTCAAAGAGATCTCCTCTGATTCTTAAAAACTCCAGTGAGTATAGGCATGAACTGTTCAATCCATCTACATAAGACAAACTTCGAATCACTGCAATCAATTCTGTGATCCTCCTCTGAAATGCCTTGATTGCAACTGCAACCTTCCTGCAGTTAGGGCCCCAGATCTCTCCAGAGTACAGGACTTCCGTTGTGGTCTCATTAATTCCTTTGCAGATTTGCAGCATTACTTCCCGTCCTTTCTAACTCATTTGTAAGTAAATGCTGAAATTGCACTTTACTTTGTCTTTGCCTGTTGTGCCCGCAGGTGATTTTTCTGTGATATGCATAATGCCACCCACATCCCTCGACACGTAAACTCTTCGAAATTTTTCTCCATAACAAGTTGGCTTTCTTTGCCTCTGATCAAAACGATAACCCCATACTTATCCATGTTATACTTTATGTGAAATGTTGGCCCATTCTTCGAAACTATTCATGTCCATTTGTACTTTTTATGCATTTAGATTGCCTCAATCTACTTTTCTACCTGTTTTAGTATCATCTGAAAATAAGGCTGTGAGATTTTCAATCCCCTCATCCACGTAATACAATAGATTGCAAATAATTGGGGCCTGTGGTCTGAACATGAACATCTCACATGAATCAGCCATTAATCTCCACAGAGCTCACGTCGCTGAGCTTCCACAAAATATGCTAAGGTGGAGCTTAGTAACCGCAAGGAGGAGGAAATATTGACGTGAATTATATATCAAAGACAAAACTGTAATACAAATGTCGATCATTTTGTAAAACAGCAAATAGACATACACGATTGCGGGTACACCTGTAATAATTGACACCTTCATGTTACACCTAAATCGTGTTAACTCAAGTGAATGCGATAGCTGTGAGATATGGAGTTTTATGTGTGTGTATGAGATGGTTTGCTTTCACAGTATGTTGAACACTGAGGTAGAGATTCGGAAGTTTTCGAATTGATGTTGTGTGATAAGGAGGGCTAATTGAAAACCCTGCTGAAAGGCAGCTTTTAGGAATAATGATCAAAGTAAATTGGATTTTATCAGACATCTGAATACAAATCAGTGTTTTTTCAAATTGTGTATAAACCTGCCTCATGCAAGGCCTGAAAGTATGAGGAGCAAATTGTCTTTTGTGAGTTGGATAAGTGTATGGGAAAGATTTAATGCAAGGCAAGGAATGGCCGTTGTTTAAATAAACACTGCAACATGTACAATATATATATATATATATATATATATATACACCCACTATAGTGCAAACCGCAAAAAAGCAAGGTGATTCAACGATGGTTATGAAAATAGGTTAAAGATTGCATGAGATCAAAGGAATCAGCACCAAAAATGCCACGCATTGTGTTAAACTATGGATTCAGAGAAATTTGGGACCAGGAAAGTAGGACCAATGAACCTAAAAGGAAATCCAAAAGAACAAGAGTACAAACTAACAAGAAACTTAAGGACGACCAAACGTCTCTATTGATACTGGAAGGGAAGTGAAGGCAAGTTTAGGTGTGGAACGGTTACTATCCGAGCACAAACATTTTCTTGCAGAGAAATGGGAAATTACAGAGATATTAAACAATCACTTTCATGTCTAATTTCACAGAGTAGAAAAAAAGATGGAGAAAATCAATCTGTGTTTTATCCTGAATCAACGCATTAGAGGTGATTGCAGTAAAACTGAGAAAATTCAAATAGAGCGTCTGACTGACGCAAACGTACCAAGATAGTCTACATATTCACCAAAAGGAACAGAATAATCAGGGAACAATTAGGATCCAATACAAACCAAAGGGGCACTTGGTGTGTCAAGATGAAGAAAATTGATAGTTTGTTATGTGAGCGCTTCTCATCTGTTTGGCTTGGGCAAAGGAGCATCAGGGACAGAAGATGGACTGTGAAGCTGTTCAACAGATTGATAAAAAAACGCAAGCAGGTATTGCAGGCTTTGTCTGATATAAAGTTGAACTGATTATCATGTTCAGACGAGTTTTATCACAGGCTGCTCTCGGAGACAAGGGCGGAAGGGTCCTCGCTCAAATGGTTAATTCGAATCTGTCCTCGTGGGAGCCGGAGATGCCAGAGGACTGGAGAACAGCTGCTGTTGTCGCGCATTACAGGTAGCTTGGTAGAGATGGACCTGGGAATTATACATTAGTGCAAATATGACCAGTGCTAGGTAAACTTTTGAAGAAGACAGAGGAGGAGGAAATTGATTGACATGTATCAAGGCAATGTCTGATTAGAGGTTGTCAGCATGACTTTAACAGATAAGATTAAGTTAATGTCACACAAGACCAGGCTATCGTTAAATAGATTATTTGTAAATACTCGCTTTTCGAGCTTTGCTCCTTCATCATTCTTTTATTTTCGGTGGCCCTTTTGAAGATTATCAGCAAATCCTTTGACAAAGCCTCACATGGGAAACTGATAAAGAAAGTAACACCACATTGCATCAAGTGTAACTTGGAATGTTGCAAGGAAAATTGTCTTAGTGGCAGGAGACAGAGGGTGGTGGTAGAAGGTTTTTTGTTTTCACTGAAGACAAGTGGACCCTGGTGTACCACAGGGATCAGAGCTGCATTCCTTATTATATGTGGTATTCATAAATGATGTAGATGCAAAAGTTATCGGGGGAGGGTAGAGTGTGATACGTAAGCTTGTATTTGAACAAAGCTTGGCCGGTTGGTTGTCAGTGAGGAGGAAGATCTTATGTTATAGGCAGATATAGATGGAATTGTAAGATGGCAGATCAATGATAGATGGAATGAAACCCTGATAAATACGAAATAATGCACCTTGTTAGAAGGAACCAGACAGGGGTGCACTCAATGAATGGCAGCACACCAGGAAACTCAGACGGTGCTTCTCCATAGATTCCTGAATGCAACTGGACAATGTAATGTGTTAGTTAAGAAGGCACACGGGAGTGCAGGCTAAGCCTTTATTCATCGAAACATAAGTTGCGAATGTCATACACGGTGGCTCAGTGGTTACCAATGCGGTCTCACAGCGCCAGTAGACCCACGTTCAATTCCTGCTTCGGGCAATTGTCTGTGGGGAGTTTTCACATTCTCTCCGTGTGTGCGTGGTTTTCCTCCGGCGGCTCCAGTTTCCTCGCACACTCCAAAGATGTGCAGGTTAGGTGAATTTGCCATGCTAATTTATCCATAGTTTTAGATGCATGAGTCAGTGGTGAATGCAGGGGAATGAGTCGGGGTCGGTTGCTCTTTGGAGGGTCGGTGTGGACTTGCTGGGCCGAAGGGTCTGTTTCCACACTGTAGGCAATCTAAAGATCTTGTATCGTCAAAAGATGGAATGCTTTGTGGAGTCCTGATCACCACTTTACATCAAGGATGTGATTACACTGGAGGATTTGTTTAGCATATTCACCAGGCTGTTCCCCCGGATAGAGCATATCAGCTACGAAGAGACGTTGGATCAGCGAAGGCGGAGAGGCACATGTTTCAGAAGTATAAGATTAGAGGGGCAAAGACAAGTTGGATAGAAAGCAGTTGTTGTTGGAGTTAAAGGACCAAGAAGAATAAAACACAAGTTTAAAGGGAAGGGTTTGAAGTTGAGATAAGGTATCAGGATTGTAAATGCATTGTTTTGGAGAAATTATTGGGACTGAAATTAAGGGTCATAGATAAATTCAGCATAGATTTATGAACTGAAAATATATTTGAGAAATTGACTTAATATACATTATGATAAATCAATATCTGCAATGTGTTTGGATTTTCAGAAACGTTTTTGATGAAATCGCAAGGCTGTTGTGCAAAATTAAATCTTATGGAACTGAGGTTAATGATTGAACATGGTTTTATAATTGGAGAGCTGACAGGGAACAGTGAGTAGTTTTTGAACTTGACTTTGCTATTAGGTGTATTTTACAGGATAGTTGCAATAAAATCCACTGAAAAGCTTTCCCTTGTTGCCGCACAACAGCACAGATTTGAACACTTTAAGAAAATGAATAAAATCAAAGACACACTTGAAGAGAGGCTATCAGTCCAAAGGCAGTTTATTACCATCGACGATGCTTTAACACCCATTCCTCTGCAGAAGCTTCATCGCCATCCACATCGGACCCCAGCAACATGGAAGTTACTGATCCTCAGGCGCCATCTTTACCAGTCGGCCAATAGTCCTCCATCACTTCTTCGTGGCACTCTGTACCAGACCCTCCAATGTCAGAGTCAAGTCTGTCACTGTTAGGTTCACCTCATCGTTGTAGTCAGGGTATCTTGCCAAAATTTTCTATTTTACCAACAGCTTAGGATTCAAACAAAAAAGTAATCTCCAATCCTCAGGCATCATGTTTTGCTGCTGGGCCTCCCTCACCCATGTCCCCTCTACAGACGTAGCTGCTGCTGATTCCAGGTGCTGTGCTTGCTCCAGAAAAGTAAGTAGGTACTCACTCTCCTCCGCACTTGGCTGAGCTCGAAGTCCCCGACCCTGGACCCGGCTTGAGACCTCTCGATGTCCGCTCCTTGAGTCAGCTCAATTTGCACGCGTTGGCCTCTCACTGCTGTCTATGCTGAACAAGCAGCTAGGTAAGTAAGTTACAAAAGAAAATGGAGGCATCACAAAAAGAAAAAGGAAAACTTCCCACCAGACAAGCCATGGCACATGAGCCCTTGTACCGGAAGCACCAGAACAAAAGGATCGTTTTATTGGATTCAAAGGCTTGTGGTGTCTCACAGAAATCGGGGCATGGAACCCACCTTTACCCAGTACATTTTCAAACATTCAGCTAAGGAAGTCAATCACAATATTTCCAACGCTGCTGATGGCACGAAGCGAAGTTGGCTTTTGAATGTGTGAGGAGTATTGGAAAACGCTTCAAGGTGATTGAGACGATAGATTGAATAAGCAAAGACGTGGCAAATAACACGCAATATTTGTACATGTGACATTTTGCACTTTAGTGGGAAAAACAGAATGGCAGCCTACCATCTCAAAAGCAATTGTTTGAAAAGAAAACGTTTCTGCTCTTTTTTGTTTCATTATGCGCAGACCTCCGGGTCTATGCACAGCAGTGAGTTCTGATGCCAGAAGCCAATTTTGGGACTGGCATTGGCACATTGACTAGTGTCATATACCCACCAAGTGGGTAGCTGTAATATTGAAAAGGCTGTGGATCTCCTTACTCACCAGCCACTGAAAACAATATTGCAGTAGCAGACAGCAGTTTAGAACAAATTTGTTCTGGTAACCTTCACCTCACGGGAGTTTGAGTGCAAGAGTAAGGCTGTCTTCCTGCAGCTCTACAGCAACGTGCTGAGACTATATTTCGAGCATTGTGCAGTATTGTGTGCCGGTTTCGTCTCCTTAACTAATGAAGAGCAAACTTGTCATTGAGGGAGGGCAGCGAAGGACGACCAGATTGATCGTTGGGATGACAGACCTGTTGTAGTGGCAGAGTTTGGGTCAATTGGGACCGTGTTCCTTGGTGTACATAAAGAAGAGCGGAGACAGATTGGAAACAGCAATGATAATTCCCGTGGCTGCGACGTCTAAAGCCATGGGGCACTACATTAGGTGCAGGTAGGCCAAACTGCATTGAGATGAGAATAAATGTCGAACTCAGACACTGGTGAACCTGGAGAATTGTCTACCATACAAGTCTATGGAAGCCAATGTACTGCATATAAATAACGATTTCGCGACACGAGAGCGATGGGAGAGGTCTGGAGTACATTGTGAAGATATAGCATCAAATATCATTAACGTTAGTTGTTCTATAATGCGGTGGCTGTGTTGTAGAAAATCGTACAATGTCAGTAATGGTGTCTATGTGAAAACAGTCTTGAGGCGAAATGCTGAAAATATCAGTAAAAACCAAAAATTAAAGTTAGTCTAACACACACAATAGCACCATCTAAGTAAATCTTTAAACCGTATATTGCAAAGAAATAGTACTGTAAATACAGCACTTTAACATAACGATCACTGATACTGCAGTGTATCTTTAATGAAGCACGTCACCAGAAAGAACGTGAGTCGACTGTCCACGTGATGCCGACGGGGAATTACAGTTTTCCTCGAGAGGATGCCCTCGATTTGAAATTCAGTTCGTTTTAAATGTAAACTACAATTCCAAGTTTAAGGTCTAGTTTCAAGGCTTGCATCCCTGATTTAGCTGGACATACTAAATGTGCACTTGGCAGACAGAACCTTCTGAGGCTGTGTTTTGCTGTTCAGCTGGTGCCGGGGATGCAATCACGTAACAGTAAACGGTAGCTCGCTCAATTTTTTAAAAATGTTGTCTACACTTCCGTTATAGCCTTAGAGTTAAATCGCTTTGAATCAACGAGTGTGACAGGTCAAACAAAATCGATAGACCACATGGACTACTGTTGGTTATTTTTTCCCGATGGTTAATCTCATTTGGGGACATGTGCACGTTGTGTGGGACAGGTGCATTGAGGACATGTTCGACAATGAATTAGAATGCTGGAGGCTCTATATGTTCCATGGCCTACTACTTTCCCCATGGTTCTGTTCAATTTGTTTGAAAGCTGTCGAAATGTTGTCACAAGCTCTCCGACATTAGGAAGGAAGTCTCTTCTGGATCGACAGAACTGTGTTCCCCGTTCCCTTTTCCAATACTGAGGCTAGTGCCCAGTGTCTTTCCAGTTTTATCCTTTAAGCCCTCGGAGCAGTTTGAAGAAGTCAGTGCCTTGATTGATCGGTTCAGAGACAATTGAAGAGTCTATCACATGTCTGTGCATCTGGGTCAAATTTAGGCGAGACCAGGAAGATGCAGGCAATTTGCTTCTTGTAAGTACATTTGAGAAGCAAATTGCGGATTACAATCGATGTTGACTTTAAGTTCACTTTTACTTTCACCATATTTTCACGGAATCCCTACAGATTGGAATCAAGATCGTCGGCTCAACATATCCACACCGTCTCTGTGAAACAACACCCATCCAGACCCATTCTCCACCCTTATTATTACCTGCTAATGTAGATAACCTATACACCCTTGAACACTTTGAGCAATTTAGCATGGATAATTCGCTAAATCTGCGCATATTTGGATTGTGGGTGGAAACCGGAGCAACCGGGAGAAACCGACGCAGAAACGAGGAGAGTGTGCAAATCCACCGTTGTCGCTGTGAGACAACAGTGCTAACCACTGAGCCACCTGCTCGCCTGTTTTGCATCTCAATATTTTATTGAAAAGTTCTAACTTCCACAAACTGCCAGAGCATTAGCCTGGTCTGGATTCGGAATCCAGTGAAATTTCCATAACTGTATAATCTCTAACTCTTCAATCGCTGCCCTGTCTTCCTGTAATGTCCCTTTCATTTAACAATATACCTGCACCACTGTCTCTGTTCGACAAGGCCCCACCGTTAACAGTGTAAATCCTGCCCTGTTTTGCCTTACAAAATGCAACATCTCCCATATTTCTCAGCTTGAAGCTCCAAGTGCCGTTCCTCAAACCAGTGGCCAATTTTATTAAGATCCCATTGTCCTCTTAGATGACCTTTTTCACTGTCCACTACATCGCCAAATTTGTTGTCATTTCTAAACTGACTGTGCACGTTTCCTATATTCTCATTCGAATCAATTATAAAATAACAAACACCAGTGGACCCAGCACTGCTCATCGTGACACACCACGGGTCACAGGCCTTCAATTGTAACAACGGATATCTCACACCACCCTTTGTTTCCGACTGTCCAGCCAAATGTTTATCTAAATGGCTCGCTCTCCCTGATTCCCTGTGATCTAACCATATTCACCTGTCTACAGTGCGGAATCTCGTTGGGCCCCACTGAGCTCCACGTTGATAATGTATGCTGCTTTTCCTTCATCTATCTTTTTGGTCACCTCTTGAAAGTTTTCAATTAAGTTTGTGAGACGCATGCTCCCACGCACAAAATCGTGCTGACTGTTCCTAATCAGTGCTTGCCTTTCAGAATACTGGTAAATCCTGTCTCTCAGAATCTCCTCGAAACACCTAGGCACCACTGACATTGGACTCACCGGTCTGTAGTTCCCTGGCTTTTTTTCCAGGTTGGGGTTTTTACACTAATGTCACAACATGAGCTGCGTTTCAGTCATTCAGCCCCTCATCCATGGCCGCGAATGGCCACAAACAAAACCGAAGAAAATTTGGATGCTGAAAATCAGAAACAAAAACAAGAGTTGCTTGTAAAGGTCAGCAGGCCTGCTGCATCTCTGCAGTGAAATCAGAGCTAACGGTTTGTGTCCAGTGATTCTTTTTCTGAACTATAAAACATGATACACATGTCTCAGCTCTGAGCTCCAAAATTGCATCCGTGGCTTTCCACATTCGCCCGGGAAACACTTCAACACATGCTGGGGTTTCGCTGCAAATATGCATTTTAAGAACTCCAGCGTTTCCTTTTCTGTAATGTAGCCTCATTTCAAAGCATGGTTACATGCATGTATTTCCCCAAGTTACCTCTATTCCATGCCTTTCTGAATATCAAATAGTGACGCGGTTTATTTGTGTAGGATCTCACCCATCTATCAGGGACAATATGACAGGCACCAGTGGATGGGAAGTCAACTCCTTGTGATGAGTTTGAACTCAAGCATTGCTAGGCCTTAATGGATTGTGTTGACAGAAATTTACAAGCTACATATGTCTTCAAGGAACTGGGAGAGAATCCTTCAGTACAGCAAGGTTTTCACCCACTGCATTAAGAACTGGAAAGAATTGACCTATGTCTGCTCTCGAATGGTCGAGTGTGTCGGAGTTTTCAAAAAACCGTCTGTTCTTATGGATGTGTGTCCGTGTGTATGTGGAGGGATGGTTTCTACTGTTTTGCATCATGTTTTTTTGAAAATTTGAGACCTTTCTATTTGTTACTTCAGTTCCAATTATTCTAGAAAATCTCTGAATGCAATTACATACTTGTAGATCACACTGAGTCCTCAATCAAACTTTGTTTCCAGGCTGATTGATAACTTGTTTATTTTCCTTCCTCACAGTTAACATAATGACGATCTACGTCCTGCTTTATAAAGATTGTGGATTGTCTCCACGTGTCAGAAATTACCTGGGGGCCATGGCAGCTGCGGATCTACTGGTCATTATCCTCGACCTAATATTAAGACACATCTCCATTCTTTATCGAGAACAGTCATATATTCTGATGCGCTCTGTCTGATTATAAAATATTCACGCCGTGTCGCTTTTTGCAGCTACTAACTGTTCTGTTTGGTTCACCGTCACATTCACCTTTGATCGATTTGTGGCCATTTGTTGCCAGAAGGTGAAAACTAAATATTGCAGGGCGAAAACAGTTGCTGTACTTCTGGCAACAGTGACTGTACAGCACTGTTTAAAGAACACTTTCTGGTATTTTATGCTCACAAATCGGTATCGGTTGTGGAACACACCCTGCTTTTGTTGGGTAACACTAACGGTTCAATCCTCTGGTGTCTGGCTCACAATCGAGTTCATCCACAACATTATGACTCCGGTACTACCATTTCTCCTGATTCTGCTCTTCAACGTTTTCACCGTCAGACACATTTCAGTGACCAGCAGAGCCCGCCGGAGTCTCAAATTCATGAATCATTCAATATCACTCATTAATCAATCCATCCGGGATTTTATCATTTCAGTTCAGTGCTTAAGTAACGAAGCAGCCTGACGCTATGGAAACAGATTGAGTGTACTGGTGGTTTGTCCAACCTTATCTCTGAACGGCTTACAGGGACCGTTCACTGTGTCTCTCAACTCTGAGATCAGTCAAAAAGTCACCATCCCACTGACGGCACCCATCACTTCCATTGCAAAAGAATAAAAAGTGTACTTTAAAATGTAACAAGCAGCAGAATGAGCTATATTGTTTTCTGTAGATGAAGCTGATTTGTAGAGAGACAGGCACAGCCCCGAGTCCTGGTCAGCAGTGAAGGGGAGGAAACGATAGTGGAGTGCAGGAGTTGGGTTCAATTCACTCCGCCTTTGCTTTCCCTTCTGGTGTTATTCACCCTGCCATATTCACCATCACTCAAAACCCATCTTGCACTCTCTCTACCTCTCAACATACCCCCTCCCATTCCAATTTACATCACGCTTGTGTTCCATTCCGTGCGATGGCTTCACAGACTGCTGCTTGGAGTGAACAGTGCCAATGGTGTCGCAGTTTGTTGTCAGGCGAAAAGAGTGAGAAAGGGTTCACAGGCCTTTGTCTTGAGAATATGGTGGGGATGTGTTCACAGGTCGTTGCAAGTGGAAAAGAATGGCAATAAGCCAAAGGGAAGGCAAATTGACTGGGGACGTGTTAATATGTCATTGCTAGAAGAATATAATGAGAATGGTTTCTGAGAACATTGCTAGAAGACGACTGTGGGGAATTGAGTCAGTGTCTGTTGCGAGACGAATGGAGTGGGCATGTGTTCACTGGCAGTCACTAAGTGAATTGAGTGAGGATGGTGACACAGGCGACTGGCAGGAGAACAGTGTAGGGGTGAGCTCACAGTCCGTTACTGGGAAAACAGTGTGAGGATGGATCCATGGACGTTTGTAAGGTGAACAGAGTTGGGATGGGTTTACAAGCCATCGCACGGGGAAGAGTGGAGGTGTGTAACCTAGGTTTTCTCAGGAAAAAGTACTGGGGATGGTTTCGCATGCCGTTGATAGGGAAGCAGAATGGGGATGCGTTTATAGTTTGTTCGTTGGGGAGAAGTATCATGATAGATACACAGGCCGTTGCTAGGGGAACTGAGTTGGGGATGTGCTTCCAGACCGTTACTAGGGCCGTGTGGCGTTGGGTTCAGAAGCAGTAGCTATGGTAGCATAGTTAGCATAGGGACACAGGCTATTACTAGGAAGACAGAGCAATAATGGGCTCACAGGTCTTTGCGGGTAGAACAGCGAAGGGATAGGTGACAGCTATTTACAGTGAAGACAGTGTCGCAATTGCTACACAGGCGTTTGCTCGGGGTACAAAGTGGAGATGTGTAACATGAACATTGCTATGTGAACAGAGTGCGATTGGGTACACAGGCTTTTGCTAGAGTAATAGATTGGGATTGGGATTGGTGCCACTCGCCATTGAAAGAACGACAGAGTGAGCTTGAGACCATGTGCTTTTTCTTGGAGAACAGAGTATGGAATTCTTCACAGGCCATTGGTAACAGTACAAATTAGGAATGATTTCACGGGCCATTTTGCAAGGTGATTGAATCACACGCCGTTGCAATGAGAACAGTGACGTTGGGTTCACAGTCCATTGCCAGGTGAAGAGAGTTAGGATTGGTTTGCAGACCGTTGCTCGGGGAACTGAGTGGCGATGACGTCACAGCCAGTTGTTAGAGGAACAGGGTGGGGATGGGCTCGCCGACCATTGGTAGGGGAACAGGGCACGGATGAGTTCAAAGGACTTTGCTAGGATTTCGCAGTAATGTTGATCTTACAGGTTGTGGCGAGGAGAACAGAGTCAACATGTGCTTTTTTAAGATTACTTACAGTGTGGAAACCGGCCGGTTGGACCAACAGGTCCAACCAACCCGCTGAAGCGCAAGCCACCCAAACCGATTCCCCTACATTTACCCCTTCACCGAACACTACGGACAATTTGGCAAGGCCAATTCACCTAACTTGCACATTTTTGGAATGTGGGAGGAAACCGGAGCACCATGAGGAAACGCACGCAGACACAGGGAGAATGTGCAAACGCCACACAGACAGTCGCCTGAGGCGGCAATTGAACCCAGTTCTCTGGCGCTGTAAGGCAGCAGCGCCAACCTCTGTGCCACCGTGCCGCTAATAGGCCGTTTCTATTCGTAAAAAACGTGGATGGTATCACAGGCTGTTGCTTGGGCAAGAGATTTGGGGTGGGTACACCGGTCATTGTAAGGGGAGCAGAACGGTAATGGGGTCACAAGCCATTGCTAGTGGAAGAATGCAGGGATTGGATGGCAGTCTGTTACATGGAAAACGGAGTGGCAATGATGTCACATGCCGTTGTTAGTGGAACAAAGTAGGAATGGATTCAATGTTCAATAAAGGGACTAAAACGTGCGGACGGGTTCACAGTCCATTACTGGGAAAACAGAGGGGATTGGTTCAAAGGCCATTGGCAGAACGACAGATTTGGGATGGGTTTGCAGACCGTTGCGAGGTGAACAGAATTTGGATGGGTTCACAAGTTGTAGAAGGAACAGTGTAAGGATGCTTTCAAAGACCGTTGATTGGAGAACATAATGGTGATTGGTTCACTGGCAGTTGCTCGGGCATCTCAAAGGGGATGAGTTCACAGGCTGCTGCTAGCACAGCAGAGTGAGGATGTTTTCAGAAACTGTTGTAGGGAGAACAGAGTATCGTTTGGTTCACAGGCCATTTCTTGGAAAGTGAAGTGGGTCGGTCTGTTTTCACAGGCCGCATGCTTGGAGAGCACAGCGCGGAACGGTTCACAGTATGTCGTGCAGAGAAGAAACTGAGGATGGGTTCACTGGCCATTGCATTGGGAACAGAGTAGAGAAGTGTTCATTGGTCGTTCCTATGGGAAGAGAGAGAGAGAGGATTCAGGAACTCTTTCTAGGAGAACATTGTGTGCATTTGTCCACAGGCCGTTGCTGGGGGAAGAGATGTGGGATCGGTCCAGAGACTGGAGCTCGGGGAAAAAAAGCGATGGTGTCATAGGCTGGTGTTAGGACATGAGAGAGAGGACGGCTACACAGACCGTTGCAAGGAGAACACAGTTCGGATGGTATTGCAAGCAATTTGATTCAGGACAGTTTGGCGATGGGGGCATAGACTGTTGCAAGGAGAACAAAGTGGGGCTTGGTCCAGAGACCAAGGGGAACACAATTGGAAATTGCTTCGCAGACCGTATCTAGGGAAAACAAGGATGGCGATGGGGACACAGGCAGTTGTTAGGAGAACAGAGCGGGGATGGAGTCACAGACTGTTGTTCGGAACAAAACGAGTGGGCGTGAGTTCACAGGCAACTGCTGGAAGGAAAGAGTTCGTATCAGTTCACAGGCCGTTTCTCAGAGAACAGATTGGGGATATTGTCACAGGATGGTTCCAAGCGAACAGAATCGGGATGCGTTCGCAGGTCGTTGCATGGGGCTGAGTGTTTGGATTGGTTCACTGACCGTTACTGGGGCAACAGAGTGGCGATGGGGCCACAGGCCGCTGTTCGGAGAACAGAGTGGTGATAGATCCACAGACAATTGCAAGGGGAAAACATTGAGAGTGGATTCACAGACCATTGGTACGGGAACGGAACGGTGCTGGTTCAGGATGTTGCGAGGAGGTCCGGGTCGGGATGTGGTTACAGGTCATTGCCAGGCAGAGTGGGATGAGCTTAGAAGTCATTGATAGGGGTGTGCATGGGGTCACAGATTGTTGCTAGGAGAAAAGCGTGGGGTGAGTTCATAAGAAATTGCTGGAAATACAGAGTTGGTATCGGTTAATAGGCCCTTACTGGGAGAATAGAGTATTGAAATTGTCACAGGACGTTGGTCGGACAACAGAGAATGGATGGGTCCACAGGTCATTGCTACTGGAATAGAGTGAGGATGGTTTCAGATGTTGCTGGAGAACAAAGCGGCGATTGGATGACAGGCAGTTGCTCGGGGAACACAAAGAGATGTGTTCCCTGGCTGTTGCTTGGGAAACAGCGTGATGACGGTTTAAGAGACGATTGCCAGGAATACGGAGTGTAGATGTGTTTTTGGGCTATTGCCATGAAAGCAAAGTAGGTCTAGTTTTACAGGTCGTTGTTCGGAGACCAGAGTGCGGACAGTATCACTTTATGAAATGAGGAGAAGAGAGTGAGGATGGATCCACCACCCATTTGATTAAAAGCAGACTTAGGGATGTGTTGATCCGCCGTTCATCTGGGAAGACAGAGAGGATGACTTCATGGACTGTTGCCAAGAGAACTGACTGAGGAAGGCAACACCGGTCGCTGCCAGGAAAACAGAGTGGGAATGGGTTCACAGGCTATTGCTAACAGGAGTCAGTGGAGATAGGCTCACAGGCCATTTCTAGTAGAGCATAGACAGATGGGGTCGCAGGTCGCTGTCAAGAGAAAACAGTGTAAATGGGTTCATAGGCCGTTACTGGGAGAACACAGTGTGAAAGTTTTCACAAGCAGTTGTTAGTGGAACAGAGCAGGGATATGTTCACAGGACGTTGCTACGAGATCGGAGTGAGGGTGGGCTACCGGATATTGCTGGGAGCTAAGAGTGGGCATGCGTTCATCGGCCGCAGTTAGCGGAACCCAGGATGGATGGGGTGTCAGGCCGTTGCTTGGGGCTCAGTGTGGCGACTTGCTCAAAGCCCGTTGCTGGATGAAAAGGGTGGGAATGATTTCCGAGACCGTTGCTAGGAGAACAGAGGTGTAGGTGGGTTCACAGGCCGTTACTTGGGGACCAGTGTGAAGATGGGCTCACAGGCTATTGCTCGAGGAAGAGAGTTAGGATTGATTCAAAGGGCGTAACTCAGCAAAAAGACAGAGGATGGATTCACAGGCCATTGGTTGGGGAACAGAGCGGGGGATGTGTGCAAAGGATGTTTCCAGGAGAACAGAGTGGGAATGTGTTCTCAGTCCGTTTTAGTGCCCTTAAACAAGGTGAGACAACAATTGTTGCAGGCAGTGATTTCGCAGTACCTGTGACACTGGGTAAAGAAATGACTTCCGACATCTGTCCAATAATTACCACACTCAATCTTTCGCTATTTCACCTCGTTGAAGCCATGGCCATCCATGGAAAAATGCTTTCACTGTCCACCATATATAACTGTCTGATTATTTTACATGTATCAATTAAGTCACTTCTCAACCTTCTTCTCTCTGCTGAAAACAGCCTCAAGTTCCTCCGCGTTGGCTCACATACCTTCCCTCCAAACCATGCAAACATTACAGAAAAAACTTCTCGGAACTTTTCCCAAACCGACACATACTTCCTGTAATGTGGTGACCAAAATTGTACGCAGTAGTCTGGGTGTGGCCGCAGCAGATTTTGTACAGCTGCAGCATGACTTCGTGACTTTGAAACTCAATACCTCAACCAATAAAAGGTAACACGCCATATACTTTCCTCACAACAATTGCAAACTGGGTGGCAACTTTCATGCATCTGTGTACATGGACACTGAGATCTCTCTGCTCTTATGCACAAAGAATGTCACCATTAGCCGCAATTCTTTAGTCCTGTTGCTTCTTCCAATGTCAATGACCTCACATTTCTACGCATTAAACTCCATTTGCTACTTCTCAGCCCACCCGTGCAGCTTATCTATTTCCCTTTGTAACATGCAACATTCTTCAGCATTATTCAGAAATCCACCGACCTCAGTGTCACTCGCGGATTTACTAACCCATCATTCTATGAGCCCATTTCAAACATTTATAACAATGACAAGGAGCAGTGACCTTTGCGATTCGCCAATAGCAAGTGAACTCCAGGATGAATATTTCCAATCAGCCACCAACCTCTCTCTTATTTTAGCTAGCCATTTTCTTATCCAAACCGCTAATTCACCATCAATCCCATGCCTCTGTATTTTGTGCAGTCGCCAAATGTGGGGAACATTGTTGAACACCTTACTGAAATGCATGCGGAGCGCATCAACTGCTTTACCCTCATGCACCTGTTTATTTGCCATCTAAAATAATTTAATAAGATTGGTGATACACGACCTACTCTTCGCAAAACCGTTTTACAATCTCTAATTAACATATTCCTCTCGAGATGTTTATAAACGTCATCTCTTATAACATTTTCCAACACTTTATCCACAAGCGAAGTCAGGCTCACTGGTGTAAGCTTTTCAGGTAGCCTCTCATCGCTTTCTTGACCAAGGGAACAAAATTTTTAATCCTACAGTTTTCTAGGACTCCTCCTGTAGATAATGACGACATGTAGATCAAAACCAATGGTTCTGCAATCTTCTCCCTGGCTTCCCAGAAAATTATACGAATGATGGGATCCAGCCCGGTTACTTATCTATTTTAACACTCTCAAGAATTGCCAATATCTCCTCCTCGTGGCACTTAATCAAGTGTTGTCTAGTTGCCGGCATCTTAGTATTCTTCTCAACTGTATTGTTTTCTTCTCGTGTGAAAACAAATAAAGTTTATTTAATTTGAGCTTTCCATATCTCATTGGACTCCGCGAACAATTTTCCAAAACTATACTTTACTGGCCCTAATTATTCTCTCGTATTTATTTTTAGTTCTGAAATACCTATATAAATCTTTAGGGCTTTCTTTGATCCTGTCAGCCAACGACTTCTCATGCCCCCTCCTGCTTTTTCTTAGATCTCTGTTCAGGCCATTCTTGACTAACTTGTAACTCTCAACCGCCCTGACTGAGCCTCCACGTCTCATCCTATATTATGCCTTCTTCTTGCTCTTGACAAGAGTTTAGCTGCCCTAGTTAACCATGGTCGTCGCTCGATTACTTCCGTAGTGCCTGATTATAACACACTTTTCAAGGGCACGAAGGAGCTGTTCAGATTATAAGCTCCACATACAATTGTTCCAATCTCCTGTGGTATCCTTCCCCATCGTATGCACCCGAAATCTTGCCTAATAGCATCATAATTGCCTTTCCTCCGGCACAGAAACTTGCCTATTTCATATATCTATCCTGTTCTAATGTGAAAGTAAACATAACCGAATTTTGTTTACTCCCAGGAAAGTGCTTATACTTCCGATTCAAAACCTGGCCTTGTTAAATTCGCAGTTTTAAATCCAATGTGGATTTGCCCCTTGTTGGCTAGTCTACTTGCTCTGTCAGGTAACAATCCTGCACACGTTGGACATAAACTGACCCATTTAAAGCACTCGAACTCTAGTTTCTTCAGTCAATATTTGGAAAGTTATCGGCCTCCATGTCAACCGGCATTTTATTCAAGCTCCAATCCAGAATCAGCTTTGCTATCCATTCCTCTACATCGCTAGATCTATTCGAAGCCCTGTAGATAACTAACAACAGTTTGACCACTCATTTCGTACTTCTACCCACAACAGGAAGTACCTCAGTAGGCGAGTACTCAAACATCTTTTCTGCCAGCATTATACTGTGCTTGACTGACAATGTCACTCCTCCTCTCTGTTCCGACTGAAAACATAAATCCCGGAAACTGCAACAACCATTCCTGTCCCTGCTCTATCCATGACCCCGAACTTGCAACAAAATGCTATGTCTGGGTACCAACCCATGCTGCAAGTTCACCTACCTTATTCCGGATGCTCCTGGAGTTGAAGTAGACAGGCTTCAAACCACATTCCTGCTTGTCAGTGAACTCTTGAAACCTTGAAATCTCATTTCTGACCTCACTTCTCTCAAACTCCTCTATAACGGAACTACAATCTAGGTTCTCATGCCCAGCTCAATTAAGTCAACCCTTCCCATAGAGCATTAGAAACTTTCCCCCAAGGGTAAAGGTACCCCACTGGTTCAGCTCCAGACTATCCTGCTTGTAGATGTCCCACTTATACCACAATGAACCCCAAATATCCATGTATCCGAAACTCTAACTCTTAACATCCCTGTAGCCACATGTTGACTTCCACTCTCTCCCTGGTCCTCGCCTTGCTAGCATTTCGCACAGACAACAAACCAGAGATAACAGCTCTATTTGTTGTCACACTACGCTTCCCGCGTAGCTCCCTGTATTTCTGCATGAAATCCCCATCCCTTTTCCTACCTATCTCGCTGTTGACTATATGAACCATGTCTTGGGGCTGCTTCCCCGACCCCTCAAGTATCCTGAAAATACTGTCCACGAAATCACAAACCTTGGCATCTGAGAGACAACAAACAAACCATGAGTTTCTCATTCACAAAGAACCTCCTATTTGTCCCAATCATGATGCAGTCCACAATGACTAATGCTATGATCATCTACCCCCTTCCCTTCTCAGCAACAGGGTCAAATGCTATTCCAGAGCCCTGTGTCCCATTGTCCAAACCTGGTATGGTGTCCCACCGAACAGTATCCAAAACGGGACACTTAATATTGAGGGGATTCGCCACAGTGGTTCCTTGCACCGCCTGCCATTTCCCTTTCTGTCCCCTGACTGGAAGCGATCTGCCTTTATCTTGCACTTGAGGTGTTACTCCCTACGTGTAACTCCTCTCGTTAACCCTCTCCGCCTCTTGAATGACCAGAAGTTTATCCAAAACTGGTTCCCGTTCCCTTACGCGGAGCTGGAGTTGGGTTCAGCTCCCAGTAGATGATGTCAGCAGGAAAAACAGTGTTGAATCATACCTCTCACGTTCTGTGGAGGGATGATCAGTTGCCCTAAACTGATCATTCCTCCTGCGATAATAAATTCCCAAAGAGACTGTTGAAAAAAATATCCAAAGCACACAACTTTTTTTTGGATAGAGGAGGAGAGTGTGCCGGAGACATGACCTACGTAGTGCTTCTACTACTACTAACACGTAATTATATTATTTCATCCAATTGGCAGTCCTGCGTCCACTCCTGTTCAGTTTGTGAGCCGCCTGTTCACAAAGTATGCATTTACATCAGTAATTCACCTAACCGTTAGCCCCTGGTCGGTGCTCTCGATCTTCCTGCTGCTGAAACAACGAACTAACAAGATGTTGCGAGGCACAGACACTGTGAATATGTTCACAGGTTATTGCGAGGTAAATAGAGTGGGAATGATTTCACTGGCTGTTACTTAGTAAACAGAGTGGGAATGGTTTCATAGGCTATTACTCCATAAATACAGTGGGAATGGGTGCACATGCCTTTTCTGGGGAAAGGTTGTGAGTTATGATTCACAGGCGGAAAACAGTAGAACAGGGTTCAAAATAATTTAACAGGCAGTTGCAAGGCGAACAATGTGTCAATGGAGTTATAGGCTTTTGCTGGAAGAATAAACGTTGTGATGGGATGACAAGTATTTCAAGAAGAAAAGAGCATGGATGGCATCACAGGACATTGATGACATAATAGAGTAGGCATTAGTACTTCGACCTTTGTGAGTCAAAGTGAATTTGGCTTCACAGCTGGTTGCCTGGGAAACATAGTAAGGAATGGTTTCACAGGAAGTTGATTGATGAGCATTATTGGGATAGCTTCACAGGCCTTTCAAGGAGAACAAAGTTGGGATAAGTTCACAAACCATTGCTCGATGAAAAGAATGGCGAATGGATTCACAGGTCAGCACTTGGAGAATTGAGTATGGATAGGTTCACTGAAGATGGCTAGGAGAACACAGTGGGGATGGGTTCACAGGCCGCTTCTAGTGGAATCGAGTGAGCATGGGGACACAGGCCGCTGCCAGGCGAAGAGAGTGAGGAACGATTCACGGGACATTGCTAGGTGAACAAATGCATGGTGGTTTCAAATGCATTTGCTGTGGGAACAGACGACGAATGGGTTAAGAGACCATTGCTCGGGAAATAGAGTGAGGATTGGATCACAAGCCGTTGCTCAGAGAACAGAGTAGAGATAGGATCACAGACTGTTGAGAGAAAAACAGAATGCATTTGGGTTCACGGGGCTATACAAGGGAAACAAAATCGGAAAAGGGTCAGAGCCTGTTGCGAGGCGTTCAGAATGGGGATTGGGTCAAAGTTCCAACGTTGGAGAGCAGCGTGCATATGGATTCAACGAACGTTGTTCGGGGACCTGTGTTGGGATATATTCACAGGATGTCGTTATGACAATTCTGTGTTGATCAGTTCACATTCGCTTGGTAGGCAAAGAGAGTGGGAATGGTTTCACAAACCGTTACGAAGAGAAAAGAGCCAAAGATTGGTCACAGGTATTTTCTGGGGGAACAGATGGAGGATGGGTCGACAGAACGTTGCGAGTCCAACAGGTTGGGGATGGGTAGGGGACGTTGCTAGGGAAACATTGTTTACGGGAGCCACAGGCAGTGCTGTGAGATGAGTGTGGGGATGAGGTCACAGGCCATTGCTCGGAGAACGGAATGGGGCTAGCGTCAAAAGCGTGGCTACGAGAACGCTAGATTTCACATGACGTTTCTACAGAACATTGTGAATGGAGCCAAATGCTGTTGCTGATCGAACAGGCGGGGGTCGGGGTCACCAGCTATTTCTCGGGTAACAGTGTGGAGCTGGGTTCATCGACCATTGCTGAGAGGAAAGAGTGAAGACGAGCATAGGATGTTGCTGGGAGAACGCATTGGGGACGATTTCACAGATCGTTGCAAGGAAAACAGAGAGGGGATTGGTTCTTCTGTCCTGGTGAGGGGCACAGTGTTGCGATGGGATCATGAGTTGTTTCAAACAGAAGTGTCTGAATGAGCTCTCAGGTCGTCTATAGGGGTACACAGTTAGCAGTCTTTTACGATGGAGACAGTTTGGTGATGTGATTGCATGCTGTTGCGTGGGGAACAGAGCGTGGATAGGTTTACTGGCCATGCTTTCCAAACACAAGAAAGAGGTCAGAGGATGTTACCATGGGAAAAGTGTGGGGAATGATTCTGAGGCGATTTTTGGAACAGAGTGGGCATGGGTTCATGGGCCGTTGCTGGGATGGGTTCACTCTGTTGGGAGGAGAAAAGAATGGCGATGTATCACAAGGCATTGGTGGGAAAGCAGAGTGTGGATGGGCTCAAAATGCATTACGAGGAGACCTAATGAGCTTACCGGCCACTGTGAGTTACACAATGTTGGGATCGGGTTACGGGCTGGCACTTGGAACACAAAGTGTAGATTAGATCACAGGCTGTTGACACGGGAACGGGATAGGATGGAGGCTATTCCCAAGGTAACAGCGCTGGTATGGGCTTCCAGGAACTTGCTTGGACAAGAGATTGGGAATGTAATGACAGGCTATTTCTTGGGAAATAGAATGTGAATGTCTTCACATGTTTGTGCTAGATAACGGAGTGGGAAAGGATTCACATGTCCTTGCTGGACACTGATGTGGGGATAGATGAACAAGGTGTTGCTAGAACAGTTTTGAGATAACTGAACAGTCGGTTACCAGGGGAACAGAGTAGGGGCCGGCATAAAAGAGTGGTGATGGGTTAACAGGCCGTTGTTACAGGAACACAGCAGTGATGGCATTGCTGGTAGAACAGAATGTAGATCGATACAGGATGGGTATGCAGTACCTTGCTCGGGAAATAGAGTGGGAATTAGATCACAGGCAGTCGTTCGGAGAAAAAAGTAGGAGTGGGTCACTGGTTGTTGATATGGTAACAGATCAGGGACGGATTCATAGACTCTTTCAAATGTAAAAGAGTGAGCATGTGTCACAGGCTTTCGAGCGCATGAAGATTACGTATAGATTCACAGGCATTTTCTCGGGTAATAGTGTGGGAATTGGTTCATTGGTGGTTGCAAGGAGAACAGAGTAGCTGTGGAGATTTTGCTATGGTAAGAGAGCAGGAATTGATTCAGTCTCTTGCACGACGAAAAGAGTGATGATTTGTTCAAAGGCCATTGCAAGGAGAACAGAATGGGAACGAGTTCACTGGACATTAGCTGAAAAGAGTTTCGATGTGCTAACATTCTGTTGATAGGGGAACAGAGTTCGGCTGAAGCCACAGGCTGTTGCCAGAGTAACAGCAAGAAGATGTATTCACAGGCCATTTGTAGGAGAAAAGATTGTGGATCGGTTCAAACACTATTGCTTGGGTAGCAGAGTGTGAATAGTTTAACAACTTATTGCGAGGGAAAATAGACAGAATGGTTTCACAGACGATTGCTAGTGTAATAAGGGTGGGAAACGGTTCACAATCTATAGCTAGTTCGACAGCGTGGGAATGGTTTCACAGTCTATGAATAGATAACCAGAGTGGGAAGGGGTTCACAGGCCTTCCCCGTGGCAACATTGTGGGTCTAGGTTCATAGGCAGTTGCCAGGACAACAGAGTGGGAATGGAGTTAGAGGCAAGTGCGAGAAAAAAGCGTGATTCCGGATGAACGTGTAGTTACGAGGGCAACAGACTGGGATGGGTTGATAGTACATTGCCTGTCGAGTAGAATAGGCATGGGTTCTTGGGTTTTGTTTGGAGAAAAGAGTGAAGATGGACACACAGGCCTTTGTCAGGTAAACATAAATGGGAATGGTTTCACAAGCAGTTGCCAAAACAGCAATGTTGGGGTAAAATTACAGACGTTGCTCAAGGAACAAGGAATGGATGCGTTCAAATCCTGTTGCTGGGAGAACGCAGTCCGGATTTCCTCCGTGGAGATGGCTAGGAGAACAGAAAGAGATCGGTTGACAGTCTGTGGCAAGGAGGAGAGAATGAGAATATGTTCTCAGCACTTTGCAATAGGAAGAGTGTGGATATTGACTCACATAACATTGTCAGGGGATCAATTTGAGTATGGTAAAAAGTCCATTGCTCGGGGAACATAGTGAGGATGTGTTGTCTGGCTGTTTCTAGATGACCAGAGTTGGGATGGGTTCACAGACCATTACTCGCTGAACAAGATGGGGGTGGGTTCACAGGTCTTAGCTTGGGGATTATAGTGGGAATTGGCTCACTGGCTGTTCCGAGGAAAACAGAGGAGGAAACGATTGACAGTCTATCGTTACCGTGACAGAGCAGGAACGAATTCACCGTCTCTAACAAGGAGAAAAAAAATGAGGATGTGTTCACAGGTTATCACAAGCCGAGAGAGAGGGGATGGGTTCACAAGCAGTTGCTAGTAACAACGTAGATATGGAGACACAGGCTGTGCTCCGAGAACAGTGTAGGAATGAATTTACATTCTCTTTCAAAGAGAAATGAATGAGGACGCATTCAAAGTTCGTTGGTACGGCAAATGAATCGGAATGGCTTCATAGATAATTGCTCTGGAAACATAATAGTGATGAGTCATAGGCTGTTACTGGAAGAACAGATGGGGAATAGTGTCAATGGCAGTCCCTCAGAAACCAGAGTGAAGTTTAGCTCTCAGTTTGTTGCAAGGAGAATTCAGTGACAATGGGGTTGCAGGCCTTTGATACGGGAAGAGGCTGGGAATGGGTATATACATCACTGCTCGGGGAAACAATGAGAATCGGTTCATGCTGTAGTTACAGAAATGGAGTGGAGATAGTGTCACAGGTCGTTGCCAGTAGAAGAGTCTGGGAAGGCGTTACAAAATTGTTAGGAGAAAAGCATGGGGAGGGGATCATAGGCGGTTACTCGGAGAACAGAATGAGGAATAGTTCATTATCCGGTTTAGGAGAGCAGATTGACGATTAGTTCACAGGCCATTGCAATTAATAAAGTTCAGGGATAGGATCACAGTCAGTTCCAGCGGAAGCAGTGCGGAGCTGGTTGCACACAATAGAGTGGGAATGGATTGACAGACCGTTGCTGGTGAGCATGATGGAAATTGGGTCACACTGTTTTGATAGAGAATAGGCAGCATGATTTCAGAGGCCATTGCTAGAACAGAGTGCGTTTCGTGCCACAGCCCGTTGTGAGGGTAACACATGAGAATGGTGTCACAGATAGTTGATAGGAGAATAAAGTTGGGATGGGTTCAGAGGCCGTTGCCTTTCCAACAGAATGTAGTTGGGTCACAGGCCATTGCTAAGAGAACAGGGTGGGATGGGGTCACATGTCGTTTCGTGGGTAAAACAGAGAGGGCGGGTTTTACGGCCATTGTTTAGGGAACAGTGTGATGATGGGGATCACAGGCTGTTTATCGGGAGAACAGATTGCAATGAGTTCGAAGGTCTTTGCTCGGACTTCCCTCTAATAGTGGGTTTGCGTGCCATTCTGAATGACGGCAACGGGTTTGGTTTCACAGGCCATTGTGACACGAACAGAGTGGGAATAGTTTCAGAGGCCCTTCCTGCGGGATCACAGTGGAAATTAGTTTATTTGTCATCGTACGGAGAACAGATGATGATGTCTTCACAAGCTGTTGCTCGCAGAACTGAGTAGGGATACAATGATCGAAGGAACATATGCCTTCACAGGCCGTTGCGAGGAAATATAAAAATGAGTGGGAATGGATTCAGACTGTTGTGGGGAGAAAAGACTGGCGATGAGTTCAAACGTTTTATTATGGTGTCGTGCAAATAATGAGTTCATGGGCTGTTCTGACCGGATAACTGATCGTATACCTGAATTCTTACTGCATTGATTTCTCAGGACGCTGCTAGAGAAACAGAGGAGGGATATATTCACTGGATGTTGTTAGGCGAACAGATTGATGTTGGGCTCAGATGTATTTGCGAGGAAAACAGAGTGGAGTGCTTGCTCAGGACAACGCTACCAGAAAAAAAAGTGGGTATGGTTTCACAGGCTCTTGCTAGTGGAACAGAGTGAAGTTGGTTTAAAGTACTTCCCAGCGGAACAGAATGGCGAAGGGCTGAAAGGATGTTGCTCGAAGAATAGAGTTGGAATGGGTTCACAGACGATTGCTCGTTTAAGAGGGTGAGAATTGGTTCACATGTTGTTGCTGGGGTTGCTAGGGAAAGAGAGTGTGGATGGTCGCACAGGTTGTGGTTACGTATACAGAACTTTGTTGGATTCACAGTCCATTGATAAGGGAACAGAGTGTGAATAGGGTCACGGGCAATTGCTAGGCTAACAGATTAGGAATGGGATCACACACCATTGCCAGGAGTATGTCACAGTCTGTGACAATATTAGCCATCTTGGTAAAGCGATAGACAAGATTGCATGGGGGCAGTTAGTGTGCTGATATAACAGAGAAGAGGCGACGTTGTTGTGTTGCCTCTCCCACCAGTTCCTGAACTCCATCGAGCCCTCGCCTACACTTCTCCCCTTCTGTCCCCAAACTGACCCAATGTCACTATCTGCAGTTATTCAGTTTTGTTTGATTGCAACTGGTAGGAGGGCTTACTGTCCTAACGGTGCAATGTAAAGGGAAGGCGAAGCCGGATGTGATACGACGAATGAAATACGACCAGAATACAACTCTGTAACACCATGTAATTTTCCATGGGCTCAGCAGTCGAATTCGGATTGGATCGATCGTGCACATGGAGGAGGGGAATAGTTTGTCCCTGGTGTGACTGCTCAGTTGGGTGACCAGCTCAGGTGAGGATCTATATTTCTGTCATTACCCTGATATTTACGCAGGATCGCCATCATTTCAGGAGCTTTGCTTCGTCCAGCTGGATGATCAGATTAATTTTAATTAATCGACAAAGCAGGCATATTAATTCTCTCAACTTTTATTTGACTCCAACTGAAAAAACTGTGCGCAGCCGTTGCACTGGAATACTCACTGAGGCTGTGAACTGTTACAGCGCTCTCCACAGTTCACTTGATGACCATATGTGACAAGAACAGGAGGTGGTCTTTGGCCGGTCTATCGTGCTCTGCTGTTCTTTGGGATCGTGGTTGAGTGTTAATTCCTTGTGTCTGCTTCCCAGTATTTTTCTTATGACCTTTGGTTTTCGTATTGATCAACGATTTGTCAATATCAGCCTGAATTATGGTCCTGCATTTTGGTGTTAAGGGCTTGCGACTCTGAATTGAAATTCTTCCTAATCACTGTTTTAACGTCGTCCGCTTTATTCTGAAATTACGATAACAGACCTTGGCGCTCCCATCAGGGTAAGCATCCTCTCAACTTTTCAAATCTCAAGCACATTAAGAATCCGACATGTTTCATCACACCTTTGATTGATTAACTCCAATGAGTAGTGTCAGACACACTCCATCTATGTCGTGAGTTAACGCTCTTTCTCATCACTGCACTGCATTAATCCTTATCATTGTAAATTAACGTGTCATATAAGTCTTAGAGCACAACAGTGGCTTTTGGTCAATATGTAGCTGGCTGTTTTATAGAAGAGAATGAATAAAAAAAATCGTGGTCTGGAACTTCACTGCAGACAATTTATTTCAGACTCTAAAGTGTGACAATGTGCTAAACCAGTGAGGGCATCTTTGACCATGAATCAGATCAGTATCTTTGAACTGTTGCTTGGTAATCTGGAAGAGAACATGATTCATAGCTTGCTGGGGTGGATGTAGCAGGTGGGTGGGAAGGAAGATAGACAAATAGAAGAGATCAAGTAGGCTGTGCTGCATTGGAGGGTTGTAATTGGGATGAGGTGGATGATGGGAAGAGTGGAAACTCGCGAAAAAAATGTTGATGCTAGGTCTTTGAAATTTCGCGAGGTGGAAGATGTGGAATTCTTCCTGCAATTATTGGTTGGCTTGGATTTGGCGTTTTCAGGAGGCCGTTTTGCATGACCTTGGGGGAGTGCCGAATATGTTGACGTAGTCGGGCACAGGGTGGTGGTGTTCCTTGTTAAGTGTTGTACTCGAGCTTTTCCCTGAAATCTTCCATGAGTTAGCGTCCTGTCGCTACAATGTAGAGAGGCCCACGGTGAGAACTACGGATACAATAGATGAAGCTGGTGGATCTGCAGGATCATGTCTGCCTGATGTGAAAAGATACTTTGGGGGCTTTGAAGGATTTGTGGGCCGACATTTTACACTTCTTGCCGCGGCGAGGGAAGATGCTGTGTGCACAGGATGGATTGGTGGGGGAAGTGGAGTTTTGGAGGAGGTATTGCATGGAAAAACTCGTTGTGGAACGCAGATAAGATTGGACATGAGTGTGAGAGCATTGAGCTGGAGTCACTCAGCATTGGAAATGATTAACTATATCCTCAAAATATTAGAAATTTTTATATCAGGAACCTGACGATTCCAGTCATTTACTCTCCGGTCATACATGGCTCGAAATGATTAACTAGGTCCCCAGCTTGTGAGCTCTCCTGTGTTATCAGAGGATTTTAGTTGGTGATGCCCGTGTGCCAAAATATTCGCAACGTTTTGGCTGATGTGCCAGAGAGTTTGAGTGGATTATCAGTGGCCTCAGAGGTCTTGAGTGAATGTATCTGGAGTCTTGGTGATTTCCAGATCATTAGACGATTGTCCAAAATAATTAAGGGAGATTATCCGATGCCCATAGATAATATTAAGAGATTAGCATGGGATTCCAGGGGTTTTGATAGGATCAGCCTGTGTTCCGAGTGAAATCAGAGGTTTAGCTTCCGGTCCAGGTCGATTAACGTGAATTTTTCTGGGTTCTCTGTTGTGTAGAAAAGAAAAGCTCCTCCCTCAGTCCAACCGAGAGAGTCTCCCGGCTTCTTCGAGGATTTAAATGTTTGGAGAGGAAGGGTTGGCTTGGAGAGAAGTGTGACCAATTGCCGAGAGCAGCAGAAGATTCAGGAAGATGAGTTTCTGGTCCTGGATGGTTCTGCAGGATTAGCCTGGGGTTGAATATTATTTGAAAGTCTGAGTTCCCAGAGATAAGAGAAGATAAATTTGGAATCTTGGAGGATTTCGTTGGATCAGGCTGATGATGCGAAGAATTTAGATGATCAGCCTATGTTCCCAGAAAATTTGAAAGGATTCGGCTAGTGTTCCAAGATGCTCGACAGCATTAATATGTTGTCCCAGAAGTGATTTAATCTCCAAAAGATCTGAAATTATTCGACGTTTGTCACAGATGATTCAAGAGGTATGGCTCAGGTCTCACTGCATCCAAACGCACTTGCATGCAGTCCCAGATGTTTACAGAAGATTTGCTTGGTGTCGCAGAAAAGGCAAATGTATTTTCTGGATACCTTGTGAAGTCAAGCCGATTACCCAAGATCTTCAAGGTTTTGAGCCGATAATGCTGGTGACTGAAAGAATTTGAGTATGTTATAGACGTATCTCAGACAATTTCAGAGTATACCCTCTGGTCAGAGATGGTTTGAAAGGATTAACTTAGGATCTCAGTCGTTTGTGTGGAATTATGAAGAAATCTCAGGGTTTTGAGTAAATTACCTTGGATTCGAGATGATTAAACTATTGTCCATGAAGACTCATGTGTTTTGTAGATAAAATCATCCTTTATGGGGTTTTTGTGATTGACAGCATTTCACGAATGAGAGATGAACTTCAATGATGTGGGTAAAGGGATTCGCTCCCAACCAATGTTCAAAGAGACAGGAAGACAAATTAATAGACTGGGGTCAAAAATGAAAAGAAATGTCAAGAAGAAGAGAGCTGAAGGAGAGATGAAGAGAAAGGGGTGGCAAGAGAAACTTGATCGAAAGTTAGCTAGACAATGATATGCCAATTATTTTCTGAGGAAATTGTACCCTCAGAGACAATCAGAACCCGTTAACTATTATGAATTATTGTCTCTCATTAAAATTAAGAAACATTCTATCTAATTTGTCAACAGGAAGCCGGCACTAACAGTGTGGTAATAAACTAGGAATCTGAATTTTTGACGTGCAATGCTTGCTGAAGAAGGGGAAGCGGCAGTCTTCGCCATGTCTTCTGAAGTTTGGCTCGGAAGGCCATCTCAGCCATGAAGTTCAATAATTACAAGAAACACCCCGAGAGGTCATTGTTCAAAATGAATCCGAGGAAGATGGTGACAATTTTGCGGTTTTTGAAATTCATTTCTGGCACATCGCTTTGGATCTGGAGTCATTTGACAGCCAGGCCAGGTGAGGATGGCGGCATCCTTCCCGAACGGACATTACTGAAATTGGATGTTGCATGCTCCGTGTTCGCGGGCGCTGGAATGGCGATCATCATTAAACGCTTAATTCCAGATTTTTATTGAATTAAAATTTCACCATCTACCATGGTGTTTAAAGAACCCTGCCCCACAAGGACATTACCCAGTTTTCTGGATGAACAATCCAGCAGCAATACCAGTCTGCCATTGCCTTGTCATGCTTTGCTTGGGCCTGGAATCTGCTTCCTGAAGGGCCAACAGCAGCAGAAGCAACCTTCGCTTTCAATGTTGGGGCATGGTGGGATCGACCATGGGTGGGGGTGTGATATGGGTAAAAACTGCATACATAGCCGAAATGTGAACTAGTAATTGAACAATGGGCAAAAAAAGGGTGCTGAGGATTTTGTTTTAACGTTAAACACTTTGGAATTTCAAATAATTATTTCAAGTAACAAATGTCTACAATCCTCGCAGCCTAATGCAACGGTCAGAAAAATAAATGATTCCTTCCACACTTCATTAATTAATTTTCTGTAAAGCATTTCCACTGTGGAAATGGAGCAATACCTCCGGAGTCACGTTTATTCGTTGATGAGAGCTCATATTGATATCAACAGCTCATTTTACTTATATGACTTGAAGCAGTTCACCGAGTGCTCAATGGATATCTTTGAAATGATTCATTAATTTGTGCAATAGAGCAGCCCTGAACCCATCATCACATTGCCTTTCTGAGGAGCACATGAAGAGTCGTGGAAAGTATCGTTCTTGGTTCTCGGATTGCTGGTGACAGTGGTTCCCTGTCGACATACCTTGAAGCTAAGGGGTTTGGACATCACTCAAGAGCCGGTTGAAAGGAATATCGAATGGACAGAGGGAGCCAATCTTTCCGTTGACTCGAGTTTCTCACGACATTGGGAGGTACTCGTGTTAATGTAATGTGACTGGGATAAACTTACAGAAACGTTTCTGAATTAAAGAAAACATACACAACGGCTGTTTTGTGAAATTTGTAGATTGTTGTCAAGAAATGCCTAACGACTTGTTGATGTAGCTTGGCCAGCCAATCTGCCGTGGTCAACTAACTGACCTTAAATTTAATAGAAGTTCATGGTAATGTTGGTTATATGCCAGTGCAATTATCGTTTGTACTTTATACAAAGTACACTCGATAGCAGTTGTCAACAATTGAACACCATGTAACTACAAAGCAAATCCAAATGCGATGGTACATCGAGCCAGAGATCACTCCGGGATCGGATTTCTTCTGTGTAAACAAGAGTTCGAATCAGAACATCAGTGAGGGCAGACTTCTATATGCCAACGCACTAACAGAGAGAGAGAGAGTGAGAGAGAGAGAGAGCGAACAAAAAGCATTTCTCTTTTTCCAAACTTCACAGCTGAAAGGCCCAATCGGTGCAGGACATTTCTGAACAGCCATTGAAAGGATGATGAATTTCGTCACTACTCCACAGTCTTTTCACGTTCATATGACTCCTGCAAGCCTGGTTATGAAAAGGGAATATGTGACACTAACATGCATGTCTCCTTGTGTTCATGCATAATTAAATTTCCACGCATCGACAGCAGAGTAACAAATTGGCCATTGTTGGATGAATTCAAATCCAAACACGTGTAGGTCGATTAAACAGTATTTTATCACAGGTGAAATCAACAAAATCTTAATGAACTTGATTTGCTCCAGCGTCAGCATACCAGTGACAAATTTACTAAATGTATACGATTTCCACCAACAAGCCAGAACATTGGGGAATATATTTAAAACTTCGTGAGGCGGCTCAGGTTTGCCAGTGAAATGAGAAAATACCACGAGACAATATTTTGCGAAATGTCGCCAAAACTGCCAATAATATGTCAACAGTTCGTACACATGTACAATTGCAACTTGCCATTTTGTCAGCCACTGGGCTCAAATAATCCATTACAAGTGCGTGATGGAAATCGTTTTTTTAGAATCTGTATCAAATAGTATAACTGCCTGATGGGAACGGTTTATTTTCAGATGATGATGATCATGGTAGCAATAGGGGTCATGTTTTAATCGTCTACCATATCATGTTGCCTCCAGAGACGCCGTTTAATATGCTGCCCTCATTATTCCGCGATATACATCCCTATTTTAAAAGGGTAAATTCTCAACATCAAATTGGCCCTTCCGTGAAAATACAAAGGGTCGAAGTGGTTTTTCTTTTGGGCAGGGTAGGTTAAGACAGAGGCGCTGTACGCATGAATTTTACAGTCGCAGAATGCAAAGCTGCTGATGGCAGAACTGAAGGTAATGCACTGCGCCAAATGGACAACTGGTAATCATAAGGCAGTCAAATGTCAGCGTTGAGCACAATTGGCGACTTTCAAAAATGGACTTCAAAAAGATCTTGAACAACATAATTACATAAATGTGCTCTATTCGAAATTCTTTATTATCTTCAGACAGTTGTGTTGATTCTGGAATGAATTGAATAAAATAATATGAGAGAAATGAAGTAACCAAGGACAATAATTGTACTTGATTTCCATCAGTATAAAATGCACACATTTTGAAATACTGTTCACCAACTAATCTTAAGGTAACCCAAAGAGTGTAATGTTTTGTTTGAAGTTTCATTATTCACCTAGCACAAAAAGAGATTCTGTCATCATGAAAAACCCGTGTGTTGTCTGGTATGTTTTGAGAATCCATGGTATGGATAATTGAAAGTTCACCAAGCACCCCGCACGGAAAAGATTTAATGCTCTCCATTTACTTTGCCAATTCACTTTAGCAAATTATGTACCTTACGTACATTTTCCCTCATTATTCTGAACTCTCATGAGTATCGATCCAAACTACTCAATATCCCCTCACAAGACAAGAATTTCCTTTGCAGTCAATTTTCTAGTTTGACTTTGATTTGGTTCCCATGCAATTAAACTATAACCTTCCTCAGGTCAGGGGAGGCAATTCCCTACGCAATACTCTCAAAGCAGTCTCAGCAATGACGTGAAGGGTTGTGACAATGTTACCCGTCCATTATTAAGTTTGGTCAGTCAGCTCGATGGCCACTTTGCCATGCACACTGACGCACACAGCATGGTTCAAACCCCTGCATCGTCTAAGGCTATGAGGAAGCACACTCCTTCTCAAGCTAAACCAACACCAGTCTTTCCTCTCGAATGAGAGAGCAGTCCTATGGCCTGATATGACTGTAGCGACTTTACCTTCATTAATCAATTTCCATATTTCACTTAACATCTGTGCGAGACTTTCACCCCACTGTTTGTGGGAAGCATAAAAGTTCAAGCGAGATTGTATTGACAGTGAGAGGGCTCACGCCACAGTTGTCTTAATTTTGCAACACATTTTATCAAAAATCGCATCTCTTCGAACCCTTTTATTGTTTGCACAATACATGCGAAAAATATGAGAAAATGTTGGATGGGGCAATCGGAAAAAGGGAGAGAGAGAGAGAATACGCGATTAAGAGATGAACAGTCAGAGAGAGCAGGAGCAGAAAACGCTACCAATCCTGATGGCTTGCCATTGGCTGAGACATCAGTTTGGCCGAAGCTGACAATTTTACAGTTCCGGTCAGAATATGGTGAACTGTTCAGATATATGGAGGTATTAGTCCACCCAGGAATAGAATGTTAATTTGTTATTTGGTTTTGAAACAATGTGTAACATTCGATTGTGATGGTAAATGTATGTCTCAATTGCCATTTTATCAGTTTGAAAACTTGCGAATCACAAATCAATGCAAAGTTAAAAGATGATATGGTCAATGAATCAACTTGAAGATAATTTATTAACTCCCAAACCTTCTCATTTGTAGCGCTTACAATTGCTTATTTTATTGAAACAATTATTTGATCCTTGGGGTTGACAACATAGTTCGGCAAAAGTAATATTAACTGATTTATTGCTCTTATTTAATAATTGTTTGTGTTTTTACTTCCTCTGACACCATATTTGCAAGCATGCATAACTAGTTGCAGGTTGGTTCACAGTGACTAGCGAAAAACGTGAGTGTAAAACATGTCTTTTCATTTCAGAGCATATGAGAGCAACATATAATCAATATCTGGTGCGGTGGATAAATATTGAATTTCCATAGTTAGAGTCAAAATTGGTAATCACTTGCAGATCAGAGCTCAGGTGTTTTGATTTTTCAATGAAATAATGACTTGATACTTGTGTTTCCTCATTGAGGTGCAGTCATCTCCAGGGAATGGACTGAAAATTAATGGCGAACACGTTACATAATTATGATGTGGATACACGTAGTTATCGTAGTAAATTATGCAATTTGCAGAGTGCTACTGGTTTCAAAGCAAACCATGATAGATCTTCACTTTGATATCATGTGTGAATCCAATAAGTGTATCAAGAAATAACAACATAGAATGGAATTAATGTGTTTCTTTACTGAACTCGTGAAGTGCTGAACTTTAGAATCATAGGGAATGGACGCAACACTCCCCTCTTTAGCTCATCCCTGAACTTATTCTGGGTTCCCGCATAAATGAACGGATTAACGCTTGAACACAAAAATTGAAGCATGTACGCATTTTCTTCGAGAATAAATGTTGAGTCACTGAAATCAGAATCCGTGAAATAAGTAACGTTTGCAATCCGGACGTAGACTATGGTTATAAAATATAAAATATACAACACTATGAAGCTCGTGGAAATGGCAAAGAGTAAAACAATGGACTTTCTCCGCTTCTCCATCTCTGGATCTTTCTGATTGTCTCCACTTATTTGATTTCGGAGTCTTCTGCGAGCTCGATTTGCCATTATAATATGCCTCACGGTAAGAGCATTGAGCAGTAAAATTACCAAGAATGGCAGGCAAGGACTAAAAATCACGAGGATCAAGTCATATGCAACCCATGCTCGTGATTTATAAAATATCAATTTGATAACACAGAACCAGGGAACATTGTCGATTATGTACAGAGGTTCAAATATGAAATACCAGAAGATATTCCTAAGGTAACTCAGTGTGCAGACTATTCCTATGATCCACTGGGCTGTTTTATCGGTGCAGTAATTAATTTTCAATTTCTGACAACAAATGGACACAAATCGATCGAAGGTGAAAGCAACTGTCAACCAGGCAGAACAGTCTATGGATCCACATATTAAAGCAATCCGCAGGCTGCAGATCGGTGTAACGGACATGAAACTGAACGGGAAATAAATGCCAGTAATTCGGTTGAGTAAAACAGCAATGATGATGACCAGTAGATCCGTCACTGCCATGGATACCAGGTAGCCAGTGACACAACTGGAGAGACCACACTTTCCTCGAGAAAAAATTAGAATAACTGCAATGTTTGCTGCAAAAAAAGACATTCAGATTGTTAGGGGGATGTTGTGCCAAATGGCTAAAACATCGATTTTGGGAGGTGGTTTGCGTGCACGGGTGTATGAACAGGAAAGATAGAGAGTGAGTATAAAAAAAGAAGCTTCGCTGGTTATCACTAAATGAACAATGGAACAGGAATTGAGTTGGATGTCCAGTTTTGTGACAACACATGGAGTAGGAATGTTTTGTTGTCACTTGGTAATTTATATGCCTCGTATAATAATTACATAGCTGAGAAAATCGAAGGGAGAAAACAGTTAATGCAGCAACAATAAATGTCGAAAATATTCAAAAAACCTTAATGGCCGAAAAATGTCCAAATCCAGTGGGAGATGGTGGTTTTGTTTTTGGACTCGACAAATTTCTTGCCTTCAAAAGAAGAGAACCGAAACTTTACTTGTTACTTTTTTGGAGATGACTTTGCCGAAGGGGCGATTTAGCTCTCAGGACATTTGATTGCAAAAGGAAGGATGAGAGAACACGTAACTCAGCAAAAACGCAAGATTTCAATTCTCTAATGTTGCTTCTCATTTAGAAAGAAAAACCGATCGAGGTCCTGCCTTGCAAAACCTCCTCAACGCTTATCTGCATTGATGGTATGAACGATAATTTTCATTGTCATTATAAATGCTGGTTCCTGAAATTATGCTAGATAGAGTCACTATGATGTCACCCTGCATCTGTTGAAAACAGTGAAGGCACTGGATGGTTATTTTGGAGTACAGAATTTGATTGTTTGTGAAAGATAGTTTCTTATTGCAATTGATTGGCCACACAAACGAATTCACTTTTCGTGCAGTCTAAATGCTCACAATTTATGATGTCAATTCTCACGAATTGTGCTGATAGATGCGAATTTTAAAAAGAAGACTTTGACAATATGCATCTTTCTCAATTAAAAAAGGCAAGAATAAAGGGAGAGTTCAGTGCATTTTCGGAGAGTAGAACAATGAAGGACATAATTACACAGCAAACGTTACTGCAGATCAATCCCAGGCAATTTTTTTTGAGGATGGGAAAAAGGAGAACAAGACATTTCAGCGACTGAATGCAAAAACGTTTTTTACTCCGTATAGAAGGAAAAATAATATATTCAATGGCTGATCTGATTATTGCGTCTATCATTTGTGACGTGTTCTTTCTTTGATTAATGTTCAATTAAATAATTGTTTTGGTTATAGTAAATGGATAGTTTTCAACTTCTTGTTTTAACCAACTATTCGTTTGTCAGGTATTATACTGATAATATAAACATCAATAAACTGGAATAAAAATGCACAGCTTCATTCGCAGAAAAAACAAGATATCATTGCAGCATGAGATCATTGCCATACTTTCTCTCGAAGAAAACGTGCAACTGACAAAATCCAATAAAATCTATCTCTTGACGGTTGCAGGCTGTGATTTGCAATCACAACAAAATAAATGAATGTAATAAAATCAGGAATTGCTGTAATCACTCAGCAGTTCTTGCAGCATAGAACACAGAACATAAAACTTTGGAACAGAGCATAGGCCCTTCAATCCATGATGTTGTGCCGAGCTTTTATATTCATCAGAGTTCAACGTATCGTACACACCCCTCAGTTTACTGCCATTCATGTGCTGGCGCAGCAGTTGCTTTAATAAGCTTAATGCCACTGACTCTGATACCACCATGGCAGTTATTTTCACGCACCAACTACTCTCTGCACAAAAATATTAACTCTGACATGTCCACCGTAGCTTCCTTCAATCACATTAAAATTATGACCAGTTGTGACAGCTATTTCTGTACTGGGGAAATATATTTGCCTATCTATTCTATCTCTGCCACTCATTGTCTTTTCCATCTCTAACAAATGATTTCTGTACTTTCTTTTTTACCAGTGTGAAAAAAACCCAGGTCACGCAACCTTGCTTCATCAGCCAAACCATCCAAACCATGCCTCATCTTAGTAAATCTCTTCCGCAAACTCTCAATAGTATTTAAGTTCTTCCTGTAATGGGGCAACTAGACCTGGATGTAATATTCCAGGTGTTCTCGAAGCAGGGTTTTATAGAGCTTCAGCAAAACATCGCTGCTCTGTAGCTCAATACCCCAGTTAATCAAAGCCAAAACACCATCAGCCTTCTTAACAGCCTTATCGACTTGGGTGGCAACTTTGATTGATCTTCGGACTGAGATCCCAAGATCCCACTGTTAATACACACTGCTACGAATCCTGTCTTAATCCTTGTATTTAACATTCAAATTTGACCTTCTAAAATGAATCTCTTCGCATGTCTTCAGAGTGAACTCCATCTGTCACCTCTGCACAGTTCTACATTCTGTAAAACACTTACTGTAAGCTGCCGTAGCCCTCGTCACTACCTGCACCACTAGCGACCTATGTGTCATCGGCAAATTTACTCATCAACCTCTCCACTTCCTCCTTCAAGTCAGTCATCAAAATTTCAAAGAGCAGAAACCCATGAACAGACCATAGTGGGACACCACTCGTCCCCGACATTCAGTGAAATACTTATCATTGACTATCACTTGCTGTCTTCTTTCTGCCAGCCAATACTGCACCCAGACAGGCAACCTTCCCTGTATCGTATATCCCCTAACTTTCTGAATGAGGCCACTTTGTGGAATCTTATCAAATGCCTTACTGATACCTATATATTCCACCCGACCTTCATCAGCTTGACTCCTCACATTCTCAAGGAACTCAATGAAGCTTCTGAGGAATTACGTGCCATTACAAAGCCATGCTGAGCATCTTAAAGCAAACAGTGTTTTTTTTCTCAGAGGCAAACATGCTGTATCCCAGAATTATTTCCAGTAACTTGCTTACCACTTGCATAAGACTGACTTCTCCGTAATTCACAGGGATTTCCACATTTCTTTTCTTGAGCAGAGGAACAACATCCCCCTCCCTTAACTCAGCCAACACTTTCCACGTTGAAAGTGAAGATGGTGACCTTATCACCAACGGCGCAGGAAACTAATGCCTCGCTTCCATAGTAACCTTGGATGTGTCTGTTCCGCCACAGGGGACTTATCGATGATGATACTTCCCAGAATTTCCAGCACATCCACTTCCTTAATTTAGAGTTGTTCAAGCATATCCACCTGATATACGGTGTTCAAATTATCATGAAGGACCATCCTTCGAGTGAATACAGAAGCAAAAATCAAATTTCTATCCTCTCCTATCTCTTCTGACTCCAGGCACATGTTCGCTCTACTATCCGTGATTGTCCCTACTGTCTCTCTTAAAATTATTTTACTCCTTTCAGACATGGAGAACGCCTTTGGGTTTTCCTTAATCATTCTTGCCTAGGCTTTTTCGTGCCCCGTCCATGCTGTTCTCAGTCAATTTTAGAGGTCATTCTTGTCTAAATTTGTGTCAGATTCTGCCTTGCTCGACATTAAGTACACTTCCTTCTTTCTTTTGTAAAGAAGTTCCTGTGCTCTTGTCTTCCGAGACTCCTTCATTTTACCATTCCTTGCCTGTCTCAGTGGGACAAATGTATTCAACACTCGCAACAAATACTCCACAACAGCCTCCACACTTCTTTTGTGCATTTCCCGTAGAACAATTGTTCCCAAATGATTATCCACAACAATTGTCAATTAGCAATCTAATCTTCCCTCCCCCAACTAAATACTTTCGTTTAATGTCGGAACCTATCTCCCTCCATGGTTGTGGTAAATGCGATGCAGTTGTGGTTCCTGTCATCAAATTCTTTCCCACTGTGAGTTCTAACACCTGGCTTGGTTCGTTGTCCAGTACCAAAACTAATATGTACCATCCACCACACCCCTTCTCCATGGTGCACAGAACTACAACTTAAGTCGGAAATACTTCCTGGACACACGTAACAAAAATGACAGAATCTAGACAATCTGCGATAAGGAGGCTCTAATCAATGTTGGGGAACTGAAGGTCACTCAAAATAACAACTCTATTGATTTTGCACCTTTGCGAGATCTTCTGCTGAATCTATTCTTTCGTGATTCTGCTGAAAATGGGGCCGGGGTGTTGGGACGTCCGATACAAAACGCACAATAAATTGACTGCTACTTTCTTTTTAATGATATTGACCCTTACAGATTCAGTAGACAAACCTTCCTTAGCAATTTTTTCTGCAGTTTTGATGCACTCTCTAATTAACAATGTTAATCCCCTTTCTCTCTTACACCATTACTGTTATTCATAAAATAACGAAACCCGGGAATGTCCAGCAACGACTCCCCCCCCCCCCCCCGTGAAATCCATGTCTCAGTTTTGCCCCCAGCATCGTAATCTCTGGGGAGAGAAAGCAGCGTTGACGTGTGGGGTTCTTTGGAACTAACAGAATGTTCACTGCATCAAAAATGATGTTAAATGTATGGAACAAGTACGTGCTTCGGATACAATGGAGAATCAACGACATTGTAACTTCTTAATGGAACTTTCAAAGAAGAGAATCTGTTGCAAAATTGCAGATCTGTTTGTTGAAGTGTTAACATTTGTTCTTAAATACAAAAATAAATTCTGTTCAAAGAGATTGAAATTTGTCTTTACAAACATACATTCTGAAAATTAAAATGGGGAATATTACACTCGAGTGATCTCGCAAGATTTAATGCCATTGACGTAAAGACACTTTTAGCACTGATGTATTTCACAATTACTCCATTCAACAGAACTGAATTCCCTACCTGGAATCCCGATAGCTGCAATGACAGGGTAGTAAATGGCAAAGATCAGACCTTTTGGTGTCCCGTGCATTTTTTATGAGGAACACTTTTGCCATTGTGAAATGCAAATGAATGACTGTCACACTTATACATAATGGCAATCTCCCGGGAGATAATTAGCTCATTTGTTTATTTTTAAACTAAAATCCGTGAATTGACACAACCAGGTAAACATAGCAAAATTTTGTTTCTTTTTTCAATGAATATAATTTATTTTTCACGGAACCAAATTCGTGTGTGAAGTGCAATCCAAGAATCGTCAGAATGATAGAAATTAGATTTGCTTCTGGAATGCAAAGGAAAAATAAAATCAATGGTTTCAAAGTTGGAAATGGCCGCATCACACAAATTATTGCCAAGGTTAACAGTTGATTTAGCACATCATATTACTGACGAGAAATTTGCAGTCCGGCCACAAATACCATCACGTCTTGTCAAGTTATCAACACTCACTATTCTTCAACCATGTGATCATAGCTCACGAGGAAGTTGGTTCCACATTATTTTGAAACTGTACACTAATTTGGATATAATTATATTTATTCAGTGTGTCAGTTCCCGTTGAACACAAATGTGTTCTGCATCCTTAAAGAAACTTTGTTTTTTTCTCAATGAATCTCAGAACTTCATTCGAAGTTGTCATTGGTATGTAGATATGGATTAAGATTTATGTTATAGTGTCAGTGGCACCTAGGTATACTGAAAACTCTATAATGCCGCCACGCTGTGGCGCTTCCTTCGATTGCAGAATATCAAAGTATTTTGCGTAAATTGTAAAAAAAAAGAATTAATCGATAGAAAATTTGATGTTATTGGAACAGTGTCGACAAATCATACTGCTCTTTCAAGAGACGTTGCTCTCACTGATCGCCCAGTCACCGCCACCCCACATCATCGCTGGAGTCCTTGCCATTTTCTCCTTCTCTCGATAGCGACAGTGACAAGCTGTGTGAGTCTGGCCACATGAGCCAATGTGCGGCTGAGCTTCGTTCTCAGGGGTTGACTGCTGCCACAAACTTCAGATTTAAAACAGTTTGCTTTCACTATCATTGTGGTTCATTGAATATTACAGTGTTTATTTCAGCACTTCAGCAATATTGTCTTGGTTTTGAAGAGGTGTAGTTAGAAGCTGATGTATTCGTCAAGAGCTGGCTTCGTACATTCCATACTGACTTACTGATATCATGTTTACAACATCATCAACTTCATCATCATATGGGTTGGAAGATGAAGAAACTGATTCAAAGTAAATTGTATGCAGGCAGCAAATTCCCCATGGTTAAACGTAAGCTTGAGAGGTAAAAAGGAAAAAACAGACGGAGAGGCCAATCTGCGCTGAGCATGCAACTCACAAGAATGCCGTTCAACCCATTGCATCACGACCGGTCAAAAACAACAACATCGATTTTACTCTCACGTCCAGCACTTGATACACTGCTTTTATTTCATAGAACATAGAACAGAAAAATACAGCGCAGTACAGGCCCTTTGGCCCTCGATGTTACGCCAATTAAAGCCCACCTAACCTACACTAACCCACTATCCTCCATATGCCTATCCAATACCCGTTTAAATGCCCATAAAGAGGGGAGATCCACCACTGCTAATGGCAGGGCATTCCATGAACTCACGACTCGCTGAGTAAAGAATCTACCCCTAACATCTGTCCTCTACCTACCACCCCTTAATTTAAAGCTATGCCCCCTCGTAATAGCTGACTCCATACGTGGAAAAAGGTTCTCATGGTCAACCCTATCTAAACCCCTAATCATCTTGTACACCTCTATCAAGTCACCCCAAATCTTCTTTTCTCCAATGAAAACAGCCCCACGTGCCTCAGCCTTTCCTCATTTGATCTTCCTACCATACCAGGCAACATCCTGGTAAGATTCTTCTGCTCCAGTTCCAGTACCTCCACATCCTTCCTATAGTATGGCGACCAAAACTGCACAGAATACTCCAGATGCGGCCGCACCAGAGTCTTATACAACTGCAAAATGACCTCAGGACTCCGGAACACAATTCCTCTATCAATAAAAGCCAGTACGCCATATGCCTTCTTCACCGCACTATTTACCTGGGTGGCAACTTTCAGAGACCTGTGTACATGGACACCAAGATCCCTCTGCTCATCCACACTGCCAAGTATCCGACCATTAGCCCAGTACCCCATCTTTTTGGTACTCATCCTCACCAAAGTGAATTACCTCACAGTTACCCACATTGAACTCCATTTGCCACCTTTCTGCTCAGCTCTGCAGCTTATTTATATCCCGCTGTATCCTGACACATCCTTCCTCACTGTCAACACTCAACCGACTTTCGTATCATCTGGAAACTTGTTCATCCAACCTTCTAGCCGCTCCTTCAGGTCATTTATAAAAATGACAAGCAGCAATGGTCCCAAAGCAGATCCTTGCGGAACTACGCTAGTAACTGCATTCCAAGATGAACCTTTACCATCAACTACTACCCTCTGTCTTCTTCCAGCCAGCCAGTTCCTAATCAAAAACTCCAACTCACCCTCAATGCCATACCTCCGTATTTTGTGGAGTCGGCTACCATGGGGAACCTTATCAAACGCCTTACTAATATCCATATACACCACATCTACCGCTTCACCCTCGTCCACCTCCTTACTCACCTTCTCAAAGAATTCAATAAGGTTTGTGAGGCACGATCTGCCCTTCACAAAACCATGCTGACTATCCTGGATCACATTATTCTTATCCAGATGTTCATAAATCCTATCCCTTACAATTCTCTCTAAGACTTTGTCCACAACAGAAGTGAGGCTCACCGGCCTATAGTTACTAGGGTTATCCCTAATCCCCTTCTTGAACAAGGGAACCACATTTGCTATCCTCCAGTCTTCTGGCACTCTTCCTGTAGACAACGAGGACATCAAGATCAAGGCCAATGGCTCTGCAATCTCCTTCCTTGCTTCCCAGACAATCCTGGGATAAATGCCATTAGGCCCAGGGGACTTATCTATTGTCACACTTTCCAGAATTAACAACACCTCTTCCCTCCATACCTCAAACCCGTCCATTCTAATTAATTGTTACTCAGTATTCACATCGGCAACAATGTCCTGTTCCTCAGTGAATACTGACGAAAAGTATTTATTCAGTGCCTCCCCAATCTCTTCAGCCTCCACACGCCACTTCCCACTACTGTCCTTGACTGGACCTCTTGCTACGCTAGTCATTCTTTTATTCCTGACATACCTGCAGAAAGCCTTTGGGTTTTCCTTAATCCTACCAACTAAGCACTTTTCATTACCCTCCTTGCTGCTCTTAGCTCTCTCTTCAGATTCTTCCTGGCTACCTTATAACTATCAATCGCCCCCAATTGAACCTTCACGCCTCATCTTCACATAGGCCGCCCTCTTCCCTTTTACAAGGGATTCCAATTCCTTATTAAAGCACGGCTCCCTCACACTATCGTTTCCTCCCTGGCTGACAGGTACATACTTATCAAGGACACTCAATAGTTGCTCCTTGAACAAGCTCCACATATCGATTGCGCCCTTGCTTTGAAGACTACTTTTCCAAGGCACGCATCTTAAGTCGTGCCTCACCGCATCATAATTTCCCTGTCCCCAGCGATAACTCTTGCCCTGCAATGCACACGTATCCCTGTCCATCACTCGAGTAAAAGTCACCGAATTGTGGTCACTGACCCCAAAGTGCTCACCTACCTCCAATTCTGACACCTGGCCTGGTTCGTTACCCAGAACCAAATCCAGCATGGCCTCACCTCTTGTTGGCCTGTCTACATATTGTGTCAGGAAACCCTCCTGCACACATTGGACAAACACCGACCCATCTAACAAACTCGAGCTATAGCTTTCCCAGCCAATATCAGGAATGTTAAAGTCCCCCATAACAACCACCCTATTACTTTTACTCTTCTCCTGAATCATCCTCGCAATCCTTTCTTCGACGTCTCTAGGACTATTAGGAGGCCTGTAGAAACAGGGTGACCTCCCCTTTCCTATTCCTAACCTCAGCCCAAATTACCTGAGATGGCGAGTCTTCATCCATCGTCCTTTCCACCACTGTAATACTATCTTTGACAAGCAACGCCACACCTCCCCCTCTTTTACCCCCATCTCTGACCCTACTAAAACATTTAAACCCTGGAACCTGCAACAGCCAATCCTGTCCCTGTTCTATCCATGTCTCTGTAATAGCCACAACATCGAAATCCCAGGTACCAACCCACGCTGCAAGTTCGCCCAACTTATTTCATATACTTTTTGCATTGAAGTATACACACTTCAAGCCACTTTCCTGTTTACAGGCACCCTCCTTTGATATTGATGCCATGTTCCTAATCTCCCTACACTCCAGGTCCTGCACCCTAAAACAACAGTCTAGGTTCCTGTGCCCCTGCCGAATTTGTTTAACCCCCCCCCCAAAGAGCACGAGCTTACGTTCCCCCAAGGATATTGGTGCCCCTCAGGTTCAGGTGTAGACGATCCTGTTTAAAGAGGTCCCACCCTCCCCAGAAAGAACCTCAGTTATCCAGATACAGGAATCCCTCCTACCTGCACCATCCCTGTAGCCAGGCATTTAACTGTTCTCTCTCCGTATTCCTCGACTCTCTATCACTGGCACGGGTAACAAACCAGAGACAACCACTCTGTTTGCTCTAACTCTGAGCTTCCAAACTAGCTCCCTGAAAGACTGCCTAACATCCTCAGCCCTCCTCCTACCTATGTTTTGGTGCCAATGTGGACCACGACTTCGGGCTGCTCCCCCTCCCCCTTAAGGACACGGAAAACACGATCAGAGACATCACGTACCCTTGCACCTGGGAGGCAACATACCAAACGTGAGTCTCTCTCGCCCCCACAAAACCGCCTATCTGTGCCCCGAACTATCGAGTCCCCAATAACTATTGCTCTGCTCTTCTCCACCCTTCCCTTCTGAGCAACAGGGACAGGTTCAGTGCCACAGGCCTGAAACCCATTGCTTACCCCTGGTCAGTCCCCCCCCCCACAAGTATCCAAAACGGTATACATGTTCTTGAGGGGTGTCCCTGCACTGGTTGCTTCCTCCCAGTCCCCCTCACTGTCACCCACTGTTTCAAAAATACAAAGGAAATATTTACGCTTCAGAATATTTATGACTCCTGCAGTTATTGGCAATGGTTTCTAGAGCCCCACTACTTGCTGGGCGAAAGAAATTTTCCTGGCATGACTTCTAATCCTCCTGTCTCCTACATTAAAATAATTGACCACTTGAGCAAGAGGAAATGTTCGTTCCTTTTTGCAGTGTCTGTGCGACTCATAGTTTTATGCATCTCAATCACGACTCCATCAATCTCCTCTTATCGACGAAAAATAACACTAATGTTTCTATCCTTATAAGTTGAACTGTCGAATCCTGGCAAAATGCGACAAAATCTCTTAATCACACTTTCCACTGCAATTAAATGCTTCATTTCATACTGCTTCCAGAACAGGAGACAACGTCCTGCTTTATGCAATTCTAGCATAAACTCTCTGATTGTATTTGCTATTCGTCAGCCAATTACTCGAAAGTGATTGTTTTTATCCCATTAGCGTTCTGCATCACTTCAGCTTTTTTGTCTGATTTTGTAATTGACAGGTGTGAATGCAAACGTAGATTTCTCTGTTCCGGTTTGCATCAAGAATCAACCGTTGATTGTATCGTCCATCTGCTGTTTTGTCCTGTCGTAGTGCACCACGTTTCATTTATCTGGATCAAATTATATCTTCCATTCTGTAGCCCACATGCGCAAGCTGTCTATATTTTCCCGAATCTGTCAGTTTAACGAAGTATTCCAAAGGTATTCCCTGCCAAAGCCAATTGGATAAATAATTCCAAATTTATGGGACGACTTGAGACACTGTCTTGTGTCTTGTACCACTCAGCTAGATCTTGGTCTAATTTGAAAAAAATTGCTTGGATTTCATGGCAAGGAGATTCTCTGTCAAGGCCCCATTTGGAACATTATTAAAAGCGTGGTTGATGCCCACGTCACATACGTCAAATACACAGACCTCATCTGCAGCCCGAGGTTGCCACTTCGAAAAATGCAATCAGGTTGGCCATATATGAACTCAAAAACCAAAACCAGTCTGAATGGCCTTGCTTAATCTCTGCCTCTCCAAGTCCAGTTAATTCTGACTCCGAGAAGTGCTTCCAGTTGATTCGTGTCTCAATCAGTTTAGACTGAATGAACTATATTTTTCTCTTTTATGTATACAGCGAGGGAAAGATAAAAGTTTGAAGTTGTTTAATACCTCCGAAGTATCAATTTATCATTATATTATGCATAATGTGCAATTCATGCGGTTTATTCAGTTACTCGTTCTGTATTCCAAAATGGCGCCAGGACGAGACGCTATTTCACTGGATCTAGTTTCAATTGTCAATACCAAATCAATCTGAATTTCAATCCTCCTTTTAAACGAGATTTCAACTGCAACAGTTTCTTGAGCTGCGAGCATTCATGGCAACTGGATTATCTTTTGATCACCTTCGTGTCCAGATCTTTCTCTTGCTGTGACAATAAAACATTCTCCATGCCTAGTATTGCAGCGTCATCACAAACTGCAACAGCGAAAGTAACTGAGCAGTAAACAGTCCTTTTCGCAAATCCTTACACTTTTCAAGATTATACCAGAGTAGTTTTTTTTTTGTATTTTGCTCTGCAGTAATTCACTTAAGTGTTTTGGTCCTGCAGGAAAGAAAATGAGACAAATCGTTTTTTTTCAATGGAACAATGAAGTGCAAAGAACCGGAATTGCAGACTGATGTCGAAATTAAATAAATTGAGATTGCTATGGCAGGTTATGCGATGCCTTGCTGTTGCCACAGTGCGCTGTTTGACAGCTCAAACACGGTGGAGATACATCTATATCAGTTGTTTTCAGCACAGAGAACTTGAAAATGAACTGGATATGCGGGAAGATGATCAATGTCTCAGTAGGAGAGCATTTTGGCCTTCCGGACGATAACTTGCGATATTTTAAATACTGATGTTCAAGAAAACCTGGAGCCATTTGGTGAGGGTGCTGAATTAAAGGGTCAATCGCATGCAAATTAGACAACAATTTGGGTATGTTCATTTAAAGCAGTACCTTGAGGGCGAATGCACATATGCTCGGTGAACCATTTGAAGACGCACTGACGAACGTAAGGGGAATAGACTTACCTGCATAACTAAACAATAAGAGTGTCAGGATTGATGAACCATGGATGACAAGAGATATTTGAAGCTTCGTCTAAATGAAAATTAAAGTGTACAATAGGTTTGGGAGGCCGCAAAGTGAGGAAACCCGTGATGACCATACAGATATGAGTAAGAAAGTTAAATGTGGAATCAGTTGGCTGAAAATGGACAGAAAATATCTTTAATACACAGTGCCATGTGGAACCGCAATACCTTATAAGCATGCATTTGAAGAAAGAGTGTGGGAAGGGAAAGAGTAGGCCGACTCAAGGACAAAGGAGAGAAGTCATGCATGGAGCCACAGGAAGTGGGAGAGATCCTTATGAGCACTTTGTATCGGTTTTCACACAGGATAATAATAGGACTAATGTCGAGGACAGGAATGCATGACACAAAATCCAGAGAACGTCAGTAGACAGAAGGAGAAAGTTTTATGAATCCAAAATTGCATTGAGATAGAGAGGACCACATGGCCAGATGGGATCTATCCCAGGTTACTGCGAGAGTCAAGAGAAGAAATATCTGGGGCATCAGCAGATGTCTTCACATCCTCTTTAACGGCAGGTAAGGTTCCAGCACACAGGAGATTGGCCGATGCTTTTTCTTTTTGTTAAGAATAAAAACAGGGAAAACATTGCAAATTAGAGGCAACCAGTTGAAGGTGAGTAACTGTGGCATAATTTTAAATTGGAGGCTTATGAAGTGGAGATTTGATTATTTTCTATCTTACTGATGATGTGTTGTGAGCTCAGGGGTTGAGTGCCTGAGTTGCAATGTCCAGCAGGTTATTTGTTAGCTAAGTTAACCTACTAACCTTTGAAATACGTTTTCAATGCGCTTTTGATATATGAATACGTTCACGACTACTGTTCTAATGCTGAACTCTGATATTTTTGTATGTCGTGTAGTTTCATCAGTAGAGTCATGATGGCCTGACATCCCTCTCTTGTATTAAGTATTCTATGATTCTACAGAGATTGTAAACATGTGTTCTGATTTCAATGTTTATGGGTTTGACATCCTGGAATGTCCGATATAATTCAGTTTCATTGAAGAAGAATTGAAATACAGGCATCTACCATGCGATGCAGAATCTACTTGCCTCCTCCATGTTATCTGAACAACTTTGTCACGCTACTCAAAAAAGTTGACTTGTGCTGACCTTTTCTTTCAATGACACCCCTGACAGGCTGTTATGGGTTTTATTCAGTTTGCATACATTAAACACTTATATATCTAGTGAGTTTTGGAAGGTGTCACGAGCACCCAAACAATATCGACCCAAATTCCCTTGAAAGACTGACATACTGAAAGAGATCGAAGGGTGCCTTACTAATTTTAAACGAAGCCTGCAATCGAAATTTTCTTGCCAACCTCCCGTTCCCCAGGCCTTCAGCAAATGTTTGAACCTGGCACAAGTCCATGAAAGTACCTTATTGAATATTTAAGGCCATCACGAATCATTATCCTGCTTGGTTTTTCAACCCCGCTCGGCCAGAAAAAAAAGTTTACTTAATATTCATGGAGTTCGTTGGATTTTTATGAACGGTTTCACTTCAGTTCTGCTTGTGTATATTCAGCTTTGTTCTGCATCGCTTTTTGAAACGTGGTTGTCAAATCGAATATTTTTGTATGTCCACTTTTGACAGCACAATTCTATTTTGAAATCGCGTTGCAAAATAAATGTGCATGGTATTGGTGTTTCAGATCTGAGCACCTGTGGATATTTCACAGATTCCTTACAGTGTGGAAATATGGTATTTTTCACAGCAAGTCCACACTTACTCTTCGAAGAGTACGCCATCCAGTTCAATTCCTCTACCACTGCACCATCACCTGAAAGCTCCGAAAGCTAATGCTTCCAATTAAACTTTTGAACTAAAACCTAATGTAGTGTGATTTTTGAATTTGTCCTATGACTGTTGATCTACTTTTCTCCTGACGAATGCACCTATCATTTCAAATCCCTGAACACGATTAGCTTTGCGAATTTAACTGAACTGTTCATCTTGGGACTGTGGGAAGAAACAGAAACACGTGGAGAAAACCCAAGCAGACACTGGAAGAATTATGAAACTCCACACAGACTGTCCCCCGAGACTACAATCGAATCCGGGCGTACCAGGGACAGTGAGGCAGCAGTGCTGACCATTGAGCTACTGTGCTACCCGAATGATGCTGCATTTTATTCGAGTTACATGTTCTGCAATGCTGTTCGATAGATCGCATTAATTGCACATTTTCGCCTTCATTTTCCTTTTGAATGCGCATATTCAAGCATTATTTGTTTGGGCTAGTTTCTGTTCAGTTAATTTGAATTGCATTGGCTTTCATTTGATCTTATTCAATAAAACTCCTGAGGCAAAGTTGCCATGATTAATGTTTCTGAATTGCTCGCTAGTTTTGCATTTTGAAGAACTTGTATGAAGGCAAATTAGAAAATCATCAGTAAATCTACACTGTAATCATGATCATTACCCCACGAGCAACTGAACACAAGAATGAACATTTCCCATCAACCACTACCACGTGTCATTTTTTAAGCTAACCAATTTCTGGTCCAAACCGCTAAATTGCCCTCAACCCTATGTATCTGTATTTTCTGTATCAGCCTACCGTGCAGAACCCTATCAAACGCTTTCCTGAAATCTGTATGCACCGCATCAAGTGATTTAGCCTCACCAACCTGTGTGGGCAAATTCTGAAAGAATTCAGAAAGTTTTGTGAGGCATGACCTCCCTTCAAAAAATCATGTTGACAATTCTTTATCAAATATTCCTTACCAGACAATTAAACGTCCATTCACCCATAACCCTTTCAACGCTTTACCGACCACTGAAATAAGGCTCACTGGTCTATGATTACCAGGGTTGCCTCGACTCCCCTTCTTTAACAACCGGACAGCATTTTCTATCTTCCAGATATCTAGCATTATTCCTGTAGACAATGACGACATAAAGACCAAACCAAAATTTCTGGAATCTCTTCCTGAGCATCCCGGAGAATCCTGGCATAAATCGCAACTGGCCAAGGGGACTTGTGTATTTTCACAATTTTCAGAATTTCCAACAACTCATCTTTTTGAACCTGAATCCAGGCTAGTATAATAGCCTGTACATGAATATTCTCGGAACCATTGTCTTTTACTTTTATGAATAGTGATGAAAATTCGTCATTTGCCGCCGGTCTTATCTCTTCAGATTCCACACACAACTCCCCACTCCTATCCTTGACTGACCCACTTCTTACTCTGTTTTTTATTTGCTCCTGATATACCTGGGAAAGCTTTCGGGATTTCCTTGATCGTACCTGCCAAAGAAGCTTCGTATCCCCTACTGGCTTTTCTACACCATCTCTTTAGGCCTTCCTCGCTTACTTGTGATTCTCAACCTGATCTTCAATTCTCATTTCTACAAGAGCCGCCTTCTTTCTCTTGACAGAAATTTAACTTCTTTAATAAACTACGATTCCCTCGCTCTTACACTTTCACCTTACCTGACAGGTACACACTTATTAACGACACGCAGTAGCTGTTCATTAAACAAACTCCACGTTTCAATTGTGAACAATTTACCACAACAAAAACTTTCTCGTGAAAGCAAGCTGAACACATTAACCCGAATTCAATGCATCAAATTCATCTGTGCTGTACAATCTTATTAACGTTGAAAGAAAAGTCTGTGCTGTTCTTGCATGAACATCTGAATCAGTTTAGCCTGTTTCATCCTCAGATTTGTGATAAATGTGAACACTTCTGTCCAGAGAAAGAAAACATCTGTCAGTGACTTTTATTCCATGATAGATATAAGGTACAGCTGGCAAAAGTTAAACGTTTTCACATTCACTAACACGCTGTCTCCTCGGCAGCTGAATTGCTTGCCCACGCTGATTCAGTCAACATCATCCTTCCGGTTTCTGGATTAGTGGTGCTGGAATAACACAGCAGTTCAGGCAGGAACCGAGAAGCAGTAAAATCGACGTTTCGGGCAAAAGCCCTTCATCAGGAATGCAGGTAGAGAGCCTGAAGGGTGGAGAGATAAGCGAGAGGAGTGTGGGGGTGGTTAGAAAGAAGCATAGAGTACACATCCACCAATATCATTTATTGTATCCGTTGCTCCCGAAGCGGTCTCCTCTACATTGGGGAGACTGGACGCCCCCTCGCAGAGCGCTTTAAGGAGCATCTCTGGGACACCAATCAACCACACCGATCTGTAGCCCAATATTTCAACTCCCCCTCCCACTCTACCGAGGAAATGGAGGTCCTGGGCCTCCTTCACCGCCGCCCCCTCATCACCAGACGCCTGGAGGAAAAAACGCCTCATCTTCCGCCTTGGAACACTTCAACCAAGTGCATCAATATGGACTTGAAAAGTTTCCTCACTTCCAACCCGAGGTCCAAACTCACCTCGGACATCTTCCATTGACATGGATCAGGACGTATTGGGACATCTAGCAGCAGCAAATATTACAGGTCACTGTTGACCAAAACAGAATTTGTTAAAGAAAAACATTTTCTGTGCTCCCATCAAGAACTCTTTCAGGGCAATGTTAATTATCAGCCATAATTGTGGCTTGCTCGCCCACGACCGATTCGGTGTAATATCCACTCTTTATATGTTTGACCGGTTGCCTTCTTCCATATTTAAGGCTTTTCATCAGAACCAGGAGAATTTTCATGTGTCTGAACCACAACGAGAGGTGGTCTAACAATGTGCAAGTTGCCAGGTGTGATTGTCGAAACCAAAAGGGCGAGAATGAGATGGTAAAGAGCGAACAGAAAATGATAGTGTTCAGATGAACTCGAATATAACTAAATAAGCTTCAGGAAATGTTACCGTTCACAGACAAATGGTCATCCGGAAAGTCACAAAAAGAGAAAGTTTTGGAGAAACCCATTAGGTCTGACTGCATCTGGAAGAGGGAAAAAAGGTTACTTTTCCTCCTTCTGAACTGTTGCGAATGAGAAACGCAAAATTTGATCAGCCATTACAGAAACGTTACAAATATATAAGACTGTCTGTCTGAGCAAATTGCTGGTCTATTTCGACCACTGGTTTCTCTGGCATGTTATTCGTGCTGATGTTGTGCTGTTGCTCTTCTACGCAAGTGTGTCTGTCAGTTGCCTCCGGGTCGATTGATACATTGAAATTGTGTAGCAGTGAGAGCTTTCCAAAAGATTTTACAAAGAACGGTCCCAGTAAAAGTTAATTTCTTTGCAATATCACCACCAAGCAGCATTGCAAGCAATCAGATCGCAGAGTGGCACAGCGGGAGTGTGTTGGGCCTTTAACCCAGAGAGGAGAAAGTAAGGACTGCAGATGCTGGAGATCAGAGCGAAAAAATGTGTTGCTGGAAAAGCGCATCAGGTCAGGCAGCATCCAAGGAGCAGGAGAAATGACATTTCCGGCATAGGCCCTTCTTCAGGAATGAGGAGGGTGCGCCAAGCAGGCTAAGATAATAGGTAGGGAGGAGGGACTTGGGGGAGGGGCGTTGGGAATGCGATAGGTGGAAGGAGGTTAAGGTGAGGGTGATAGGCCAGAGAGGGGGTGGCGCGGGGAGGTCGGGAAGAAGATTGCAGGTGAAGAAGGCGGTGATGAATCCGAGGGTTGGGACTGAGATAAGGTGGGGGAGGGGAAATGAGGAAGCTGGAGCTATCATCCTGTAAAGAACAAGAGATGGAAACAAAGAAATAAAGAGGGAGAAGATTAAATATGAGTGTAAGCTGGCCAGTAATATAATAGAAGACGGCAACAGGTTCATTAGATATATACAGCGCAAAAGAGTAAAAGTGGATATTGGGCCGCTGGAAAATAACTCTGGAGAGATCGTCGTGGAAACAAGGAAATGACTGAGGAACTGAAAAATAACATCGTGTCAGCCTTCATGTTGGAAGACACGAAATATATCCCAAAAAATCAACAGTGTTTGAGGGCAGACCTGAGTATGGTGGCAATAACCAAGGAGGATGCGCTAGAAACATTGAATGGCTGTAAGGTGGATAAATTACCTTGCATAGATGCACTACAACCAGAGTCTTAAGGGAAATTGTTGAGTTGCTGAGGCAGTGGAGGCCTCCGTGGTAAATTCTTCAGAAATCTGTCGATTCAGGCAGGATCCCAGAGGACCGGAATGTCGCTAACGAGACTCTGTTGTTTATGAAGTGAGTAAGGCAAAAGATGGAATATTTCAGACCGATTAACCTAACCTTGATCATAGAATCGATTGTGAAGAATGAGATTTCTGAATGCTTGGAAGTGCAAGGTTTTATCAAAGGGACGTGATGTCTCAAAGCTTCTACAATTCACTGAGGAACCAACGAGCAGCTTAGACCAATTGCAGTCAAGACATGGACTTCAAGAAGTCCTTTTGACAAGGATCCAAAAAGGAGACCACTGAGTAAAATGAAAATCCTATTGCATTACAGACAAATTGCTAGCATGGATAGACGATTGGCTGTCTGGCAGAGAGCAGACAGTGGGGTTAAAAGTGTTTTTTCTCAGAATGATTGCAGTTGACTGGTGGTGTCCTGCAAGTCTCAATGTCAGAACCACATCTTTTTACTTGATACATTAACAATCCAGATGAAGCAGTTTAGGGAATTCTGGCGATGTTTGCAGAAGATAAATCTTTTAACCACTCAAATCGCCTTGGAGGGAGAAGCGAATCCTGCTACCTCAGCTGGTTGAACAAGAGATTTTCAATTTCACCTCTAATGTTTCACACAATGTACCGATGAAATTTTGCTTTTCGAACTGAACCTTGGTTCCTCATCCCAGCAGCAGAGTTGTCAAATTTAAAGACGTCCTCCTCTTCGTCTTGACTAATGTTGCAGTGGTGATGCAATATACTGAAAAATCAACATCTACCAACAGGAGTAGTGTCATTTGCCATTTTGCATGGCATAACGTGCACTGTTAGCAATTTTGGGAACAACAGCTGGATTGTTGTTTGTTTTAAAGTTTGGACACAGATAGGAAATGGAAGTCAGCAGTGGATAAAAAGTAACACAACGAGCTAAATTTAAAGTAATAAACAAAAATCGACATGGGAGCATGAGACAAAATCTGAAGTCAACGTATATTGATTTATTAAAATTGTTCAAATGGATTAACATGGCACATGATGAACTTCAAGATATTGAAATTAAATAAATATGTGCCGTGAAAAATCGATATACGTGAACAATTCTCTTTTGCATTGTAATCCGTGCAATCTTGCTTGCTATATTTGATGATGAATAGAGTTTCTGCCATTTTGCATCCATAACGATATCATGTGAAAAGCAAGCGAACAGATGCTTGGTAAGATAAGTATTTAGAATTTCATGAATTCACGTTCGGTCCATAGCTACAGAAAAGCAAATTAATAAAATACTCTTCGATCCTTCACGGGCTACATGTAAACCCAACGTCCTGGTGAACTTCTGCTATCCACATGACAGGAAAGCAGCGTGCAGGAGTAATTTTGACGTTTAGAGGGAGCATACGCAGAAAGATGAACGAAAATAGTGGGATGATCAAATTTTTCATTTCTGAGTGGTAAAAATATGGCTTGCTGGAGAGAGCGATGAATCTGGAGAATGCTCAGCAGGCTTTGTAAACATGTTGCATAAGTCTCTTTCAAACCCTAATCAATAACTTATCTCTCCCTTACTCGAAGTATAGTGAGCGGGATCTCATTATGAATGTTGAGCCTTTGATAATGCCAGCCATCCTTCTGAGGGGCAAAGATGTGCGATGAGCATATAAGGCCACCATTTTGGCAGCAAACAAATTTGTCAACGGTTTGGAAGAATCACAAACAACTGAATTGTTCAGAATAGTCAGATCTTCGAAACCTAACTGACGATGTCTCACATCTTCTTGATTAGGCAGCACTGCAGGAAAGACTGAATGATAAAGTAGCGCATTTTGCGAGAGAAACAATGTCTTCTCGAGTGAAATTAAAGTCCGATACAGTCTATGGAGAAAAAGCAGGTGCAGATTAACGTCTAGTGATCATTCCTAAATATTGTACTCCAATTCCCTCTGCCATCCAGACGTATGTGTTCATTGATCTGCGGCTCTTTTAAGTCACAGCTGAAACACAAGACTTTGAACAAACACTATCCTCAAATAAAGGATCAACCAATAGCAAAGAGGTACAATATTCAGCAGTACAATTCGTGTGGCCATCGTGAACTAGCTCACAGGATGAGAAAATGTTGTCAACTCTGTGTTCAAAGTGATGATCCCCCAAGAAAGCTTACCCCAAAGCGTAACAACTGTACCATAACCTTTTTTGAGTCAACTAATAGGAAGAAGGTTTAAAAATCTGCCTTATCCAAAACTATCAGAAGTGTGAGCAACTCTTACATTTTGCATGTTTGTGCAATATGTGTCAGCATCAGATGCTAAACAAAGAGAGAGAGATTAAATGGTTGTGGAGTGAAGTTATGGAAATTTAGAAGTGGTTAGAACACACGTCAGTTAAGTGTGTGACTTCGAAATGAATTTGGTGATAACGCCACAACAGGAATTATCGTTCCTTCCCTGAAGGATATGCATGGGCCAATCAGACAGCTTCCGGACTCAACAGTTTCATCTCCAGCAATTATAAGAGTGACAAACCTTAAACTGAAATTTCTGTTTTGGCGGTACTTCTTATGCACTTCTTTCTCTTTTCAGTCAAGTTCACAGGATTTTCGAAGTGGAGAATTTAACATCAGAAAACTCACATCACAAAACATCACATCAGAATCTCATAGTTTCACACATTTTTGGGAACCTGAATATTTTTTGGATTTTATACATGCAAATTAAAATCACCATTTACAGTGGGGAGAAACCTTCTTTTTTTTCCCTGTGTGGACGAGACTCTGTCGATGGCCAGACACAAGTGCAGTCATATTCGAGAGTGTGGTGCTGGATAATCAAAGAGGCTCGACAGCATCCAGGAAACGGGAGAATCGACATTTCAGGCATATGCCCTTCACTAGGAAGGGATTGTATACCGAAACATAGATTCTCCTGCCCCTCCGAAGCTGCCTGACCAGCTGTGTTTTTCCACCACAACAATCTTGACGCTGATCTGCCGTCTGCAATCCTCACTTTCTCCACAGGTTCTGTCGTAGTTAGGTGGAAGCGTGTAAATATGTTGGTTGTGGAAAGCGAATCAATACCCCTCCGACCTGGGCACATCTTGATACAATCACACTGAACAGAGGCGGTTCACCTGTGCAGAACATGAGAAGGTTTTCAGTGACTTACCCCACCTGACGGCAAATCAGGAAGTTCACACTGAGAACAGATCAGTCATTCAATCAGAATTTGGGAAAGAAGCACTCAACCAACACACTCACTGAAACCCCAGCGAATTCACATTGTCGAGAAATCATTCATGCGTTCTGAATGTGGCAAGGGATTCACTCAGCCATCCACTTGCTGAAACACCAACAAGTTCACAGTAATGCAAGAACATTTCCACGGCGGAATTGTGGGAAATAATTTAAATATACTGCAAAACTGGTCGGTCATCATCGTGTTCACACTGATGAGAAACAGTTTAGATGCTTTCACTTGGTCTGGGTTCACCAGCAAGTCTCATCGGGGAGATGCCATTCAGCTGTACCAAATACAGAAAAAAGTTGATACTTTCTTTCTAATCTGCTAAAGCACCAGCGTATTCACATTAGGGAGAGATCATCACGTGTTCCAAGTGTGGGAATGACTTTTCTTTGTCATCAATCTGTTTAGACATAAAAAAGTTAACAGGTAATTACCGTGATTGAGTTTTGTTACTCGCAAACTGGATTGAATCCTGCTAACCTGGGTCTGTCTCTGCTGATGATTGCTGCTTCCAGCCCAGCTATTGGGGCTAACATCCTGGGCAATGAGAAATCAATCCGCTTTATTTTAAAGTCACGCAGATCTTCGAGGCCTGAAAAACAAAATCAGTTTGCTGGAGAAACTCAACAGGTCTGACACACCTGTGGGGAGAGAAGAGTAATAACTGTTTTGAGTCTGATCTGAATCTGCTTTGGCGCTGAAGTGGACTGGAAATAATTACTATGTCGGAGAACCCGTGGTGGTATAGTGATGTAGAGATTTATCGGTCGTGCGAGTGTTATGTTTAAAAAGAAAACATTATATTAGTTGTGTTGAGACCATGGCTAATAACCAAGACACTGGTTAGCTGCCAGGTGGAATGGAGGGAGGGGGCATCATAGGGCAAAGATGCCGAGAGGGAGCGTTGGAGGAGATGTTAGTGGGTAACGTAAACAGGGTAATTCCGAATAGAGGACAGAGTTCCTGGTGTTTAGTTGTTGAACTCAGTTTTGAGACCTGAAGACTGTTACTCCAGCTTGTAGATTAACTGTGAAAAATGCTGAGTTTTTTTTGGTATCTCAGATATCAAGTAGTCTTTTTGAATTGCTCGCCCTGTCTCCTCCATCCTCACCTCCAACAACAAGAGGGATGAGGTTTTCTGTTCGTGAAATAGAAGCGATCTGATTCAGCTGCCTCCCTTCCATCCACCCATTACTGAACAAGTCTTTAAATTACCATAAAAACACAGGAGGTCCTGTGAAAGATACCATGTCCAACAGCATATGTGGACTAATATAATTCCAAAGAGAATTCATACTCAAGTCAAAATGCTCACTCTGTTTCTCTATTCAGAGTTTCTGTAACACCTGCCGATTTCATTTTAGATTTTCACTATTGGAAGCATGCTGCTGTCTTTTGAGTCTCGAGAGTTTATTCTTTTAAACGTTCTGCTCTTGTAACTTTACCCAGCCATGGCACAGCCCAGCTTGTACAAATTTATTGATATACCCTTCTTCTCACGAAACCGCCAATGATCCAGTTCCCCCATGTTGACTGTATCTGCAATTGTCCTCTCTCCGCCTTCTGGTACCGTCCTTCACTCTTCTAGATTCACGGTTAGCATCTATCCTCAGAAATAACCGCGGACTCTCTTGTCCACACACTCTACTGACCCATTTGTGACCCACTTTTCCAGTACTTGTAAGTGGTGTCACCAAGGGTTAAACTTTGTTTTGTCCTATTTCTCATCAACACTCTTCCATTGTTTAAATCAGCAAAAAGAAGTGATGCATATTTTCACATTTCTACTGAGAGGACCAAGACATACGTCACCATCCTTCCTCTCATTTGCGCGATTTCATGAAAATCTTCTACATCAACCTCACTTCACCAAAGCCATCTTCTTTGTTTGCTGCTGAATGTTCCGTTCCCTGAAATCCAAGACGTGTCCCATCCTGGAAACTGTCTAAAACTGAATCATTTTGTTCACAATCTTGCTGTTGTATTTTATACCGGGATCAGTCAGTGATCATATATTCCAGAAATTTGCAAATGACTCTAAGGTCAGTGGAGTTGTGGATAGTGACCAATGGCGGCACGGTGGTACAGTGGCACAGAGACCCGGGTTCAATTCCCGCCTCGGGCGACTGACTGTGTGCAGTTTGCACGTTCTCCCCGTGTCTGCATGGGTTTCCTCCGGGTGCTCCGGTTTCCTCCCACAGTCCCAAGATGTGCAGGTCAGGTGGATTGGCCATGCTAAAATTGCCCGTAGTGTTAGGTAAGGGGTAGATGTAGGGGTATGGGTGGGTTGTGCTTCGGTGGGGCGGTGTGGACTTGTTGGACCGAAGGGCCTGTTTCCACACTGTAAGTAATCTAATCTAATGTTGTAAGTTACAGAGAGACATACATAAGCTGCAGAGCTGGTCATTGAGGTGGCAAATGGAGTATAATGCGGGTAACTGTGAGGTGATTCACTTTGGTCAGAGTAACTGGAATGAAAAATACTGGGCTAATGGTAAGTTTCTTGGCAGTGTAGATGAGCAGGGAGATCTTGGTGTCCAGGTACATAGATTCTTGAAGGTTGCCACCCAGGTTGACAGGGTTGTTAAGAAGGCAAACAGTGCTTTAGCTTTTATTAATGGAGGGATCGAGTTCCGGAAACAGGAAGTTATGCAACAGCTGTCCAAAACTGTGGTGCAGCCACACTTGGAGTATTGTGTACAGTTCTGGTCATCATATGAGAAGAAGGATGTGGAAGCATTGGAAAGGGTGCAGAGGAGATTTTAGATTAGATTACTTACAGTGTGTTAACAGGCCCTTTAACCCACCAAGGTCCACACCGACGCACAACCCATCCATTCCCCTACATTTACCCCTTTCGCCAACACTACTAGCAATTTAGCATGGCCAATTCACCTGACCTGGATAGCTTTGTACTGTGGGAGGAAACAGGAGGAAACCCACGCAGACACGGGGAGAATGTGCATACTCCACACAGTCAGTCGCCTGCGTCGGGAAATGAACACAGGTCTCTCGTACTGTGAGGCAGCAGTGCTAACCAATGTGCCACCGACACTAGGATTTACTAGAATGTTGCGTGTTATGGGGGAAGGCCTTACGATGGAAGGCTGTTTTCGTTGGAGAGAAGAAGTTTGAGAGGTGACTAAACAGATGCATATAAGATAATCAGAGGGTTAGATAGGGTGGAAAGGGAGAGTATTGATCCAAGTATGGTGACAGCGAGCACAATGGGGCATTCTTTAAACTGAGGGGTGATAGATATAGGACAGATGTCAGACGTAGTTTCTTTACCCAGAGAGTAGTAAGGGTATGGAATGCTTTGCCTGCAATGGAAGTAGATTCACCAACTTTAAGTATATTTAATTCGTCATTGGACAAGCATATGAACGTACATGGTATAGTGTCGGTTAGATTGGCTTCCGATTGGTATGATTGGTCGGTGCAACATCGAGGGCCGATGGGCCTGTATTGTGCTACAATTTTCTATGTTCTATGTTCTATGAAATGAAGAAGAACTAGCGGAGCAGACGAGCTCTGGCTGCACTGTTCCATTCTGCCACCATCTTACAATTTGTTGACATGTTGTGGCTACCTGTAGATAATCCAAAGTAGATTAACAAAGTCATGATCTCACTTCGAATTGACGAGAATTTGAGTTGGTTCAGTTTGATAGACACAACAGAATTATCCTGTGTATTAAAAGAAGAATGAATAATGATCAATAGTGCTTAGTGTTCAAGGATAAATATGGAACAACATTTCGTTCGTTTACAGCAAATGGACGTCTCTGGCCAAGCGTAGCAATTATCACCAATGTTTGGACAACAGGACAGTTAAGACACGATCACGTTGCTGTAGGTATGCAATCACTAGGCAGTTAAAATGGCTGATATCATTCCCTGAATACATCACTGAACCATATGAGATTGTATGCCAATTTGTAGTATGTACATGGTCAGTGTTTGGTCAGCTTTTATTCCGAGTTTTGTTCCCTTCTATTTTCATTAGCTGTCACTGTGATATTCAAAATCAGACCATTGACTTGTGGTTCTGGATAATACAGAATCAAGTGACATTCCACTGCTGGCTTTTCCTCGTTCATCAGGAAGAATTCGCTTGTGTTCTTCCAAATAACATCATGGATTCATTTCTGCAGAGATGATTTTGTTTTCAACAAAAACGGGGAATGTGGGTGGGACACACCGTTTCTCCCCGAATGTTGGAAAAGAAAGAATAGGAGCTGAATACATCGCCCATCCACTGTATTTCCTGTTGATAAAGTGTTGTTGCTCTGTTATCTCTTTGCTCACGAACCTACACTGACAACAGCTCAAGCAATGTACTTATTTTATAATTATCACCCTTGGTTTAATTTCGTCTCTGAGGTCAATCCTTCATATTTCCGTAACGTCTTGAACATTCAAGCCTCTGAACTCCAAACAATTCGCTCTCATGTGGATTTACTGTTCAATTGTTCGACAATGGTGTCTTCATTTTCTGGGAGTCGACTCAGTGGAATTCTCTCCCTGAAGCTCTTGCCCTCTCTTACGCATTTTCACCTTTAAGACAGGCTGTAGCATTCCCGAGTTCGATCAAAGCTTGACTGAAGCGAGCGAATATGTGTTTGGCTGCAATACCCTGTTACGAAGTCCTTGTGGTTGCACAGTACATTCATCACTTTGGGAACATTGCATAAAAATTGAATGATCTTCTTCAGCTGGGATGTTGTAAAATTTGGAAGGATACAAAAAATACCTACAAGGGTGTTGCAAGGATTGGAGATTTTGAGTAACAAGCAATGGCTCAATAGAATGAGGTTTTGTACTCTGTAATATCAGAGAATAGAGGAGTATAAAATCAGGAGGTCCATGGACATGGTGAGTAACCAAGATCTTTTTCGAAGGTGGAGCAGTCAAAAACTGGAGGATGTCGCTTTAATATGAGACGGAAAAGATCTAAAAAAAGATTTGAGGGGTAACTTGCTCACACAGTGTATGATGCAAGTTTGCCATCAGTAATCAGAAGAATTGGTGAAGGTAGGTAACATTACAAAATTTATAAGACATCTGGATGGGATATGAATATGAATGGTTTTGAGAGAAGTGAGGCAAATGTTCGCAAATGAAACTAGGTTGGATTGGGATATCAGGTCAGCAGGGACGACATGCACCAAAATGTACGTTTCTGTTCTGTCTGGTTGAGTCATTCTATGATGATTTAAACACAGTTTTGAGCATCAGAGTGCTTTCAGGGCTACTGCACATGGACCTTCTCCCCCAAGTGTTACCTCGCATTAAGCAAGTGCCCATTGCACCACGAGTGTCGGCGCACGTCCTGCAGAAAAATGACATGATGATGCTGAGGATCGAAAACAGGGTCGCTTGATTCGAAACGTTAACTCTGTTTCTTTCCCCACAGATGCAGTCAACCAATAACAAATACGTACACTTTTCCAACTAATATATCTATTTTTTATTATTTTCAAGTTTTTTTTTCAATATGGCGCCGCAGCATGGCAGCAATTGAAGTTTTTCACTGTGTTTTCCCTTAAGTATAAATGTCAAATTCATTCATGAGTGTTGAATTCCTACACCAATTCCTGTTTATGATTCATAACCATAGTATCCAAAGTATATTGTTTCATTTAAATCTCTCGATAATACTTTGGAAGTACGATCTCTTTAGTAGGGAGATGTATCAGTGTTGTAGGTCTCGAGGGAGAGAATGAAACTAAGTCTTTGCAAAAATGATTAAATTTGTTAAAATTCCATTTCACCTTTTTCAGTTTTTAACATTGAGCACGTAGCCACGGAGCCATATAAACTGGCAGCACGACAGCTATCGGCATAGAAAGTAGTCATTGCCGAATGGCTAAGGCCATTTACAATCTCTTAGGGTTTCCTAAGGTTGCCAATCAGTGCAGGTAGAATGTGTAGAGCGACAACTTTAACCAGTGGCCATTCGTATTTGGGGGTATTTCTGACCAATGAAGTTAACTGCTTGTGAGTAGCAAAATGAAGTGGAATCTCCAGCCGCAACTGTAACTAGGTCAATTACATGTCAAGAATCATGCCATGATACGTATATGTTGGATTATTTATTTCTGTTCTAGAAAATAATGAGCTGACGTTGATGTTTAGGGGTACAATGGACAGCAATGTGGAAGATCTTCACTATTAATTGAATTCGCTTCATCCTAAGTTTACAAAGTAGGAAGTCCTATTCGAAATCAATAAATATGAAATTGCTTGTGAGCAGAAAACAGCAGAACGTTTATACAAATTGAATAAAACGCGCTGTAGCCACATTATGCATGCCCAAATAATATATTTCGTACTGATTAATCATAGAGCACGTTTAGTACACACTGTGACATATGGTGGTGGCAGTCTATAATTTCGACTGGATAAAAATGGATATGGAGCTGGAAGTATCGAGATTTGATGACTGATTAGACTTTGATTAACAGCTATGAAACACTAAGTCATAACATTCCCAGAGTAAATTTTCCAGTGATTGTCACTCTTCGCTATGTCATGTGTGTTCTCCTTGTAATTAAACCGTTTTTATCCGGAACGTACGCCAATCTGTTTCAACGAAATATATAAGAATAATATAAATACAAATAGCATGATGAATAAAGATGCCTTTTTCGTCATGTATCTCGCTTCAGCGCCCGCAATATTATCATTATGATTAATGATTGATTAGAGAGCATCAGACAGAAATATCAGTGCAGCAAGCAGACAATTCCCAAAGAGTTTTACCATAACATACAAGACTGTGTCATGACATAGAGGTCGAAGTGGTAATGAATATCCCATAGTAATTACTCTAGCGTGATGTGTCTCATGTCTGGATCTATGATTTTCATACTTTCATCACAAAAATGTAACCTGTTTTATGCCCTAATCGAGGACTTTGTTTAGTTTATTATGAGGGACGTTCAGGGGGTACAGATATACATTTGTATTCGGGCATGTTACGTTTAATATAGAACATCGTGAATGAGTTCCTTTACGTTATCAACGCGTTTCGACTCCACCACCATCTGTGCATTTCACATCACTAACAGAGCTTGCGAATTTCATTTCAAGAATTTGGATCTTTTCACTTCATTTAATGCGACAATGAGAAGCAGGCTGACTTGACGCGGGTTTGCAAATGTTGTCACACACTTTATTTAGTGATTCACGCTCGAATCTAAAAACACTGAGTGTTAAACACTAAGTGAACTCTGAGCGTGACACACTCAGAATTGTTCCATTTGCATTCAGGAAAACTTTGATTATCTTTAACTTAATAAGATGTTAGTATTTTAAAGTTTTTTTAATAACTAAAATAAATGTTTTGATCTTAAACGTGTAAATTATGAACACATTTCTCAGAATAATGAGTCCATGTAAAACAGACTCAAAGACATTATTACACTTTATGGTTTCATACTGAAGGTAATTCGAGCCGTTATAGACGAATCGCCACAGTTGTCATGCATCTGTGCAGCAGATCTTCAGAATCAGAAAATTGGACACAAAATCTGCAGACATCCCATCAATGCCCATCCTTTTCAGCAGCAGTTCCAAAGTTGAAAAGCTGACTAGCTATCGTTCAGCGCTATTTACGACACCTGAGGTATTGAAAGAGTGTGTATTCATACACTGTAAGAAAGCATCTGGCTTGAACTGATAATTAACATGTAGCACTCATACCGGACGGAGTCAGGCAATGGCCATTCCAAATTGTGGCAACCATCCAGTTTCCCAGTGACTTGCTGTGAAGTTGCCATCTCCGAATGCCTGTCTATCAAAAACCTGAGCCAAACATTGAGAGGAAAATGTGCTGTTTCATCAGTACTAGAAATTTTGCCAGTCTGTACATTTTAGGTCCAATGTTCAAATAGTGTAGCTCACGGGTAGAATGGAAATCCATCCAGTTGCCTGGACAACTGTCCCTCCAGTAAGAAGACTCTCGAAGTTGTGCTGGGTAAGTAACTAATTTTTTTGACTTGCAGCACATTCGATACTCACTCCCTTCAACAACTCCACAGATGACGTGATGAACCCTAACTACAAGCTGCAAAACAGCAACGCATCAAGTCTGTTTTGACAGGATCTCGCAAATATTCACAATGATCGTCGTCCTTTACCATCACTTAGGCGAATCGAACTGAACAACCACTATAGCGATCAAAGATCACATTTCACGAGCTATTTCAAAGTAATAACTACCTCCAATTCGGATAAAAACAGTATCTTTTATATGGTTCCTTATGGCAGGCTTATACAGAAGGTGAACTCAAATAATATCAGTTGTCAGTCGGTAAGATGGATTCAGATCGGCTTGGTCATCGAAGATGGAAGAATATTGAAAGGGTGTTTTTGTGACTGGAGATCTGTGAATAGATTTTTGGAGTTGTAGATCGTCGGTATGACTGGCAGAGATATAGGTAGGCTGGAGACTTACATGGAGAGAAAGCATATGTAATTTAATCTGGGCAATTGGGAGATAATGCATTGTAGAAGGTCTGCTGCAGAAAAGAAATATACAATAAAATAAATACCTATAAGTTGCTTCAAATCCGAGGGGATCGAGGCATACAAGCTAAAGTTGTCTGAATCTGAAACTGAGTTCACCAGTGTGAACAATGTGTAAAGTGTGATCACAGGCCTATCACATGCTTGCGCACATCAATCAGAGAACAGAGTACAAAAATTGGCATATCATGTTGCAGCTGAATACAACTTTACTTCAGCCACTCGGAATATTGTTACGGGATTACACGATCAACAAAAGGATATAGATTTGTGGGACATGGCTCAAAAACGTTTAACGGGATGTTGTCTGGTTTGGAGGATATCAGGTGTGAGGAATAATTGAGCAAGCTTGATTTGTTTTCAGTTGTACATCAGTAGCTCAGGGGCTACATGATAGATGTTTGCAAAATTTGTTGAGATGTGCATAGAGTAGTTTCTCAGAGCCTTTTTCCCAGGGTAGACATATCAATTACCTGAGCCATAAGTTGTAGTTAAAAAGGGGAAGGTTTGAAGGAGATATGAGAAGCAACTTTTTTTTTCCTATTCGAGAAAGAATGTGAAAATGCCCTGATAGAGGAGATTGTTGGAGAAGATACAGAAGCAACAATTAAAAGGTATCTTGACACATAGATGAGTAAGGAGTGAATGGGAAGACAGCTAACTTGTTACAACTTTCGAAAGACATCATGTGTCAGTGCAAGCTTGGTGGGTCGAAGGGCCTGTTCCTATGCTGTGTTGTTTTTAAGTCGAGATTTCTCAAGGTAATGGCCAATTGCTGACTGAATTATTACAGATGATCAACGGTCATATTAATGTCGATTTTACCTCATTGATTTGCAACTTCATATTGTCGTCTGGATTACCTAATCCAAATATCATTCGAAGCAAACACTCAGAAATACAGTATGGCTTCACATCCTTCATTTTTATTTTGTGCCCCAGAGGTTGAGAGAACGATCGCCTTGTGCACAGAGATGAGTTTTCGGCCTTCTCTTGAACAACAGATTACTCAGTAGTTATATGGTCCACATCAAGGAGCTGCTTCCAAAATGTTTTGGGAAGATTGACAGGAGATTTTGAGTTCAGGATCGGGATTCCCGGAAGGTATGTAGCCTCCCTGGTGCCAAAGTTCTGGACGTATCTGATCGGGTGTGTAAAATTCTGAAAGGGGAGGGCAAACAGCCAGAAAGTGTGTTTCTTATTGGCACCAATGATATAGCCAGGAATAGGATCGAGGATATAAAAAAGTGATTTCAGGCAGTTAAGGTGGAAGCTGCAGAACAAACGAACAGAGTAGTGTTCTCGGGTTTACTACCGGTGCCACGAGATGGCGAGGCGAGGAACAGGGAGCGGGCGCAGCTTAACACGTGGCTGCGCAGCTGATGCAGGAGGGAGGGCTTCAGATATGTAGATAATTGTGATGCCTTCTGGGGAAGGTGGGACCTGGACATGAAGGACGAGTTGCACTTTATCTGGAAAAGCATCAATGCCCTGAGTGGAAGGTTTGCTCGAGTTGTTTAGGAGAGTTGAAATTAGTATTGCAGGGGGTGGGAACTTGAGCTCTATACCGATGGTGAGAGTTGATGGAGATGAGGCAATAGCAAGAGGTAGCGCAGCCAGTGGGAATGAATTTCCCGGGAAAGAACCAAGGGATCAGTTGAAGTGTGTTTGCTTTAATGCAAGGAGTATCAAGAATAAAAGTGATCAACTCAGAGCATTGATCAGTACCTGGTGCTATGATGTTGTGGCCATAACAGAGACCTGGCTTTTATAGGGCCAAGAATGGTTGCTGAATGGTCCAGGGTTTAGAAAATTTAAAAGAATAGGGATAGGGAAAAAATGGGAGCGGGTGCAGAACTGCTAATCAGAGAGGATATCACAGCTAAAGAAGTTACCATTGTCGAGGAGGGTCTGCCTACTGAGTCAGTATGGGTGGAAATTAGGAACAGTAAGGGAGCAGTCACCTCATTAGGGGTTTACTACAGGCCCCCCAATAGCCTCAGATTGAAGAACGCATAGATCGGCAGATTTTGGAAAAGTGTGAGTGCAGTAGGGATGTTGTAATGGGTGACTTTAACTTTCCTAATATTGATTGGATCCTCCTTCGAGTAGGTGGTTTGGAAGGAGCTGTTTTTGTAAGGTGTGTTCAGGAGGGTTTCCTAACTCTGTACGTTGACAGTTCGACGAGGGGAGTGGCCATTTTGGATTTGATGCTCGGCAATGAGACGAGGCAGGTGTCACATCTTACGGTCGGAGAGCATTTTGGTGATAGTGACCACAACTGCCTCACATTCTACATAGCTATGGAGAAGGACAGAATCAGGCACAATGGGAAGTTATTTAATTCGGGAAAAGGAAACTACGATGCTGTCAGACGTGAGTTGGGAAGCTTGGACTGGGAGCAATTGTTCCATGGAAATGGCACGACAGACATGTGGAGACTGGTTAAGGAACACTTGTTTTAAGTGATGAACAAATGTGTTTCTCTGAGCCAGGTAAGAAGGTGTAAGATAAAGGAACGTTGGATGACCAGAGCGGAGGAGCTTCTCGTCAAACGAAAGAACGGAAATTACATAAGATGGAAGTAGCAAGGTTCTTAATCAGCTCGAGAGGATTACAGCCAGGCGAGAAAGGAGCTCAAATATTTTCGAAGGAGACCCAGGAGGGGTCATGAAAAAGGCTTGGCAGGAAGGTTTAGGGATAATCCAAAGGCATTTTACACGTATGTGAGGAAGAAGAAAATGATCAAAGTAAGAGTAGGGTCGATCAGGGATAGCAAAGGGAACTTGTGTATTGAGTCTGAGGAGAATGTGGAAGCCTTAAATGAGTTTTTTCCTTCAATGTTCTCGAAATAAAAGGACCTTGTAGTGAATGTAACCATTGAGGAAAAGGTAAGCATGCTGGAACAGATAGAGATTGAGGAAGCTGATGCGCTGAAAATCTTGACAAACATTAAGATTGACAAGTCGCCTGGGCCAGGCCAGATTTGTCCTCGGCTGCTTTGGGAAGCGAGAAATGAGATTGCTGCGCCGCTTTCGAAGATCTTTGCATCCTTGCTCTCCACCAAAGTCGTATCTGTGCACTGGAGAGAGGCAAATGAAATTCCTCTCTTCAAGAAAGGAAATAGAGAAATCCCCGCCAATTACAGACAAGTCAGTCTCACGTCTGTTGTCTGCAAGGAGTTATAAAGGATCCTGAGGGATAGGATTTATGACCATTTGGAAGCGCATGGCTTGATTAAATGCAGTCAACATGGTTTGTGAGGAGCAAGACATGCCTCGCAAATCTCATTGGATTCTTTGAGGATGTTACGAGACACGTTGATGAGGGTCGATCCCTCGATGTGGTGTATATGGACTTCACTCAGGCATCTGATGAGTTTCCCCATGGTCGGCTCGTTAAGAAGGTCAGGAGGATGGGATACAGCGAAGTGTAGGTGTCTGGACACAGAATTGGCTGGTCGACAGAAGACAACGAGTGGTAGTGGAAGGAAAGTATGCTGCCTGGAAGTCAGTGGTGAGTGATGTTTCTCAGGGCTAAGTTCTCGGGCCTCTGCTCTTTGTAATTTTTATTATTTACTTGGATGAGAAGATTGAAGGCTGTGTTAGCAAATTTGCAGACGACACAAAGGTTGGAGGTGTCGTTGACAATACAGAGGGCTGTTGTATGCTGCAGAATATCATTGACAAGATGCAGAGTTATCGAAGAGTTGGCAGATGGAGTTCAACCTGGATAACTGCGAAGCGATGCATTTTGGAAGGTCGAACTTGAAAGTTGAGTAGAGGATTAAAGACAGGATTCTTGGCAGTGTGGAGGAACTGCGGGATCTTGGTGGGCAGGTACATAGATCCCTTAAAATTGCCGCCCAGGTGGACAGGGTTGCTATGAAAGCATACGGTGTTTTGGCTTTCATTAACAGGGGGATTGAGTTTAAGAGCTGTGAGATCTTGTTGCAGCTCTATAAAACTTTGGTTAGACCTCATTTGGAACACTGTGTCCAGTTCTGGTAGCCCTATTATAGGAAAGATGTGGATGCTTTGGGGAGGGTTCAGAGGAGGTTTACCAGAATGCTGCCTGGAATGCAGGGCTTATGTTACGAAGAGAGGTTGACTGAGCTCGCAGTTTTTTCGTTGGAAAAAAGAAGGAAGAGAGGGGATCTACTTCAGGTTCACAAGATAATGAGAGGCATCGATAGAATTAATAGCCGGAGACTTTTTCCCAGGGCAGAAATTGATAACACGAGGGGGTCATAATTTTAAACTGTTTGGCGGAATGTATAGAGGGGATGGCAGTGGCGGGTTCTTTACGCAGAGAGTTATGAGAGCATGGAATGCGTTGCCAGAAGCAGTTGTGGAAGCGAGGTCATTGGGGATATTTAAGAGACTGCTTAACATGCATATGGTCAAAGAAATTTGAGAGTTCGTACATTAGGTTTACCCTTACGTTATGATCAATGGTCGGCACAATATCGTGGGCTGAAGGGCCTGTTCTGTGCCGTACTGTTCTATGTTCTATGTTCTAAATAGTAAAACAACTATATTGATTGGATTACCGTTACAATCAGCAAGCATCAACAGTAAATATTAAGCCATCTATCGTTATGCAACGAATATTCTTAAACTTGTTAACAGGCTTCTCATAATGAATGCTTTTCATATTGTTAACTGTTTAATATACTGAATCCTTTTACAGGTTGATAACTGGCATTAAATTAGGAATTATGTTTTCCCCTTGTTACCTAGCTTACCATGATGTGTTCTTTTCGCCTCGGTGACCCAGTACCCTTGCCTCCAGCACCTCATTGTTTGTTGCAAGTTCTTACCAGGTCAAAGACATGCCAGCTGAGCCTTTGTCTCACACAGCTCAAAACGCATTCCCTACCTGCTTATACCGTTGACACTTTCTCGTACCCTCCTTTAACAATTTCATGATAATCACTGCGATGACGTTACTAGTTATCATGACAATCTAACAGCCAGCATTTAACCAAGTTATTGACACGCAGCACACAATGATTATAATAACAACATTCATTGGTCCGTTACTTTGAATCGAATTTGAAGAATTCTCCTTCACCAGTAAAGTTCTTAATTCCACAGTCGTTAATGACCAGTCCATCCTCCCTAAGTCGAGAGGAAACGAACCTGTTCTCCTAACCCTGCTCCACTAAAGTTAATCCTAAAAACGAAATTCAGTCTGTCCTTGCATCACTGCTCGGAGCCATCTGAATTTTGGATAAGGGCAGTTAAATACGTAATAAAACTGACGATCTTCCGTGCTTCCGACATGCTTCAGATGGAGTATACTAGCGAATGTGAGTGTGCAGGGCAGCAGCTGCAGCTGCAGACTGGGTGAATGCAGCATTCTTTGCTGTGTCTGCTCCCACTCGGTTGTTAAATGGAAAATAGCCAACTGGCTGTTGTAATGTTCGCTTGACCACTGATCCTTTATATCCCTTCAAGGATCGACAGAGAAGATAAAACTCACGTTGTTTAATGCCCAGAGGAAGACAACGGTCAAAAAACGTACGGACCTTCGCTTCATTGTTGCTACTTTCTTCAATTTTCGTGCTCATGACTGGGCATCTGATTGAAGTAATTGGATCAGGCTGTGGAGGGGTGGGTGGTGGCCTGAAGGCGGACTTAACATGTGAATGGAGAAACTCGAGAGACGATGTTAACTGCTGAAAATATATCTGAATTTCCTCTCTCATTCCTTCCTTGCCAAGATTGCGGGGGCGGGGAGGGGGGGTGGGGGGAGTCATTGTCAGTCTGAAGACAGTCACACATGTAACTGCACTAATTCACGTCTGCCTATTTCAACATGTTCTGAATTCTATCAAGCCATTACACATTATCTATGTTTAGTCACAAACATTAAAAGTCCATTAAAAGTATTTCACCTTCTCAGCCTGGTCATTGTCTATGAGTTTACCCAATTCTTCTTCTCTCTCTTTGAGTTCTGTACCCACCTACTGTTTACTTCTTATCCGAACCCCATCACCCAATCTTCTATAAAAAGGCCAACACTTTCTTGGTGCCATCAGCTCTGAGGAAGGTTTACTGCACCCGAAACGCTAGCTCACATTTCTGTTCTGAGATGCTGCCAGACCTGCTAAGCTGTTCCAGCACCTTCTGCTTTTGTCCTGTTCCTTGGCGCACATCTCTGTCTCAGGCTTATTGATACTGTGAATGATCGAGGAAGAAATGTAGTGCGTGTGCCCTGTTGGAAACCTGAGATTGCCCATGCTCTAATGATCCCCTGCACCGAAGACAGTACTCTGTTCCTGTTGAAGATTTCTCTTGTGGTTGTTCCCATTGCAATGCGAGTCATAGGCGTCAACATCTTATGTCTATTAATACAGCAATCAAATGAATGTACCGCAGTTCTATCTTGGACTGGGTGGACAAGAGAGAGTGAGAAAAAGAACCTCATGTCAAACCTGAACTGACTGGAGTTTCCGCAGGAAGAAGAATGTAGTGACTTATTTTTCGGACAGACAAAGCTGAAACCCTTGCTCATTGTGAAAATGTGCCATTGGTTATCAAAGCTAAAGGATATATAGGCGCAAAGGCCGAAACAGCGTTTTCCACTGATAATACCTGAATTATCCGTGGGCGGCACGGTGGCACAGTGGCACAGTGGTTAGCACTGCTGCCTCGCAGCGCCGGAGACCCGGGTTCAATTCCCGCCTCAGGCGACCGACTGTGTGGAGTTTGCACGTTCTCCCCGTGTCTGCGTGGGTTTCCTCCGGGTGCTCTGGTTTCCTCCCACAGTCCAAAGATGTGCAGGTCAGGTGATTTGGCCACGCTAAATTGCCCGTAGTGTTAGGTAAGGGGTGGATGTAGATGTAGGGGTATGGGTGGGTTACGCTTCGGCGGGGCGGTGTGGACTTGTTGGGCCGGAGGGCCTGTTTCCACACTGTAAGTAATCTAATCTATCTCCCTCCAGTGTCATAATAGAGTTGCGCCAGTAAATGGGATAACTGAGTGAATCACCTTTAATGTGCAGCTGGGGCACAATACTTGTGTGGTATTATATAGTTACAGAATGCAAGACGAGGGACTGAGGTTTTTTTGAGCCGTTTCACATCGCGACTGAGACGGTATTGGATGTTTTGACAGGCTAAAAGTGGGCAAATCCCCAGCTCAGGAAGGAGTTGCGTCTTACGTTGTTTTGTGAGACAAGAGATAATATTACATGTGCTCTGACCATTGGTTTACATAATATTTTGGCCACCTGGCAGAAGTTAGATGACTGCAGAACTACTGATGTGATTCAAGTTTTCAATAAGGCTGGCAGATATAATGCAGCGAATTACAGAGCTGTGAGACGAAACTATTGGAGGAGCCTCTTAACGATAGAATTAATTGCAACCTTTCCAGACAAAGTTTGACCAGCGAGATTTAGCATGGTTTTGTCAGAGGTCGTCATACATTACAGATCAGATCACGTATTTTTTCAGTAAGTTATAAGATGTGTAAACGAGGGTAGTGAATTTGATTTATGTTATGAGGACGTTAGAAAGCCTTTGATAAGATCCCACACTGGAGACTTTTAACAGGGTTAAAATAAAATGGATTCAGGGTCACGTGGTAAGTTCGATCCAAGCTTATTTGGGTGGTTGGAGAAAGGATGGTGCTGCTTCTGTGACATGGAGCTGGTATTCAGTGGTGTACCACAATGATCAATGCTGTGTCCCTTCATGTTTGTCATTTCACGAAACAATATAGAAATAATGTGGGGGAAAAGATAATAAAGTTTGAGGAGGGTATGAAGATTAGCAAAGTGGTGAACAGTGAGTAAGAAGGTCTTAGGTTCCAGGATTTTCGTGGTACATTTGTCAAATGGGCAGATAGTGGGAGCTGAAAATAACAATAAAAACATCAGGCGATACATTTTGTAAGGAACACGTCATGGGAGTACTCAAAGAACGGTAGGGCACTGGAAAACCCAAATGAACATTGTGACCTTGCATGTGGGTCTACGGATTCGTGAAAGCAGCAGAATACAGTAGTTAAAAAGACGACTTTATAAGCTAATGCAAAGATTACGAGAGCAGGAAAATTTGTGTCACATGTAGAAAAGTTCGTGAATACAGCGTTTGGCACGCTTGCCTTCTTTAGTCAGAACATCGATTCTTTGAGTTCACATATCATGTTGTGGCTGTACAGAGCATTAGTGAAGTCACACTTACAATACTGCTGACATTTACGATCATTTTCAACAGGAAAGATGTTATTCGACTTGAAAAAGTGCAGAGAAGATTTACAAGGATGTTGCAGTATCGAGAGGATTTGAGTTGAAAAGAGAGAGTGTTTGAGCAGGGGCTTTTCCCAGCAGTGTCCAGGCTGGTGTGTAAAATTCTAGACGTTTATAAAATCACGATGAAGGGTGGATAAGTGACTGGCCTAGGTCTTCTTTTAACCCAGGATGGTGGAGTTCAAACCGAGAGGGCTCAAGTTTAATGTCTTTCACACGGACAAAATAAATAAGGGACAAAGAGTAATGGAGCGATATTTGGATTTCCAAAAGGCATCATTTCAGCTTAGTCTTCGACTTTAAAAAAAGAGAATGTTCGTGGAGAAAATAGTTTAGAAGTTAAACCGTGAATGGAACATTAAGTGTATTAAAATTGAGTGTGTAGAGATGAGGAAGTTTTTAGGTAATATATTGACCAATGCAATGGAGAATGAGATGTTTGTCAGGAACATTCAATATTGATCCTTTAAGTTAAATGAGATTTTGCTGGACTCTAAAATGCAGATGTATCTGGATGCCCTGCTTTCTGAATCACATTGACATGGTCTGCAGTGGTAGCAACTGATGATGAACGCAAAAAGTCTCTTTTATTCATTTGTTTAGCAGTGGCTGGGCCAGCATTTATTTCCCCATTCCTATCAGAACGTGAGACGGTGAGACCCTGATCGAAACACTGCACTTTTTGTTGAGAAACGAAATGTCGCAGTTATTAAGTTGTGGCTTTCTCATTTCCTGATCCCAGTTCAATGTTCTACGATTCAGTTGAACCGAGGGAATGCAGAGTTTCTTCAGCAATTATTGCTTGTGTTTCAGATTTCCAGCATCCACAGTTCATTTTTATTTATAAGTTTGGATGGTCTGAGTGATATGAGCAATACAATTTTGCAAGCTGCCAAACATGAGACAAAATAATCCAACTGAGTAGTAGCAAGTTCATCATTTATTTTCCGAAGGAGATGAGCTGAGGTGGGGTAGAGTCAGAAAGTGTGGTGAACGTCAAGCAGCATCCGGGGAGCAGGAAATACGTTGCTTCGCATATAAGCTGTTCATCAGGAATGCTCGAAGCGTCGTCTCCCCTGCTCCTCAGATGTTGCCTGACAGAATGTGCTTTCCATGTGCTACACTTATTGACTTTGATCTTCACCATCGAAAGTAATCTCTTGCTGCTGAGGTGCGGTACGGTGAGGTACTGTTCTGAGATGTAATAATGTGGTCGTAATGATTCAATGGATATAGAGTTGGAAACATATCTGGGACACAATATTATTCTCCCGCTCCCACTCTGCCAAAGAGAGGCTGTATAGATGGAGCTTGTTGTTACAACCAGTCATTTCACAATTGTGCATTTGGCAGGTCGCGGAAACGTGATTTCCCATCCATTGTCGAGACTCGATGAGATACGGAGCCGTTCGGTCTTGGGTCTGCCACAGCCTGAATTTGAAAGTGGTTTTGCATGTTTGCAGATGTATAATCACTGTAGTGTATATTTGTCTCTTAGAGTGCTAGCCAGTTTAATTTTTTTTAGGGGTTTTATAAATGAAACCATCAACAGAATATTGATTTTCATTTTTCTTTGATGATGAAAATCTGAACCAAAATGTGAGTTGTTGGAGAAACACAGCAGGCCTGGCAACATCTGTGGAGAGGAAACGAGTTAAAGTTTCAGATCGACAGAACACGTCTGTTATACATTTCTATACTATAATGCTGGGAAAACAACCAGTCGTATCTGTCGAATCAGGATATTTGTCAAAATATCTCAGTGGCTGACAGCTGTCACGTTCACAAATTCGAAAGGAATTTATTTGCTCCAATGCTGCTTCCGTTGCTCTCAGCTCTTGAAAGGCTGGGCTTAAACGATTGCCATTTTTCGTTTCTTTTCTCTCAGCTCTCAGCAATGCCGAGTGGAGAATTGGTCCCTTCAGTGTCTAACTCAGCATGTGTCTGCATTGTCACTCTTTGTGTCTGTGCATCCACCTCACCCTCTTCCTCTTTCACATTCTCCGACACTCTGTCTGTCCGTCCGGCTCGTTACATATTTCTGCACTCAGACATTTTGAGTGTGCAGCTACTAAGAGGCTTTTTGCCCACTGACTGGAGTGTGGAGAACTGGGCTCATATTCTCGGGATAATGTGTCTGTCACTTCAAACTCAGGCAAGGCGACATTTCTTCCTCAACCAATTATGACTGTTTCTAATTCAAAACAGAATTCCTAATCCAGAAGAAATAAAACAAAACGCAATTACACCACAACTAAAGAAGCACAGCGATGTGTATACTGTTGGTTTAAATGAATGAACGGTGACATCAGAGAATGAGAGTGATCAGCTGGTGGTGTCTCTGCCATTACCACAAAATTCCCCTGTAAGTCTGCAACGTCTCCTGCCTCATCTCGTTATTCCTACCAAACCAGAAATGAAGAAGTGGAATAAAAGAGGAGGAGAAGCAAAAGTGCTTCTGGAATAAAAGTAAGAAACCAGAGAATTTATTAATAGTTTGGAATTGAAAACAGACGCAACATTCACAGTTGGAATATAACCTGGATCACCAAATCATTACAGGGTAGAAGTACAATGAGACACAGACTCTGTGACGCGACATTTGCAACACGAAGCCCAAGTACGAGCACAACAAGCAGGCACCGCTGGGAGTCGAACCCAGGATCGCCGGTTTATGAGACAGATGCTTTAACCAACTAAGCCACGGCGCCACACTGTCTCTCCTTTTACATACCCATATGTGAAGTTACTTAACCACTTCATCACAGTTTTTGGACAAACGTTGCTCACTGAGAATTGCAATCAATCCTCCAATTTTCAAATACAAACAGTTGACAGCTGAACATTGTCCACTAAAAAGGCACATAAAAAGATAATCTCCTCTTGCATTAATTTCAAACTGATACTTTCACCTGTTCAAACTGACAGGAGAAAGCGGATGTGTTCATCTTCTCGTGGCCCATGAACCTCATTAATATACAACAAGAGGAACAAGGTCATTCTGTTGAATTGACGAAGCGTAATGTGTAAGTAAATGCAAACATTGGGCAGTAAAAGCAGACCCATTGCCACCGACACTGAGTCTTGCACCACCAGTTCCACGTTCACTTCCTGCCTCATGCCTCCCAGTCATCATTGTCGATCACTTTACTTCACTGTCCTGCTCCGCTTCTCAACTTATTTCCCAATGACTGCAGATGTCTGACAAGCACCTTCAACTTTAAGAAACGGATTACTGGAATATAAATCGTCACTCAATGGGATAGGATTCAGCGCATATCCCAAATTACCCCAGTGATGGAGGGGATGAGTTACTTTCCTGAACCTTGTAGCGCCTCAGCTCGGACATACAGCCATGATACCGCTTCGGGAGAGGGGCGGGGGTGTTCCAGGATTTACACTTAGAGACACTGTAGGATCAGCGAGATACGTACAACTCAGAAAGGTGATATGATTGCAGGGGCTTTGCAGTGGTAGTTTCCCGTGTAACTGCTGCCATTGTCCTTGTACACGGATGTAAATAATCACTGGACCATTTCTGGCAGGATCCCGTGCGTGTTCTGCAAAAGCAGGAATTAGATTTCATTCAAAATGAGAAATAAATCTTTATTACCTGAGTGGGAATTATCTCCAGGTCTCGGCAATGCAAACGCGGAATCCTAAGCAGAGATTTCCAGTTATGCTGATTGTTAACCTTGCGAACTGACTTGTACACACTAATGTGTCTGTCGTTGACTCCATAACCAACTTTAGCAGCAAAGTTGCTCTCCCCAAGTTTCCAAACAGTTCATATTATCGCCCGGTGTTTCAATGTGAAGAAGGTGGAGCTGTGATAATCTGATGTTGTTTAGCAGATGTACTGCAGGGGGGCACAAAACAAGCTAATGGTGACAGGGCCTCGTTTTGACGCGCTGGCCTCCGGTGAGCAGCGGCCCCAACAAGGGTGGCGTTCTACTCGTCTTATTCTAGATCCCGGGCTAGAAAGGACCAGAGTTTTCTTGCTAAATTGTTCAGGGTCTTGAAAGGAAGAACCCATGACTGATATCATGAAAGTACATTTCATTGGAGTGGATCATGGAATCGCGACGTGACTGTGAATTCAACCATGAAAATTGCCAGCTGAGATGCAGACAAGACAGAAGGCGGCACCTGAAGACAAATGTATTTTCTTTGCCAGTGAAAAGCACTGCTTCACAAAGTGTGACATATTGAAGTAAAAGAGTGACGCTGATTACCTTTGCTGGTTCTTCAACTTGTCAGTTTTGTTTCCCCCGATCTACACGTCTCCCTTACATATGGAAAAGCTGAGATGAAGTCGGCGTGGGTGGGCCCGATGCTGTAAGGATAACGCATCTGAATTCGAATCGGACGATGGTAGTTTTGAGTTCTACCTCGCTCAAATGCAGCATCTGGCTTTGTTGAAGTCAGACACAACTGGTTTTATAAATATAATGAGGACAAAAAGGAGTCTATGAAGAGTACAGAGACATCTCAAAAATCAATAAGCCAGTCTCTGTTTGGTGCCGCTCTGGATGGGAGAGATTTGAAACCCGTGCTTTGTATGAATGCTGACTGTGGGGAAGAACAAAAACATAGAAGGATACCGCGCTGAACAGGCCCTTCGGCCCTCAATGTTGCTGACGTTGGATCTATTCTCAGCTCGTCTCCCCACACAATTCCATCGTCATCCACGTGCTTTTGCAACGATTAATTAAATCTCCATTATGTCGCTGAACTAACTGTACTGGCTGGCTGGGCATTCCGCGTCCTTGCCACTCTCTCAGTAAAGAACCTGCATCTGACATCTATCTTAAATCTATCACATCTCAATTTGTCGTTACATGCCCTCGTAGAAGCTGACGTCATCATGCTAGGAAAAATATCTTTCATGTCTACCCCATCTAATTCTCTGATCATCTTGAATGTCTCTATCAAATCCCCTCTCAGCCGTCTTTTTTCCAGTGAGAACAGACCCAAATCTCTCAGCCTTTCCTCATTAGATCTTCTCTCCAGACCAGGCAACATCCTGGTAAATCTCCTCTGCACCTTTTTCAATGCTTTCACATCCTTCCCGACATATGGCGATCACAACTGTACACAATATTCGGAGTGCGGCCGCACTAGCGTTTTGCATAATTGCAGCAGGATCGTGCGGCTCCGGAACTCAATCCCTCTACCAATGAAACGTAACACACCGTATGCCTTCTCAACAGTACTATCACCCTGGGTGGCAACATTCAAAGATCTATGTACATGGCCTCCACGATCACACTTCACATTCAAACTTGCAACAATATTTCCATTTACCCAATACTCTGCCTTCCAAATTCTTCTCAAAGTGCATTACCTCACATTTAGCTGTATTTAACTCAATTTGCCAACTCTCACCCCAATTCTGCAGTTTATCCAAGTCCCCCTGCAACTTCTAACATTCCTCCAAACTGTCCACTGCTCCTCCACTTGTGTCATCTGCAAATTTGTTAATTTACCTACCTATGCCTGCGTCTAATTCATTTATAAAAATGACAAGCAGCAATTGACCCAAAACAGATCATTGTGACATACCACGAGTAACTGGACTCCAGGTTAAATATTTTCCATCAATCGCCACTCCCTGCTTTCTTTCAGAAAGCCAGTTTCTAATCCAAATTCCTAAGTCACCCTCAATCCCATGCCTCTGCATTTTCTCAAAAACCTACCACGTGGAAATTCATCAGAGGTTTTACTGAAGTCCATACATACCACCTCAATTGCTCTACCTTCATTGACATGCTTGGTCACATTATCAAAAAACTCAATGAGATATGTGAGACACTACCTGCCATTGATGAAACCATCTTGACTATCTGAAATCAAATTGTTGCTTTCCAGATGATTATACATCTTACTTTTTATAATCCTTTATAAAACCTTTCAGACAACAGAGGACGTGCTGGATATCTTGAAACGGTCAAAGGTCTATAAATCCGCATGACCTGATCAGGTGTACCCTAGAACTCTGTGGGGAGCTAGAGAAGTGATTGCTGGGCCTCCAGCTGAGATATTTGCATCATCGACAGTCACAGGTGAGGTACCAGAAGACTGGAGGTTGGCAAACGTGCTGCCACTGTTTAAGAAGGGTGGTAAGGACAACCAGGGAACTATAGATTAGTGAGCCTGACCTCGGTGGTGGGCAAGTTGTTGGAGGAAATCCTGAGGGACAGGATGTACATGTTTTTGGAAAGGCAAGGACAGATTCGGGATAGTCAACATGGCTCTATGCGTCTCACAAACTTGATTGAGTTTTTTGAAGAAGTAACAAAGAAGATTAATGAGGGCAGAGCCACAGTTGTGATTTTTACAGACTTCAGTAAGGCGTTCGACAAGGTTCCTCATGGGAGACTGATTAGCACGGTAAGATCTCATCGAATATAGGGAGAACCAGCCATTTGGATACAAAACTGGCTCTAAGCTAGAAGAAAGAGGGTGGTGGTGGAGTGTTGTTTTTCAGACTGGAGGCCTGTGACCAGTGGAGTGCCACAAGGGTCGGTGCTGGGCCCTCTACTTTTTGTTACTTACATAAATGATTTGGATGCTAACAAGAGGTACAGTTAGTAAGTTTGCAGATGACACCAAAATTGGAGGTATAGTGGACAGCGAAGAGGGTTACCTCAGATTACAAAGGATCTGGACCAGATGGACCAATGGGCTGAGAAGTGGCAGATGGAGTTTAATTCAGATAAATGCGAAGTGTTGTATTTTGGAAAGGAAATCTTTGCAGGACTTATACACTTAATGGTAAGGTCCGAGGGAGTGTTGTTGAACAAAGAGACCTTGGAGTCGCAGGTTCATAGCTCCTTGAAAGTAGAGTCGCAGGTAAATACGATAGTGAAGAAGGCGTTTAGTATGCTTTCCTTTATTGAGTACATCGAGTATAGGAGTTGGGAGGTCATGTTGCGGCTGTACAGGACAATTTTTAGGCCACTGTTGGAATATCGCGTGCAATTCTGGTCTCCTTCTTATCGGAAAGATGCTGTGAAACTTGAACGGGTTAAGAAAAGATTGACAAGGATGTTGTCAGAGTTGGAGGATCTGAGCTACAGGGTGTGGCTGACCAGGCTGGAGCTGTTTTCCCTGGAGCGTCGGAGGCTGAGGGGTGATCTTATAGAGGTTTATAAAATTATGATTGGCATGGATAGGATAAAAAGACAAAGTATTTTCCTTGGGGTTGGAGAGTCCAGAACTAGAGGGCATAGGTTTAGGGTGAGAGGAGAAAGATATAAAAGAGACCTCAGGGGCAATTTTTTCACGCAGAGACTGGTACAGGTATGGAATGAGCTGACAGAGCATGTTGTGGAGGTTGGTACAATTGCAACATTTAAGAGGAATTTGGATGGGTATATGAATAGGAACGGTTTGGAGGGATATGGGCCTGGTGCTGACAGGTGGGACTAGATCGGGTTGGGATATCTGGTCGGCATGGCCTGGTTGGATCGAAGGGTCTTTTTCCATGCTTTACATCTCAATGATTCTATGACTCCAAGTAAGGCTCACTGTTCTACAATTACCTGGGTCAACTCTACTGCCCTTCATCAACAAGGGCACGACATTTGCTGTCTTGCAGTCCTCTGGTAATTAACCTGTGGACAATGACTGCTCAGAAATCAAAGCCAAATACTCTGGCATCTCCTCCCTAGCTCCCCAGAGGATCCTTGGATAACTCCCAACCGCCCCAGGGGATTGGCTTACTTTCACTCCTTCTGGAATTGACAACGCCTCTTCACAACTTACTGCGATCCTTTCGAATCTAATATCGCGTATCTCTCATTATTCTCCTCTACAATATTCTCCTTTACTTGAGTGAGGACTGATGAGAAATGTCCGTTTAATTCCTCTCTGATCTCCACAGGGTCCACACTCAGCATCCCACTTCTGTCTTTGACTGGCCCTATTCCTAACCTCGTCATCTTTTTTTATCCTCACATACCTATAACATGCTTTAGGTTTCTCCTTTATTCTTTTTGCTAAAGACTGCTCATGTCCTTTCTTTGCTCTTCTTAACTTTCTCCTTAAATCCTTACCAGTTGATGTGTAACTCTCCAATGCCTCATCTGAACCATCTTGTCTCTCAACATATCAGCCTCCTTTCTCCGCTTAACAAGAGATGACATTTCTGTACTAAACCACGGTTCCCTTACCTAATCACTTCCGCATTGCCGGTCAGGGACATACTTATGAAGGTCACACCATACTTGTTCCGTAAACCAGCTCCATATTTCCATTTTCTGCATCACTTGCGTTTTGCTACCCCATTCTCCGCATCTTAATTTTTCCTACTCGCATTATAATTGCCCTTGCGCCATCGATCATGAGGCTCCCTCTTAGTGTTGAAACTTTCACAGGAATATCCTCCCTCAGTGCTGACACTGTCACAAAGAGGACTTATTCAGAACTTATCATGAGTGTGTGGTGGATCCTTGAATTTGACCTGTTGCAATGAGACACTGAATAAATGTTGGCCCTCTGGCTAATAAATACTGCCTCAAAATTGAACATCTGAAATTAATATCTCCCTCAGGACTGAAGTTTGGAATGTGCAGCACTTTCTCAGTACTGGCCCCTTAAAGAGCTGCAGAATCTCGGAATAATGAGGTAATGGTTTAATATTGTCGTCCAACAATGAGACACCCCTTCAATCGGACTCTCTCATACGGTTGGAATATCTGACGACTGACGTTGTGATTATGTGTCACTCTTTCAAACTAAACCTGTTAGAGTGAGGCATTGCCTGAGAATTGACTCTCCGACAATAATTCATTCCCCCATTTCTCGTCATGTGACAATGCTGCAAACCTTCCTACTGACCCTCTGATCGCGCTGGAATACCTCAGTACTACTCTCTGCTTTCAATTATCTCGAGGTAGACCCCCTCCTGCAGAAGAAGTCAGCAATGACAATCGTGATGAACGTTACATCCGATATTCTGCAAGAGGAGCATTCAAATATCCGAACCGCTCTTCCCATATTGTAAACACAGAAGGGACTGTAGAAAAATAAAGAATAAAAAAAGCTTCCCAATCGGACGCACAAAGCTTTCCTTTTTGTTACAGGATGTGGATGGGGGGGTGACACAACCTAAGAAGTGTATCAGGTAACGCAAACATACAAAAAATTACATCACTGACTGCTGTCAGAGATCCTCTCCTAGTCCACATGCACTCCACCTAATGATGAGGTTTTTTTAAGTTAGTGACTCCCCTCCATATCAGCTCCCTGATCGAGGCTCTCGCTCTTGCTGATACTGAAACAAATACGGATTGTCCTGATGTACAAGGTAAGTTTGTGTTTAATACATATTTACCAACGCGTCAGCCAGCTGATTGACATACCCACTGTGCCCGCTGCTGCTTCTTAACAAAATAAAATGTTTGCTGTATAATGAGGTGGATAACTGATTTCAATCGTTCTCTGTGGTGTTCCTATATGCCATCCCGTTTTCGACACAACACTTGTTCTCTCTGAGTATCAGCACTCAACACTTTTCTCTTTTACCCTTCCACCCCGTCTTCAGTTTATTTCCTACTTTCCATTGTCATCAACTCCACGTTTTCCCATCTCTTTCCATTTGCTGTTCCCCAACTGTAATTGTGTTAGTTGCTTTTGAAATTAACTCAGTTAAATATTTTAAACGTTTCTTGTTGTGATGAGCTCCACACACCAGCTATACAAATGAATGATATTTCTCTTTGTTTCACTATTGTATTTATGAGGAAATATTTGTGATCATGGCCCTTCTTTCACGATCTTTCTCACAAGTAGAAAATTTATGCAATTGTCTACAAATTCCGACAGGGTAGTGTGGGCATAAAAGTAAAGCTATTAAAATCCACGCTGGCATTTCAATTCGCATCTAAAATTGACTCGATGTCAAGAAGCCGTGAATGGTAATCAAAGGGTTTTTTAAACCTGTGACAGGATTATTGTTTCGAGTCATTTTTCACTGGGCTTATCCCTGGCTTCATCGTTCCTGAATCATATCCTTGACACAGATAAAATATACGGTCATGAATGAAAACTTTCAGATGATACTGGAAATCAGGGCGTGTTTGATGTCACGATGAACTTGTCAGGACATGAGTAATAGGAACCGGACTGGATCACTCGGGCTATTGACCAGGCTCCATCATCTGATACCTTTACGACTAAAATCATTAGTTGTCATTTTAAATGAAACATCTGTTCCTGAGCCGTCATTACTTTCAATATCCCAGCCTGCACTGCAATTTTGCTGAACACTCACTGTCCTTTAAGATAAATGTTTCTCATCTCTGTTGTAAACCACGTCTCAATTGGAAAACAGACTTTCCTTGTTTGAGATTCCCCCACAGCAGAATACATCCTCTCAGCGGTTAACTCATCAAGTTCCATCAAACTTTCCCAATGTTTTTATGAGATGAACATTCATTTACCTCAACGACAATAAATGAATAGCTCATTTTTCCTCATATAGTAATCCTTTCATCCTTCAGAGCCATTTTGATTTGTTCCAAATGCAAGTATAGTTTGATTTAAGGTAGGAGGTTAGAAGTCCTGTTTTGACTGTGACAGGACGAATGTGCTGGTAATCAATTACAAAACAGCCCCATTAAACTACCACTGGTACTAATCGTACACAATATGAAAGGCATTTTCTAGCGGGAGGCAGGCGATTTTTCAGTTGGCGGGAGGATTACCTGAAGTGGAAACAACATCTAAGACTGTAACATTTAGGAGCCAAAATTTGACCTTTCGGACCATCGAGTCTGAGTGTCCATTCTTTTATTACTGATAAGTTTCTCAACTCCATTCTCCTTCGCTCTCTCTCTCTGAGCCTTGGTCCAATTGATATACAAGAAATTATATGTCTCAGTCTTAAACATACTCATTGACATAGCCTCCACAGCCTTCTGTGACAATCAGATCTATCGATTCACTACTCTCTGAATGAAGATATTTCTCCTTAACTACTTTCCAAAATGTCTACCCTTGACTCAAATGCTCTGCCCTCGCATTGTTGGCTCTACTACTTTTGGAAACATTTTTCAAACATCTGTTCTGTACAGGCCATTCAGTATTTGATATGTTTCAATTAGGTCACCCCAACCTCATGCTTCCAAGCTCAAAGAAGTATAAACATAGAGACCTCAAGTGTTACTCACGTGTGAAGATTTTTATTCCTCGCGCTATTCTTGTGAACACCCTCTGAACATGCTCCAGGGCCAGTACTACCTTCTGAGATATGGCTCACAAAACTGCGCACATTGATACAAATGTGGTCTGAAAATTTCCTTAAAGAGCCTCTGAAGTTCATCCTTCCTTTTAATTGGTGAAAGGGAGGATTGCAGATTGCAGAGATAAGTGCACCGTTTCACTTTCAAACGTTGCACAGCACTTCTTTGCCCACTTTCCTAATCTGGCCAAAACCTTTTGTGACCTCTCCGACTCCTCAAGGCTATCTGTTCTCCACCCATATATGTATCCTCTGCAATCTTAGCCAGAATGCTCTCAGTTCCTTCATCTCAATCGTTAATGTATAAAGTGAAAAGTTGTCGTTCCAACACTGAGCCATGCCGAACATCACTTTTCACTGGCTGCCGTCCTGAGAAGGATACATCTATCGCCATTCTCTGCTTTGTGCCGGACAGCTGAAATTCTACCATGTTAGCACTTTGCCTCGAACACCATGGGCCTTTATCTCACTCAGTGGCCTCCTGTACAACACCTTTCAAAGGCCTTGTTGATATCCAGGTAGAAAAAAACCTATTGGCTCTCCTTGGTCTAACATGCTTGTTAATTTTTTCAAAGAACCGTATTCGATTTGTCACGCATTACTTTGCATTAATGACACCATGCAGATTTGTTTATTTCATCGTAACACATCCAAGTATACAGAAATCCCATCCTATCCAATGGATTCCTAGGATCTTACCAGATCCTACGTTAAGCAATTCAGTGTGATATTTTCCGTCTTTTGGTTTACTCCCATTTTAAACCAGGCTGTGGGACCGTCCCTGATTCTAACGATTCCATACTCAGCTCAAACCCTCCCTCTCTTCCTCACGGGTTCAGATCAGCGATCAGCAATACATGACTACGAGTGTGCAGATCCTGCCCAGGGAGATGTATCCACTCCACATCAAGCCTTGCAGCCTGAGCATGCAGTCTCCTGCCTCCCAGAATTTCCACAGCATATGTGAACTTGCCGTGACACTGTCTTAATATGACATTTGGCACAGACACAACACTAGGCTAATAGATTGCACCATGCAGCATTGATTGAAAGTCTTCAAGGGATAGACAGCAGTAAAATTCATAGGAGAACTGTCCTTCGGGCACTGGAGTTTCGTTCAATAGTTTTCGATGGATTGTCCTTTAATTGAACAATTAGCATATTTTTCACTGTTGAAATTAGATTAGATTACTTACAGTGTGGGAACAGGCCCTTCGGCCCAACAAGTCCACACTGCCCCGCCGAAGCGCAACCCACCCATACATCTACCCCTTACCTAACACTACGGGCAATTCACCTGACCTGCACATCTTTGGACTGTGGGAGGAAACCGGAGCACCAGGAGAAAACCCACGCAGACACGGGAAGAACGTGCAAACTCCACACAGTCGCCTGAGACGGGAATTGAACCCGCATCTCTAGCGCTGTGAGGCAGCAGTGCTAACCACCGTGCCACCGTGCCGTCCAAATGCATTGGACATTTCAGTCAGTTTATATACTTATCGTCAATTCTCTCTTCATACCAGTGCATTTGGCTTTGTTTCAGTTTGGGATTGTTGTTTGTGTTTGGAATGGTCATAATCAAACTTCATTGTAACTTTAAAGACCTTGATATCACCGTTTTACGTCCGGTCCTTTTTTCCTCCATACAACACTACTCATTTACGCCGTTTAATTACACAATGCCGGATCAAAGATAGGTACATCTTTGGTATGCTGGTTCAGTTCTGAGCGCTACTGCCTTCCAGTGCCAGAAAACCTGGTCTTCTTTCAACTTCTGTGTGGGCTTTGTACTTTCTCCCCGTGTCTGCTTGTTTTCCTGTCTGCACTTCGGATTCTTCCCAGGAACCAATGACATGCAGGTTGGTGAATGGGCCATGCTAAATTGCCCAGTGTTTAGCAATGTGTAAGTTATGGGCATGAATCAGGGATAAGTGTCGAGTAATTAGGTATGTGAAAAGAGCTGTGTGAGTTAATATTTGGCTGGTCAGTGGATACTTGTTGGATTAATTAGCCTGTATCCACCCTGCAGGGATTCCATAATAATTTGTATACCTCAGCAATTGTACTATGTGTTCTTCTGAAAATCATTTACAAAAACATAAGACAAGTTTGTCTGAAAGAGCTCTGTTGCACATGTGGTTACCCCAGAAGGTTTGAATTTTGAAGATCCCAAAATTTGCCGTCCACACATAGTGACAGACCTGCTGAATTCTTACAAGGATTTTCTGCTTGTCTTTCCCGACACTGCTCCCACACCAAAACGCTATTAGGAAGTTTAAAAACTGTTCCTTTTTCACTCTCTATTCCATCAATTCTGATTCCACGCTAAGAGTTTGAAGTTTGTCACCACTGCTTTTGCTTTTCCATAAAGCATAGGTACAACACTAGCTTTCCTTTTGCGTCTGTCTATCGACAAGATTATATCCACTGGATTATAGATAACCATCGTTGATGACAGTGTTGCCCTGTCTACCTGATGGTTATAAGTTATTTCATTATTTCTTTCGCTCTTTCGCTCTTTCTTTCTTTATTTTTTTCTGACTCCTTCTTTCTCTGTTTCTTTCCTTATTTTATTCCTTCTCTTTCTTCTCCCATTCATTATTTCTTTCTTCCATTCTTCCTTCACCTTTTTGTTCTTTCCTTTCTTCTTTTAATACTTCCTTCCTTTCTTTCTGACTTTCTTTATTACTTTTCTTTATCTCTTTCTTTCGTTTTTTCATTCATTCATAATTTTTAATTTTTTTTTGATGTTTCTTTTTTCTTTCTCTTTTTCTTTCTGGCTTTCTTTCTAACCTTATTTCTTTCGATCGTTCTATCTCTCTATCATTCTTTCTTTCGTTCTTTCTTCTTTCTTCTTTCATTTCTTTCTTTCTTTCGTTCTTTCTTGCTTTCTTTCGTTCTTCGTTTCTTTCTTCCTTTCTTCCTTTCTTTCTTTCTTCCTTTCTTCCTTTCTTTCACTGTTTAATCCTGAGACGACGACACTATATACTTTGTCACACACACACACGCCCAAGCACAAAATCACACACACTCTCATGCCCTCACACATTCATACAGAACCTCTCTCATACACACGGTCTCTGTCAGAAAGACAATACAACAGCTACATTCACACAACGCACATTTTCCTGGACGAGTGAACACAGTGTGATACTCTCGCATATGCTCTGCCAAACATGCACACATGCAAACACCACTCTCTGAAGTAATTCAAATTCACACACTCAGGCTCACACTTACTCTCTCTCTATCCCTCTCATGCACACACGCACACATCTTAGTCTATTGGTTGAATGTTCATGTGCAGAATAATATTTGCAGACACGTCACATTTTGCTGAAATGCATCGAACGGAGACACAATCGATGCAGGCATTCAATCCATAGAAGATATGATAAATTCTTACTTTGGATATAGAACCATTCTCAATCTAGGTTGGCTGACACACAGACACTAACCTTTCACCTTTAATGTATTGTCCGAGCTGAGATGTCATCATATTTATGTAACATTAGGTTGTCTCGAGAATGTGACTTAAATGTTTTGAGATTTAGATATTATTGAACCAAAGCCTGCAACCTATTCTAAACGATGGAAGACTTATCAGCGATCTAGGTGTGTTAAATATATCATTTCACTTGCATGACACTGTAATCTTTTGTTATAACATCGATATCTTATCATCCCAATCAAGAGTTAGTTCGTGAAGGAGTGGCTCTCTGAAAGTTAGTGCGTCCAATTAAATCTGTTGAACTATTACATGGTGTTGTGTGATTTCTCCCGTTGTCCAACCAGGGTCAAATCCGTGTCTTGGGAATTAACAACTCAATGGTCAGAGGGATCCAAAAAATCTCCTGTCCTGGAAAATAACATCACAATAGCATAGAGGCCTCCACAGAGAACAGACGGACAGACATGACAAAGTGTCTGAGATTGCAGTGGTGGAGTCAACATCATTTCACTTGGACTAAATCTGAAGTAGAAACTGTCAACTTTATCTCAAACACTGGTGTCCCTCTGCCTATACTAAGAGATGGAAGATATTTCAAGCTTCTTCTTAATTACTCACTTATGTCATGTTTATATGTCAATCGTGTTGTGATGTTATGCAATACATTGCTGATGGAACAGGTGGGTGATTTTTAACCCGGCATCTTGCTGTGTAATTTTCCTTCGACATGCTCTCGGTCACTTTTCAACTCATCTTTTTTCTCCTGTATCCAGAGCAAGGTTTGTTGGGGAATCTGCAACGTGAACATCCAAAATGATAAGAACGAGGAAAGCCGTGGCAAGAACAATTTTCAGTGACTGTCTCACACACAGGACGCACACAGGAGGACATTTTAACCTCGAAAAGGAAATCTCTCAAAAGATTTGTTGCAATGTCAGATGTTTTGTGAGATGTGTATCTGCCAGGATGATTAGAACATAGAACATAGAAAAATACAGCGCAGTACAGGCCCTTTGGCCCTCGATGTTGCGGCGATCCAAGCCCACCTCACCTACACTAACCCACTATCGTCCATATGCCTATCCAATGCCCGTTTAAATGCCCAAAAAGAGGGAGAGTCCACCACTGCTATTGGCAGGGTATTCCATGAACTCACGACTCGCTGAGTAAAGAATCACCCCTGTCATCTGTCCTACATCTACCACCCCTTAATTTAAAGCCATGCCCTCTCGTAATAGCTGACTCCATACATGGAAAAAGGTTCTCATGGTCAACTCTATCTAAACCCCGAATCATCTTGTACACCTCTACCAAGTCACCCCAAACCTTATTTTCGCCAATGAAAACAGTCCCAAGTGCCTCAGCCCTTGCTCATACGATCTTCCTACCATACCAGGCAACATCTTGTTAAACTCCTCTGCACCTGGTCCAGTGCCACTACATCCTTTCTATAGTCTGGCGACCAAAACTGCACACAATACTCCAGATGCGGCTGCACCAGAGTCTTATACAACTGCAACATGACCTCAGGACTCCGGAACTCAATTCCTCTACCAACAAAAGCCAGTACACCATATGCCTTCTTCACCGCACTATTTACCTGGGTAGCAACTTTCAGAGATCTGTGTACATGGACACCAAGATCCCTCTGTTCATCCACACTACTAAGTATCCGACCATTAGCCCAGGACCCGATCTTTTTGTTACTCATACTAAAGTGAATCACCTCACACTTACCCACATTGAACTCCATTTGCCACCTTTCTGCCCAGCTCTGCAGCTTATCTATATCCTGCTGTAACCTTCCACATCCTTCCTCACTGTCAACAACTCCACCGAGTTTCGTATCATCCGCAAACTTGCTCACCCAACCTTCTAGCCCCTCCTCCAAGTCATTTATAAAAATGACAAACAGCAATGGTCCCAAAACAGATCCTTATGGAACACTGCTAGTAACTGCACTCCAAGATGAATCTTTACAATCAACTACTATCCCCTGTCTTCTTCCAGCCAGCCAATTCCTAATCCAAACCTCCAACTCACCCTCAATGCCATACCTCCGAATATTTTGCAGTAGCCTACCATGGGGAACGTTATCAAACGCCTTACTAAAATCCATATACACCACATCGAACGCTTTACCCTCGTCCACCTCCTTCGTCACCTTCTCAAAGAAAACAATAAGGTTTGTGAGGTACGATCTGCCCTTCACAAAACCATGCTGACTAAACTTGATGTCATTATTCCTATCCAGATATCCATAAATCCTATCCATTACAATTCTCTCAAAGACTTTGCCCACAACAGAAGTGAGGCTCACTGGCCTATTGTTACTAGGGTTATCCCAACTCCCCTTCTTGAATATGATGATTGGATAAGTTAAACACATTTTGCCGATTTCAATTTGGTGACTGGCTGGAGGAGATCTCTCTCTCTCTCTTTCTCTTTCTCTGCTCCCTCTTTTGAACCCTCTCCAGTTGTCTATTATTAGTTTTTGAAACAATAAATCCGTTCCACCTACAGCAATGTGATTCGTGGGTGTTTGACGTGGGAGGGGATGGAAATATTTGATAGCAGAAGATTATTGTTTGTTGATCAAATGGGTTGCAAAACACGAAAGATGTAGACAAAAAGAGAGATTGTGATTTGGGATGAGAGAGCAATCGAGGAATAAAATGTATGTTGGTAGCTGCACTCTAAATTGGAGACAGCAGCTGCTCGAGGGTTTGGGGAAGAGAACGGCTCTGTGCAATATCCTCTCACAGCACAATTCCAATCACTTCCTTCTAGAATGTGACAGTTTCAAAAAAACAAAACCTTAAAGAGAGTAGGTGATATCCTTTAAACCAATGTCCCAATTAATCCAGAGCATAATGTTGGATATGACGTGGAGATTGAACAAATTATGCAGCAGGAAAGAAATGCTCTGTGGGATCGCACTGTGCATCTATGGCCTGCGCGGTGACCTGTCTTCGTTGGAAATGCGGACGGTAGTGATGTGTTTACATGGAATGTAGAACAGTACAGCAAAGTCCAAGCGCCTCAGTCCTTAATGTTGTGCCGATCTTTTATCCTAATTTAAGATCAAACTAACCTACATACGCTTTATTTCATTATCTTCCATGTACCAAAACAAGAGCCGCTGAAATGTCTCGAATGTATCTGTCTCGACTGCCACCACTGCCGTTGCATTCCACGCACCCAACACTTCCTCTCCAAACAACATACTTCTGGCAACTTCTGCAGTGTTCCTCCAATCAATTTAAAATTATGGCCGGTCGTAATAGCTATTTCTGGCCTGGGAAAAAGTGTCTGACTATCCACTCTATATAGGTCTCTCATCATCCTGTATACCTCTATCAAGTCACCTCTCATCCATCGACGCTCCAGTGATGAAGGCCTTTGATCCCATACACTTTCTTCAGAAGGTTTGCATTCCAGTCCAGTTCTCATGCTGGCAAATCTCTTCTGCACCCTCTCGAAAGCTTCCACATTCTTCCTATAATGATGAAAGCAGAACTGAACGCAATAATCCAAGCATGGTTTCACCAGGGCTTTGAAGAGCGGCAGCACCATTTTGCAGCTCTTATACACAACCTTCCGCTAATGAAAGCCAATACACCTTATGCTCTCTGAAAAACCCGATCACCTTGGTTGACAAAAAAAAAGGGAGCTGTCGACGTGGACCCCAAGATCCCTCGGTTCCTCCACACTGCCAAGATAACAGACTTTAAAACTACATTCTTTATTCGAATTCAATTTTTTATAATGGTTCACCTTTTAAAAATTTTCATGGTTCAACTCCATCTCCAAATTATCAGTTCAGTTCTGCATCCTGTCAATGTCACATTGCAACATTCAACAACACTATCCACGGTGCCACCAAGCTTCTTGTCATTGGCAAACCGACTAACGCAAACATCCACTTCCTCATCCAAATCATTCATAAAAATCACAAAGTCTGTAGGTCCCATAGTAGATCCTTCCAGAACACCGCGAGTATTAGGTTTCACTGTCACCCTCTGTCGTCTATCTACCCAGCCATTCTGCCCGGAGATAGCAAATTGTCCTTGCATCCCATGTCTGCTTACTTTCTGAATGCATCTACCATGGCAAAATGCAACAAAAGCCTTGTTGAAAACCATGTCCACCACATCTACTGCTCTACCTTCATTCATGTGTTTTGTCACATTGTCAAGGAATTCAATAAGTTTGGTGAACCATGTTGCAAATCAACTCCAATGCAGCACAGTCCAAGACCCTTTTCGTTCTCCTGGCCCCAGGGGGTCTGTTATGGGCATTATCATGTGTAAATGTCGAGTAATTAGGTATGTGAAAAGAACTGAGCGGATTACTCTTTGAACTTAGTGTGGACTTGTTGGATCAAGTGGCCTTTTCCACACTGTAAGGTTTCTTTAACAGTTTGTATCCCTCGTCAATTGTACTATTTGGTTTTTTTCTGAAAATCACTCGCAAAAACAGAATACAAGTTTGTCTACAAGAGCTCTGTTGCAAGTGAATCCCGAAAATATTGAGTTTTGAAGGTCTCATAATTTGTGAGTCCACACAAAGTGTGACACCTGCTGAATTCTGAAAGGGATTTTTTGTTTTTCTTTCCCGATTACTGACCTAACAACAAAAAGCCGTGAGGGGGTTTTCAAACTGTTCCCTCTTACTCACTCTTCAATGAGTCTAATTCCACGCTAAGATTTTGAAGTTTGTTACCACTACCTATGTCTTTCGATGAAGTGGATTGATGAGACTGGCTTTCATTTTGTGTCTGTCCACAAAATGTTATCCGCTGGATTATTGATATCCACAGTTGATGACCTTGTTGCCCTGGCTACCTGATGGTTACATGTAATATTTGCCTCTGTGTTACTCGTTCTATGGTGCAAATGCTTTGCACTTTAATATTTAAACAAGCACGGTGGCGCAGTGGTTAGCTCGGCTGCCTCATAACATCAGGGACCTTGGTTCAATTCCAGCCTCTGGCGACTGTCTGTGTGGAGTTTGTGCATTGTCCCGTGCCTGCCTGGGTTTTCTCCGGATTCCTCCCACAATGCAAAGATTTGTAGGTTAGGGTGGATTACCCACGCTAAATTGTGCAAAGTGTTTGGTGCATTAATCAGAGGGAAGCAGGTCTAGGTGGATTAGACTTCGGAGGATTGGAGTGGACTTGTTGGGGCGAAGGGCCTGTTTCCATACTGTCAAGAATGTAATCCATTGAAACCTGTAAATTCATCCTCAGTGTGTTCTCGAAGGAACTGTGCCTGCACATCATCTCACTCTTCTCCTAGCAACTGTTTGAAAAACCAACCTCCACATACTGTGAACTCATCCCCTCGCAGTTCTCCGAACAATGTACTGGGAACCAAACACCATTCTGTTCCCTTAGCAAAAGTCTGTGCATCCCGCCCTAACCTCCTAAACTCGCCATTCCCTTACTATGAATCGAATGTGGGCCACGGCGATATGAGCAGAATTTCCTAACAATGACAGCAGCAGTGAATATTGCAGGAGTGCCATGCACGGGTGTGTCAACAGCCCTCAAGTTTCTTACATGTTCTCGAGGCAGAACAACCCCTGAACGATTGTCATGCAATTTTCTATGCCTTGAACCTTTTCTGCCTTAGAAATACAAATTTACAGCTGAATAACTCTGAAGATGATTTGGGTTTCTGCCTCTGCGAATCCTTTTAGTGACTTCCAAATTCAACCACCAGTTGGCTGATAAAGTTTCCTGACAACTACCTGATGACGGAGCAGCGTTTTGAAAGCTCGTGCATCCAAACAAATCTGTTGGACTATACTCTGGCATTATGTGATTTTGGACTTCCTCTGTATCACCTGCATGTCAGCAATAAAGGAGTCCATTTTTTCTGACCGGAAGTTGAACTCGGGCGACAAAGCCACAAGCGCCGAATATCAACCATTGCACAACCAGCGATGCCAACAAGGAACATTGCATCGTTTGTCCTGACGCAGCCTTTGAGGTGTGTTTTACTGCTGTTCAGATTCTCCTCCAAAATGATTGAGTCTTCGAGGTTTACAGAACGGGAAAAGGCATATCATCACTGTTTTCCTACCCTGGCCTGTAGCCTTATGCAATCTGACGTTCCAAATGCTCATCACAATGATACGTTTTAATCTAAATCTGCACAATGAATGGGACTGAATTTTCATACAGCAAATTTGTGCTCACTCCCCCTCGATGAATTGAACCTCATTTTCACCCACAGACGGAAACAATTTGACACATCCCCCATTAATTGTCAGAGGTCACATGAGAGAACAACGTTCAGAAAGTAGGATTTCACCCACTTGTCTTATTTCATCCCATTTCACACTTCAAAACCAGAGCGTGGTTACAACAGGGAAATAACTTATATAGGCACTCACCTGTGCGTGTTTCTTCCTCGTGGATTCCCCCCAATATGCAGTTTATACTGCCTCACCTCGAAATTAGAACATTCCACACGTCAGCTGCTTCCTCTCCATCCGAATTACTTAAATTAGTGGAAAATCAAACAGGAATGCTTCAACAGCATTTTAGGTTTACACCGCCAGTGTTCTAACCGCTGAGTGACGGACCCAATACATTATCATCTGCGAGAGAAGGTCTCATGCATTAGAACGTGCAAGGTAATAGGTGAATGGATAGCCTATGTCTCATAAACCAAGCAAAGATAATAAATCTGAGACAGAGCCGAGTGGATCATGCACAGACAAATGAGCGAATGCAATGCTGAAGCAGATAGTGACCAGGATGATGTACACATAGATATCCTGGGTAGTTCGGTCACATGGATTCCGAGCTTTCACTCTTATGGCTCACATTTAAAGTGAATAATATGAATTACTCACTGTACTTTTGAAGCGGTCGGTGCTTTGCACCAGTCAGAATCGCTTCCTTGCATGTTACAATCCCACATCACTAATGCCAGCTGATAATTCCTGACGTGCAATCAGTTCTAAAAAAAAGAGAGACAGTAAAAGGGAAAGGCGACAGTTGTTTGTGATCGATGACTGTGGGATGAGTGGAGCCAGGCTCAATGTGGCTGCTGAAAACCGGTCTTCGTTTATAACCTGATGTACAATTCACTCTGGATCAATCTTCCACGTAGACTGTTCTTTGTACTTTGTCCTTTGCACAACTAATGTTGAATCAGTCCCCTGAGCGGATCATTGCAGTTTTAACTTGACAAACGTCACACAGTTCAGTTCTGCAGATTCATTTAATCTGAAGGTTGATAAGTCTCCGGGGCCTGATGGTCTACATCCCAGGGTACTGAAGGAGGTGGCTCGGGAAATCGCGGATGCGTTGTTGATTATTTTACAGAGTTCGATAGATTCGGGGTCGGTTCCTGAGGATTGGAGGGTGGCTAATGTTATACCACTTTTTATGAAAGGTGGGAGAGAGAAAGCAGGAAATTATAGACCAGTTAGTCTGACCTCAGCGTTGAGAAAGATGCTGGAGTCTATTATAAAGGATGAAATTACGGCACATCTGGATAGTAGTCACAGGATAGGACAGAGTCAGCATGGATTTATGAAGGGGAAATCATACTTGACTAATCTTCTTCATTTTTTTGAGGATGTAACTCTGAAGATGGACGAGGGAGAACCAGTAGATATAGTGTACCTGGACTCTCAGAAAGCTTTTGATAAAGTCCTACACAGGAGGTTAGTGAGTAAAATTAGGGTGCATGGTATTGGGGGCAAAGTAGTAACTTGGATTGAAAGTTGGTTGGCTGATAGGAAACAAAGGGTAGTGATTAACGGCTCCATTTCTGAATCGCAAGCAGTGACCAGTGGGGTACCGCAGGGATCTGTGCTGGGACCGCAGTCTTTTCCAATATATGTTAATGATATAGAAGATGGTATCAGCAATAACATTAGCATATTTGCTGATGCTACAAAGCTGGGCGGCAAGGTGAAATGTGTTCAGGATGTTAGGAGATTACAGGGTGACCTGGACAAGTTAGGTGAATGGGCAGATGCATGGCAAATGCAGTTTAATGTGGATAAATGTATGGTTATCCACTTTGGTGGCAAGACCAGGAACGCAGATTACTACCTCAATGGAATCAATTTCGGTAAAGGGGCAGTACAGGGAGATCTGGGTGTTCTTGTACACCAGTCAATGCAGGCAAGCACGCAGGTACAGCAGGTAGTGAAGAAGGCTAATAGCATGCTGGCCTTCAGAACAAGAGGAATAGAGTACAGAAGCAATGAGGTGCTTCTGCAGCTGTACAGGGCCCTGGTGAGACCACATCTGGAGTACTGTGTCCAGTTCTGGTCTCCAAATTTGAGGAAAGACATTCTGGCTATTGAGGGAGTGCAGCGGAGTTTCACGAGGTCAATTACTGGAATGGCGGGATTACTTTACACTGAAAGACTGAAGCGACTGGGCGTGTACACCCTTGAGTTTAGAAGAATGAGAGGGGATCTGATTGAGACATATAATATTATGAATTGATTGGACACTCTGGCAGCGGAAAATATGTTTCTACTGATGGGTGAGTGCCGAACCAGAGGACACAGCTTAAAAATATGTGGTCGACCATTTAGGACAGAGATAAGGAGAAACGTCTTCACCCAGAGAGTGGTGGCTGTGTAGAATGCTCTGCCCCAGAGGGCAGTGGAGGCCCAATCTCTGGATTTATTTAGGAAAGAGTTGGATAGAGCTCTCAAAGATAGTGGAATCAAGGGTTATGGAGATAAGGCAGGAAGAGGATACTGATTAGGAATGGTCAGCCATGATCATATTGAATGGCGGTGCAGGCTCGAAGGGCTGAATGGCCTACTCCTGCACCTACTGCCTATTGTCTATTGATTCAATTTTAGAAGCAGAAATAGACAATTCATCCTAAGTCTGTTCCGCCATTCAATGAGCTCATGAGTGTTTTGACAATCCAGAACTGTCATCTTGCCTTTCTTCATAAGCTTTTATGTCTTTACCGTTTCCAACTTTGTCGATCTCAGCCTTGCATATACTTAATGACAGTGAACTGACAGCCTATATACAGAATTCCACTGGAATATCAGAAGTTTCGAACAATGGTGTGTCTAACTGCCATCTGGAAAGAACAGACACTGGACTGGAGGGAGGGGAGAGGTCATGGTGAGAGACACTGCAGCAGGTAAACTAAAAGAAAGGGAAGTAATCGATATGGCAGTGGGTTGATAATCACACCAGTGTTCTTCCATTATCACATTCCAATCACTTAATAAAAAGTATTAGCATTCTTTCTCCGGCAGCAGACGACCTCCTCTTCGCACTTTTGCACAAATACTGCCACCTCCACACTTCACATCAACTCTGATGAAGTATCACCAAGACTGAAAACAGCCGCTTGCTTTCTCTCTATGCCGGGTGTCATAATCCGTTGTGATTTCCAACATTTTTGTTTTGCTTTCAGGATTGATTCCAACATCATCAGTAATTTGCTCCCAAATTCTTTCACATCTCTGTCTTTAACATGCAATCCTCATTCTGATATTAGGATGTCTGCTCCTCGGCTCTCCGAGAAGGGAATCAAACTTCCCGCATGCATGAAGTTAACTCTGCAAATAATTTGTATTTTTCAAAAAGGAGTATTTTTTGTTGTTGTTATACTGTGTCGGACATGCAAAGGCAATGCATTGCAGCATGATCTCCATTTACTTTCATCTCTGATTTGAAACTCTCACGGAGTCTGATAGAGCTGCTTCATTTGATGTTTTTAATGTCAGGACGTCATGTTCGTTTTTCAGAGTTTTTCCTCTGGCAATAAATCCTCATTCCCTGACTGGGAATCAAACCCAGGAATCATCAATGAGAGGGCTGAATCCCAACAAATAGAGCATTAAAGAATGTCCGTACAATGCTGGCAACGTTGTTCTTGACAATGCTTTTGGCTTTTCTTTCAGTTGCAAAATGATTGAGTCACTGACCTTTAACAGAAATGGGACAGTCCCTTCGGCCCATAAAATGAATGCCTTTCATCAAGTATCGCAAGACTAAACCCAACTTCCAACTTAGCCTTGTGTTTTTTTTAATGTTTTAAGTCCTCATCTAAATCGTTATTTGACGTCTTGAGTGCTTCGATGGAACAAAAATCCAGTTCTTTTCCCGAATGACAAGACACATTGCCGGTTTTTGGAACATGAACTCTACGCTGTTCTCCTTGAAGACATTTCTGAAAGCCAAACTCGTTCTTAAAGCCACGTGCCACTGTTACTCATCATGCCATCAATCGGGGTTCAACTCCGTCATTGTACTCCTTTGCAACTCCTCTGTTCATCTGCGGTAGCGTGTCCTCAGAGTAAACTATCACCAGTTATGTCTTTTTGAACAGCAATCCAGAACGTCGATAGCGATTTTACGATTTTTGTTTCCTTGAGCCAAGCAAGAAGGGGTACGATTAAGGGGCCTTGGATGACGGTAATACAGTTTCTCGTCAAGAGGAAGAAGGCAGCTTATGTAAGGTGGAGGAATCAATGGTATAACACAACTTCAGAGGATGTCAGACTTGCAAGAAAGTAGTTCAGAAGTGGACTGAGGAGAGCCAGGAGGGTGCACGAACAAAGCTTGCCGGGAAGGATCAGGGAGAACACAAATGCATTTTAGTCATACGTTAGGAATCAGGTAGAAGGTTGGACTTGTCAAGGATGACGTAGGGAACTTTCTCGTGGAGTCTGTTCAGAGAGGGGAAGCCCTAATGAGTTTTTCACTTTGGTTTTTAATAAGGAAGGGAAATTTGTTGCGAATGAGAATTTGAGGGGTGTGCAACAGGCTTGAACAGATCAAGACTCACAATGTTGATGTGCCGGACATTTTGGCAAACGTTAATATCAGTGACTCCCCCGGGCCAGATCAGATTTATCCCAGGATAATCCGGGAGGCGAGAAATGAGGCTACGAAGCCGCTTGCGAAGATGTTTGTTTCACCACTCTTTACGGGAATTGCACTGCAGAATTGGAGTGAAGGGGGGAACGAGTGTGATTACTCTTTTCAAGAAGTCTAATTGGGAGATCACTGGCAATTACAGACCAGGAAGTCTTGCGTCTGTGGTCAGCAAGATGTTTGAAATAATTCTGTGGGAAAGGAATTATGACTGTTTTGAGTTCTTTTGAGTAGGTGACGAGATATGCCGACGGAAGTCGAGCAATGCATGTGGTGCATATTAACGTCAGCAGGGCATTTAGTAAGGTCCACACGGTACGCTCATTCGAAAAGTCAGGAGCTATGGGACACTGGGAGACTTGACTGTCCGGGTCAGAACTGGTTAGGTGACAGAAGGCAGAGAGTGGTTGTAGATGGAAGTTATTCTGCTTTCAGTGGTGAGTGGTATCCCGTAGGGCTGTACTCCTGGGTCTCTGCTCTTTGTCGTTTTTATAAAGGACTTAAATGAGGAAGTTGAGAGGTGGGTTGGTACGTGTGCCGATGACATAAAGGTTGGTGGTATCTTTGAGAGATTCGAGGACTGTTGCAGGCTGCAGCGTGACATAGACAGGATGCAGAACCCGGCTGAGATGTGGCTGATGGACTTCAACACGGATAAATGCAAAGTTATGCATTTTGTGAATTCAAACTTAAATGCTGATTAAAAACAGGATTCTGGGCAGTGTGGAAAAAGAGCAGGATCTTGGCGTTAAAGTGCATAGATCCATCAAAGTTGCCACTTTGGTAAAGAAAGAGCATGAAAGCATGGGAAGGTTTAAAGCATGACGACCACAGGTGGTCTTTTGGAAGGGGTCTCTGGAATGCTACACTAGCCAAATGGCCGTTATGGCGGGATGAGATAATACAGTCAGAAAGGTTAGCCTCGCCCGCTAAATATCAGCCTGGCAGGTTTGGGACAGATTGTCGCAATAAATGTTTGCGAAATGGAATGAAGTATTTAAGTCATAGTTCGTTGAGTCAGCCTTATTGAGACCCTTGACATTAAGTGTCGAACCAGTATGAGCAGAGTCAGCTGAAGTCAGGAGACCATTGTAATAGATTATCTATCTAAATAAAAGACCTCCTCATTGAATAATTCTCTGCGTCTCATGGTGATTCTCTATGTTTTAACCTTGACAAATTTTGCGTAGTGAGCAGAGTCTTGGAGAGACCTACCAGGAAACAGGACGGCAGGAACACGGCGCATTTTGGTCAAACGGGGGCACTCCCGTGACAGACAGAATGAGGGCACCAAACATAAGAGGTTAGCAGTTTTGCTGTGAATCCGGACTATATTATGTTGGCTTGTGATGGTTCTTGGTGGCTCAGAGGTGCGGGAACCTGCTGGAGGGTCTCTGCATTCCAAGATCCAAAGGCGAAGCGTAAATTGCAGTTGAAAGAGAGGTGGCGAATTGGACAAGAAAACTGGGCAGTGGGGTAAGAAATGAGCAAGAATAGAATGGAGCAATTGCCTGAGTAAAAATTACACGTGGTGTTAATAAAAGTCCACTTAGTCTTCGTAAAAGGTCTACGAGGTGTTAGTAAAAAAATCCATGGATTGTTAATAAAAAATCCACGTGGTGAGTATAAGATCCTTTAGATGCCGCCTCCTCGCCAGAAACAAGGGATTGATCCCATAAATAAATAAGGGGAAATTGTTTTCCTCAAAGTGCTAATAATTAGAAATCCAGCGGATTGGTAGTGGATTATTAAAATAGTAGAGAATTGTCATAATATTTAAGCGTAAATTTGGAAATTAAGCCAGGCTTGGCTCGCAGCAAGGCTCTGTCCGAGAGGCAGAGAGAGAGAGAGAGAGAGACTCTATATTTAAGTCAATGCGTTCTGGTTTGCATGCCTTATTGTTGGTCATTAACAGCTTCATTTTTGTTTCTCTGGAGCTCGAGTTCCAGGGGTAAATTGTTTTTATTTTGTAATGTAAAAATTTAAGATAGTTCTCATGAGAGATTTTTCAAGAAACTGTTAGCGATTAGTGCATCTTGCAGATGCAGTGCTAGAGTGGTTTAGGCTGAACGAATGACCATAGGTTGTTGGTATTAATTGAGGACGTTTGGGAATGGATAGATTGTTAAAGGACAATTGCAAGTTATAAAGTTAGGGATTACTTATACATTTGTCGAAGCCCTACCAGACTTGAATGTCATGAGAAAGTGACTTGTGACAGCAGAGATAATATCTTAACTGGATTGAATGCATAAAGCTCGGCATCCGAGGTACCAAGTAAGACATTTCCAGTGGGAAGAAATGATATTGCAATTCTTTTTTAGGAATGGGAAAAAAGAACTAACGATTTATTGAATAAATAGCCAAACGAAAGTACGTTTGATATACACATGTGCAATAAGATGGAAAGACTAATTATGAACTAAAAGCCGAAAGATAAATTTAATAATAGGAATGAAAAGAGGGTTCAGGAGGTGGAAATACGCAACGTTTTAGGTAAGAGTGTGAGGAAGTGAAGGTAGCTTATCAGGCATGCGCGTTTACTAGGAAAGTTCCAAAGAACAAGCTGAGCAGATACTGGAAACAGAAAAGCAGGAATCAGCACCCCTATATACACAGATGTCCAGGTGTTGAATTGACCTCCTTTCTACTCGAATGAAGAGGCATTTGAAGCACTGTCCAGTAAAAAAAAAGAGAAATAGAGTTATAAGGGGATGCAAGTGCAGAAGACAAAAATGAACTGAGTGAAAAGACAGACAGAGAGAGATAGAGAATGTGCTGGTTAGAGCAATTGCAAGCTCTACAACGAGAGCTAAAAAAAACTGACGAATGAGGTTAGTGTACTGCGTGGGCTAAGGGAAGTAAAAGCAAATGAGGAATACTGGCGACGGGAAAGGGAGTCTGAAGAGTAAAGAAATGCAGGTGACGCAGTGGTTTTGGAAAGTGATGAAGAGAGACAAGGAATGAAAAATATCCCACGACCTCAAGATTGGGAGGAATTAGAAAAAGCTTTGGAGGCAGAGTCCAAGGGGGAATTATTGAGATGTAGCACAGGTAAAGGGAAAATGGGCGAATAAGAAAGGTTGCGAGCGCTGCTTATAAAAGAGGGGAGAAAACTAAAATTCGTTGGGGAACTCAGGATCTGGAAGGGCTGAAAGATGCACTGCCTAGTTTACATAAGGGGAGCGGGAAAGTTCATCAGGATTTTGCAGATGAAACCACAGGGAAATTGCTGGCTATAGGAGACTGGAATGAACTGCTGGTTAATTAGGTAGGGCTCACGAAGTGAAAGGAAATAAAGGTCCGAACCCATGTAAAGAAAATGAGGCCGGCAATCCAATGATTGATAGGTTCGGGTTTGATCGAGTGAGACATAATGTACTCGAAGCCTTAAGAGATTGTTCTCCACCAAAATGGGCCACCAGGCGTTAACAGGTTATCCACGAGAAAGTGAAAACCTGGCTGGCTATTTGGAGAAACAATGTTAATAAAATCGAGGCGGGAAACAGACCAAGACATTGAGACTAACCAGTTGCTGATCACAATATTCTGAAATTCCATCATTGAGTCAATGCCCTTCCATTTCTGCTCAAGATTGGATGTGGTTATGGTCTGACACGAGGTGAGTCACGAGGAATTTAGAGGTCATCTAGTAAATGAAGTTGAAGTCTTTTCAAAGTAAATAGAGACAGTGTCTGAACAACAGGAGGAAAGAAAAAGAGAAGGCTAAGTAGATTTTGCAGTAAGAACCGACACAGTAATCAACACTGGCTGAGCCAAATGCCAGCGCAAGGGTTGGCCTTGGAGTTCCTGAGTCTGCCGAGTTCTGCATGGACAAAGACTTGGCCAAACTCTGGAAGCTTAGTTGTTCCAGTTGCTTGTGACAAATATTAACCACACCAGAAAAATGGCAATCGTCTCAACACAAATTGACTGTGGAAACCCACAGATTTTTGTCCGTTGCTGAGGCCAGATTGGAAACCCACAGAGCCTGTAAGTAGTTCAGAAACTGATATTAACTTTTCGGGTTCCTCTGCCACAAGTGTAAGACTCAAATATTCTACACAGTACATACAAGGATGTGGTCAGTGAAATTTTAAATAAGACATCTTTCGAGCAGAACGTGATCCAAGAGTCACCAATCATGTTAAGTTCCATTCTGCCTTCTCAGGATAGAAATGTTGAAGACCGTGTAATCAAGAATTACCAAATAGATGGAATGTACTGTCATACATGTCAGACAGTATTCATTCCATCGGAAGCATTCAGCTGTCATGTTCAACGCTTGGGATTAAAAATATTTAGACTGGATACTACAATCTTTTTATTCATTCACAGGATGAGCGCATCGCTCATGAACAATATTTATTGTTCATTCCTAACTGCTCATATCGCAGGTAAGAGTCAACCACATTTCGGTCAAATCAGGTAATGATGCCACTTTCTTGAACTAAAGGACGTTCGTGAGCCAAGTGCGTTTTTTCAGCAATTGACGAAAGATTCATGGGTAACATTGGACTCTGACGAAAGATTCATGGGTAACATTGGACTCTTACTTCCAGAGTTTACTGATTTCAAATTCCACCATCTGCCATGGTGAACTTAGAACACTGGTCGAAAGAACATTACTTTGGTTTCAGATATCTTACCTCCAGCCCATGGCCACTCCCAATTATCTGTCCACTCTCTGGTCTCACAGCCTAATTCCTGATGAATGTTTTTTTTTGCCTGAAACGTCGCCTGTCCTGCTGCTCTGATTCTGAATGACCTGCTGTGCTTTTCGAACACTGCACTCTCGACTTTCTGCATTAACAGACTAATGATACCACCACGGGGCCATTTCCTCCCCTAAAGGCAATTTGTTGACTGTCCTGCCACGACATGTCATTATGCCAACGATAGAATAAATTGTAAAGAGATTGAAAATACAAGATTTAAATTTTCCTGTGGTGACTTCAGTTGTAGCACTAAAATGGATTTAGGCCAACAACAGACATTCATAATCAAAAACGTATTGACGTGGCTCAGAAGAAAAAAATGTGGAAGAAACAGGGTCTGCTGTAAGTGAACAGATGTACTTAATAGCTGATTGACACAAAGATACTTGCCTACTTGTATCTTTACTCACACCCTTAAGGAATATAAACAAGAATGAGTAAGGGCGACGTGCAATAATAATGGTTGGAATGAGGATTTGCGAAGGAAGCCCATTTTGGAAGAACATAGTTGTTGTGTAAATCTAAATACTCATAAGTAACCTATATCTTCCACACTATTGACGTCAGGCTCAACAGTCTATAGTTACATGGATTAGCCCACTGCCCTCATTAAGCACGGGGATAACATTAACAATTCTCCAGTCCTGCAAGGCTGTATCCATGTTCAAGGATTATTCACGTTACTTGCGAAGTCCGAAGCTATTTCCCCTCCATCTACCCTCAGTAACCTGGGATAGATCTTATCCTGACCCGGGGACTTGTCCAATTTAATGTTTGCAAGAATATCCAACACTTCCTCTCTCCTTATGCCAACTTGCCCAACAGTAAGCAAGCATAAATCTCTGAACTGAAAATTCTTCATGTCCCTCTCCTCGGTGAATAGCGACGGAGAGTACTCGTTAAGAATCACATCCATTTTCTCTGATTCCACGCAAAACGTTCCTCCGTTACAGTTGAATGGGCCAACCCATTCCGTGGTTACTCTCTTGTCCTTTAATATAGAAATAAAAGGCTTTGGAATATTTTTTTATACGCTGTTTGGTGAACATATCTCATGATCCATTTCAGTACTCTTAATGCCTTATTTGGGAATGTTCCTTCATTCCTGAAATTCTTCTAAACGTTCGTCTGTTTTCAATTGTTTAGAGCTTATGGATGCATCTTTTTTTTCCTTTCAGCTCGTCTCTAAACTTAACCTGTCATCCCTGGTTCCTTAATTTTGCCATTTCAGTCCCACATTTTCACAGGAAAATGTCTCTCCTGCCCTCTAATCAATCATTCTTTAACAGTCTTCCAGGTATAAAATGTGGATTTACCGGAAAACAGCTGCTCCGAATTTACATTCCCGAAATCCTGCTGAAATTTTGTATTCGAAAAATTACGGAAGTGTGTTCACTATTCCCAAATTTATCCGATACTGAAACGTCAACCACCAGGTCGGGCTGATTCCCAACTGCAAGTCTATTATGGCATCTTCCCAAATTGGTCCATTTACATACTGCTTTTGAACACAACCCTGGATGTGCCTTCCACATTTTGCTTCATGTAGACCTCTAACACGAAATGGATCCCGGTTAATGATGGGAAAATTAAAATCTCCTATCTTCACAACCCTGTAGATCCTACATCTTTTCCGAATCTGTTTATATATTTGTACCTCAGTCTGACGGTCTCCATTGCAAGGCCTTCAGTACAGCTCCAAATTTCTTTCTGCACGTTTCCAATTTCTAACCACTGCCCATCTTACCTCACTACTCGAATCTCAACAATGCCCTATTTCAGCACAGCTGTAATATTCTCTTTGATCACTAATGCAACTCTTCCAAACATTTACACACCTCTGATTCCAGCGTGATGCTTCGATAGCATGAGGTATTTAGCTGCTAATCATAACTCTTCCCTCAACCAGGTCCCAGTGATACCAATGAAGTCATACTCCCAGGTATTAAACCACACCTAAGTTCATCTGCCTTAGCTAATACAATTCATGCATCAATGCAAATACACTTCAAACTTCCAAACATTTGCGTTAATTATCTGCTGTCTCCCTACTCTTCCCCTTTGTCACGCTGACTTCATTATCTAATTATTTACGGGTTTTAATTGCTCCCTATTGCTGTCCATTAAACTTCTTATTTAGTTCCCATCTCCCTGCCACATTAGTTTACAACGTTCCCAGCGACGACAGCAAATGTTCCCGCAAAGACATTTGTTTCAGTCTAGTCCACGTGTAGACTATGCAATTTGAAATATTCACATCTTTCCCAGAATCAGACTTAATGGTCCAAAAATCTGAACGCCTTCTTCAAGCCTCGCGTTCATTGTGGCTATTCGTTCATTTCGACTCTGTTTAGCATGTGGAACTGCATGCAGAGATTATGAATTCTGAGCTCTTTCTTTTTTATTTATCTTATAATCACTACATTCTGCTTTTCGGACCTCATCCCTTTTTTTCCCTCCATTATTGGTGCTGATAAGCATCGAAACAACTCGCTGTTCACCTTCTCACCCAGTCCCAAACGCCGATGATATCCCAGTAACAATAGCAATCCAAACAACCCGCACTTCCCTGGACACAATGGGAAATTTAGCTCACTGACCTGTGCTTCCATGGACTTTATGAGGAAACCACAGCAGACGGGGGAAACCCACACAAATGCTGTGAGAATATGCAAACTGAACAAAGACAGTCGCCCAACGGTGGAATCGTGCCCCAGTGTCCGGCGATGTGAGGCATCACTGCTAATGTGAGTGTACGTTTTAGAATGGGCTACCAGCCAGGGGTGCATTCAGACAATGTCTTTTTGATTTGCCCAACTGTTTGCAGTGAAGCCCAGCAGTCTCAAGGAACTTAAAATAAAGCAACCTGTCAGTTCTTTGAATTGACATTGTATCTACATTGACAGGGACCTGTAAAGAAGGTGATCGTTTTGACACAGTTGACGTGGTGCTTTCCATTTAGCAGGCATTGTGGACAATTAACAGTCGTTACGGGGCACTGGGGAAATGTCAGTATTTCTCTGGACGAAAGTGCAGTGCCTGATTATTATCAGACAGTGTCAAGTTGATTATTGATTTTGAAAGTTTGCGATTTCATCGGGCCCTTGTTGGTGTAATTGAAAAGTTTCCTTGCAACATTTTGCATCGGTATACGGAAAGATATCCAGAGTCAAGTCTGTGTGTCAACGTTTACTTCAGTTAACAGCTTTATTGCCATAATTTACAAGAATACTAGCGAAGTTTAGCAATACATAAGCAGGGTTCAGTGCAAGATATCAAAATTTGCAAGGAAACCCAAAGGACGACATCGGTTTGAATATTAATACAATAATAATGGACATAATTAATCAGTAGTTATGCTCGCCTCCCGGAGTCAAACTGCCAGTCGGAGTGCGGAAACACACTGTATCAAGGATGACCTGCTATCCAACATTTCTATCCCGCTCTAAACAAATCTACCACCAATATTAGCCCCACTGCCTTGCATGTTACGCAGCGTTCACCGCTCCTTCAATAACTTTAGTAGAAGCTGTGAGGATTCACGCCTGAGCTGTCCTTATGCTGCGTAGTCGAGACCCCTCCATCCTTTTGGTGCAGAAGACTGAGTCTGAATTCAATCTAAATGTCCTGCCTTTCACGTTATATTGATGCCCATTTTTAATGACAATTCAATTAGGATAAAATCTGCATTCTATTAACCGTACCAGTGCCCCTTCTAACGTTATACATCATTATGAGGTCTCTCATAAAATTTTGTTCTTCGAATTATCTTCCCAAACATATCCAACTTCAATTCATAACTGAAAATTTCCTTCTTCGTCGTGATGAATCTCGGAGGCACTCGCTCAAATGACAGTCAACGACTTTCTGTAATGTGCTAACCACAGCTACAGAGTTTATGTGGACTCTTATCAAGGTTGGTCGTTGCAAACCCACCTCCAACAAAAGATCCCTGTTCTTATAATTTCAGAGGAGAAAGTGAGGACTGCAGATGCTGGAGATCAGAGCTGAAAACGTGTTGCTGGAAAAGCGCAGCAGGTCAGGCAGCATCCAAGGAACAGGAGAATCGACATTGCGGCATAAGCCCTTCCTGAAGAAGGGCTTATTCAGGAAGGGCTTATGCCGAAACGTCGATTCTCCTGTTCCTTGGATGCTGCCTGACCTGCTGCGCTTTTCCAGCAACACATTTTCAGCTTATAATCTCAGCCATGACTGACAAAGAGAAATGTTCTGTGTGTCTTCTTAACAAACCTATTATCTTGTCGTGCTGCCTTGAGGGATGTTCTGCGCTTTCACTGCTTTGTTACCATATAATACTCCCCTGAAAATGTCCTTCTTCAAAAACTACACCACCCCACGTTATTTGCATTACACAGCACATACCGTTTATCTGCTCATTTGATCAATTCAGTTGTCTCCTCATTGTCAAAAACCTGGCCAGTTTTTTTGTGTGGTCTACAAACTTGCTTTGCATCATGTTTCTGCTCATATTATCGAAGAGCTTATAATGTACGTTGGTCAAAATTTCATTATATCATGGCAAACATAATCACAGGAGGTTTGCCCAAAGACGTAACTCTGATTAAAATGCAAGTTTATTCATTCCCCGTGTACGTTGTGGTCCGGACACTGGGGAAATTGCACATAGCTCTGGTCTGAAACTTCAGAAAACGAGTCTTCCAGCTCAGCGAGCAATAATACGTCCTAAACTTCAAGCTGAGCGAAATATCTTCTCAAAACTCAAAAGCTCTGGACTTCATAATACCTTTCAGGAAGAAAGCGTAGGAGAACAACGCATTGATTCGACTTCTAATTCACTCTATGTAATACAATTGGTGTTTGGCGCAAATTCGCTTGTGTGCACGCGAATGTGCACTGATCCTATCACTGTGTACTTCGTTGAAATAACACTTGGATGTCTGTGCCCGTTTCTCACCAAAATGCACCTTGAATTGAGGACAACGTGCATTTATCTGGTTTTAATGTGTGATGAGGCGATGTTTGAACCTTTATGCATATTTCCAAAATGCGCAGACATTGGAAAACTTGTGCTTCCAACAATTTCCATGACTTGACTTCAGTATCGATCGTTTAGGCTATATTTGGTGCAATGAGTTCAGTTACGTTCGACACTTATCATCACTACATCAGGACTGTATATTCACGGTTCCATGCAACTGACGTTATTGCATTTGTCTATTTTTCTTCACACGTTCTTCACTTATTTTTCGTTCAGAGAATTGACCAAACCAGTTGACAAAAATTTTACAGGCTCAAAGCATACATCACAAGCAGCCATTCTCCTTGAAGAGAAAAAAAATAGAATAAATGATAGCGAAATTGGTATAACTGTCACCCCGTCTCACTCTTTGACTGAAGTAACTGTATATTTCTATAATTTCGCCATACTCGATGGCTTAGCCAGATGACCCCAGTTGCACTATTTAATTTAGTAAGGATATGGGTAACAAACAAATACATAATATGGAGTTCTGCGCCAAACGACTTACGGTTCGGTTTGGGAGTGCAATTACTTGCATTCAGTTTTCATTTGTTTTTACTCAATCTGCCATTAACGTCTCGATTTCACACAGTGATTGCATGCTTGGAGCATGGATAATTGCAGTTGCTGTTAGTGTGTAGTTATCTCTTCCTTCGCTTTTCCCACACCCTTTCATCCTCAAAACCCCACCTATTCATCTATTTTCCATTCATCAAATCAACTATGTGCTCTAATGTAAAATGAGTTTAGGTTTGCTCATTTTAGTCGCTGCAATTCTGTGACTGTGCTCAAATCCTCTTTCACTAGAAACGATTCGTCGCATACTGGCGTATTTGAGCTGAGTAAAATGACTCCATGCAATTGTTCAACAGATCCACCAAACGGAGTTGAATCTCAAAACGGACCGAATATATTTCTCTGCACAGATGTTATGTAATTTGATGAGACTGGTTCAGATATTTCTGCCTTTGTTTCTAATTTCCAGGGCTTGCAGTTCTTCTGGATTTTTCTTTATTTGCTATTCCACACGGTTAGCAGGAGAGGTGCGGGAAGACGTCTATTCAGAGCACTCCAGTGTGATGTGAATGAAAGAGACAGCTCGGGGCTGCTTTTGTTTGGCAGATGGAACCTCCAGACAGAGATGAAAGGGGCATTATGCGAATCGTGCGCATTAGTAAGTAATTTCCTGTCGTTATTTCACCTCTGTGAATGGCCTCAAAAATATTACAACTGATTTATGTCGATTTCTTCAGACTTGCAGAGAGAGAGAGAAAGATGATTGGTGGTCATGGGCAGAGGCAGCGGTCATGAAGGCGCATTAGCCATTCTGGTTGACTGACTGGCTGAAATACTGCCAGTTTCATAACCCCAAAAAGATAATGAGCGACCATGGTCCACAGATTATGAGTCAAGATTTCTTGTCGGACCGAAGAATTATGTTTCAGATTTGTGAGCCCAGCTGTGGGGCGTCCAGTGACAACTGACGTGGAGAAGAGCATCGTCCACCTTGTAGCAGGCCTCAATGGTTTCACAAGGTGATTGGGAGCCAGGGTGTCGATTCAACTATATGGTATATTACAGCAATGAATAAGACTGCAATGCAGAAGATATTATCGTTGAACTGCGAATTCAGAGACCGAGAGAATTTCCTGCGGACCCGGTTTCAAAACCTATAATAGCAGACTGTGAAATTGAATTTCAATAAAGAAACTCTGGAAGACAGAGTCAAAGTTCGACCAATTGACCATTGCCAATGGTTAGTAAAATACATCTAGGTACATTTAGGTTCCCCTGTAGGGAAGGAGAGCACCATCCTGATTATGACCAGCGTACATAAGAATCCAGACCGAGAGCAATGTGTTTGACTCTTAGCAGCCCTCTCGCAATCAGGGATGTTGAATAAACTCTGGCCATCCAACAATGTCCACTGACTGTGAATGGATGAGAAATAAATATTCTTTCACAGACGTTCAGCCTGAACTAACTAAATGAACATGAGCATTATATATTAACGCCTACTCTCTGTCCGGCTCCTCCAAGTCCATAATATGAAATTCCAGTTACATGTATTCTCGCTGACTCAAACAACTGTTCCTCCATATAAACAGCACTCATGCTATATTACAGTTAAATCATAACATCAAACGAACTTAGGGTGGACAATAAAAGTTGGCCACATCAACAGAATAAATAAAATCTTGTCTTTCAGGATATGGCACACAGCTGCCTAGTAAGTCCATTGATGTTGATCGAAAGAACAACAATTTGATGAATAGACCGTGGATAATTTAATTTCAGACATAAACGCCAAACACCTTCTGACCCCACGAGACCACTTGCCCACAGACAAATATATAAATTAATGTTTGCTTATGAACATTAAAGTACATAACGTCGGAGCAACTTTCTGTTCTTGAAATCTGAAATTTGCTACATAATTGAATAATATCACAACTGATGTTTTTAAATTACATTCTTGCCAAAATAATCGAATTGCACGTGCTTGTTTGAAGCAATCGGAGATAATATTGAATCATTTCTGAAAACATCGCCTTCGATCGTTTCACCGTTTCTGGTGTTATTGGCCGTATCAAGGTGGCTCAGGACTGATGTGCTCTCTTTGACTCCGTTATTCCTCCTCTTATTCTTGCATTAGGGCTGCAGATGCTGGAGACCAGAGTTGAAAAATGTGGTGCTGGAAAAACACAGCAGGCTAGGCAGCATTCGAGGAGCAGGAGAATCGAAGTTTCGGGCATAATCCCTTCTTCAGGCATGAGGCTGGTGTGATAAGCGGGTGCTGGGAATACGGTAAGTGGAAGGAGGTGAGTGTGATAGGCCAGAGAGCGGATGGGGCGGAGAGGTCGGGAAGAAGATTGCAGATCAAGAGGGCGGTGCTGAACCCGGGTGCTGGGACGGAGATAAGGTGGGGGTAGGTGGGGGTGGGGGAATCTGGAGAAATGTACATTCATCCCATGTAGTTGGAGGTTCCCTAGGCGGAAGATGAGGCGCTCTTCCTCCAGGCGTCGTGTGGCCAGGGTCTGGCGATGGAGGAGGCCAAGGAACTGCATGTCCTTGGCGGAGTGGGAGAGGGATTAAAGTGTTCTGCCACGGGACGGTTGTTTTGTTTGGTGCGAGTTTTACAGAGGTGTTCCCTGAAACGTTCCGCAAGTATGCGGCCTGTGTCCCAATGTCAAGGAGACCACATCTGTTGCAGTGGATACAGTAAATGATGTGTGTGGAGGTGCAGGTGAATAACGGCGTTTCTTGGCGAAAATGAAAGATTTTCACTGTATTTTAATGTTTTCCTATTGTAAAATAAACTTGACAACAAAATGAAATCAAATTTCATGCAAGCATGCAAGGCAAGTTTGCGTGCAATCACCAACTGCTTCTATTTATACCGTCGGCTGGATGGATCACATCCACCTTTGGCTGCCTTATTAGCAACTAAAGCGTCAGTCATGTTATAAACACAGAACGCATCATGTTATTTTACTTTATTCTACCATATAACTGGAACCACGAATATATTCTTTTTGAACTTTTCAAGAATGGGAATATTTGTGAATAAACCAACAAATAAACAAACATATACTTGCTGTACTCTGACTTTAACTTTCAATAAGCCAATTGAAAGATACCTGATGGATTAATCGCTGCCTATCTCTGAAAATGTCCAACCATATCGCATCTTTAGAACGTCATATCGAATTACGATGGCTGTGACATGCTCAACCTGAGAAACGTTACCATTGATCCACGTATACATTGCATGAAATAGTATATACACGAAACACGAAGTTTCAGTTGAATCCAGTTTTGAATTATTTGTCTCTTACTCTCCTCATCACTATGAAAACACATTTCAATTTTGTTTTCGTTCAAGTCTGTTCTTACAACAACAGATGGGCAGCCAGATTCCAAAACCTTTCTCACTTTCAATTCAAACTAACAAAGACGTTATTTCCACAGAACAACTCCAGCCTCCAATTCAGGACAGAAAGTTGAATCTTCAAGATGTTGACATTTTAACTGGAAGGAAGTTTGGATCAAGGGCATGAGCAAACTAGATAGCAGTTAATTCCATCAGAGAAAATAAGCACGCATGTCGGAGGTTTGTATCCACAATGTGAGCATATCATTGATTCAATTTTAAAATAAGGATATTTTGATTTTTAGTTTTAGTTTAATTCAGGTAAGTGCAAACAATGTTTTAATGCAGGATGATATTACTTAAGCTTAAGAGTTATATCAAAATAGTCCCACTACGAAAAGGGGAGAAATTGAAAACTATTTCCAAATAGACTATCAGCGAGTGTGACACATTCTGTGGGATGTATATGAAATCACGGTAAGACTTTTAAAATGGTATCACTGTTCAGTCGTGCTTCTATTGTTGAATTTCCCCAGTACCAACAATATGAGGTTTATTATAGTGCAGAAAATGAACTGGGATCTCCACATTAAAAAGGTGGCTGCAAGGACAGGACTGATGTCTGGAAATCTGCGACGGGCCACTTATATCCTGACTCATCAAAGGGTGTTCACCCTCCACAAGGCACAAGTCAATAGTGCATTGGTGCACTCCTCGACAAATCTGCCTTGACACCATCCAGAAGAAATATATTCAAAAGGATTAGATAATTGGAGAAGAGCCAACGCTGTATCTTTGTTAAACAAATGGAAGTGGGATAATGCGGGGCATTAAGTTCTGGGAACCTACTGCAATTGGTGGGCAAATTATTGCAGCAGAATATTAAGGACAGGGGTTGATCACACTTTGGGAAGAATTGAGTCAGTAACGATAGACGGCATGGCTTTTTGCCGACAAGTTTCAGCCTCACACACTTGATAAAGGTTCTGACGAAGTGACAAAGGATGAATGAATGATTATGCTGTGTGTATGGAATTTCACAAGTCCATTCATAATTTTACTCATGGCAGTCTGAAACGAAATATGAAGTTATATGAGACCTGCATCTTGGTTGTAAGAATGTTGCAGTACTGGCTTCGCCATAGATTGCAACGACTATTGGTACAAACGTGAGAGTCTGACTGAAGACGTGACGGTACAACTGTATGGGGAACCTGGGCAGTGAGAACAATTGCCACAGGATACATACTGTCTGCAACAGACTGCATACTTGTGCGAGAAATTGCAGATGCAGTTTAATCTGCACAATTGTCATACGATGGATTTTGGAAGATCTAATGCAAGAGGAAAGAGCAGAGTTATTGACAAGTTATGACGTACATATGTGGAACTTTATACAAGCCATATTAGGAATATGGTCGGCGTTTCTCTTCGTTATGGAACCAAAATCATATGGAGGATTTGGAAACTGTAAACGAGGATGTAGTCTACTTTGAAAGGCATTACGTAAAGGGAGAGATTAGCCAAACGTGGCTTGTTATCACGTGGAATGTCGAAGCATGATCGGCGTTTGCAAATTTCTGAGCGAGAGGAATTTAATGGATAGTCGTCGTTATTTCTCCCAGGGTAGATGTGTCAATTATAACAGAACATAGGTTTAAGATAAAAGTGGATATGTCGAAAGGGGTGTGAAATAGGCTATCTTATATTTTTTTTCCTTCAAAATACAAGCTGATAAGTGTCCTGAATTTGTTGCGATAGGAAGTGATAGAAGCGTTGACATGACAATGTTTAAGAGATGACTTGACCGATATGTGAAATGGCTGGAAAGAAACGGGTACATGCCACATGGAAGGAAAAGCCCTCCTCTCATTTATCTCTCCACCCTTCAGGAACTCTGCCCGTATTTCTGATGAAGGGCTTTTGCCTGAAACGTCGATTTTACTCCTCCTCGTATGCTGCCTGACCTGCTCTACCTTTCCAGCACCACTAATCCAGAACAACGCTTAAGAGACTACTTGACTGATTCGTGAGATGGCTGGAAAGAGACGGGGAGATACCACAAAGAAAGAAAAGGTTTTCCTTCAGAAAGGCCTCAGGTGCACGTGCAAAACTAGCGCACCGCAGGGTATATTGCTGTGCTGTACTTTTGTTTGCCTTCACTTCATTTCGCCACATTAAGCCACTTGATTGGCATCACATATGAAGGCAGCCACGCCCTCCACTAGCGACATTTTGAAGCAGAATTGTACACTAACGACAAGACAAAATGCCTAACTTTCCCAGCCATCTTTCAACGGCACAATGCAATGTAAGAGCACTTCCATCTCCAAAGACCTGGCATCAGATACAGGGGTTGAACCTGCAGTAGGTGGACTGCAGAATTTCAGAGAGGACGTTCATCATCATTATCGAAAGCATAACTCGAGCTTGCAATAAAAGTTTGTCAATCAGAGACTCCACGTCTCAGGAATGAATACATTACAAGTGTCTAGTAGACAGAGGCAGGGGAGAACTAAATTTAACATGAAATATGAAAACGATGGAATGACGCAGACATAAATCCACTGAAGGAAGAGAAAGAAAGTGTTGGAGATTTGGAACAGGGCTCAATCTGCAACAGAACAAAAACGAAAGAGCATTGAAATGTGTGAATGAAATTTGTAGGCAACACGAACCTGGTGGTGTGGTTGTCAAAGAGAAGGAATGAATGTCTGAACGGAATACCGGGACGAAGAGCAAGGTTTATTAGTAATCTGGAATGAAAAGCGAGAGATATCATTTTACACCGTGACCAGACAGGACATGTAAAACACAGTGACAACTGCAAAGAAAGGTTGGCGACGTCTAGGCGCAGCAATTCACTACAATCAAACTTCACCATGTTACTTTTTTACATGATGACTACTGATCATACCAGAAGAAAACCTTTAATCTGACAATGCCTCAAGATTCTGACGTACTTTTGTCTCTGTCAGAAAATAACTGCTTGATTGAGAAGGTGGAGATGCAAGTAAGTCAATGAGAACTATTTTAAAAGAAACCCAAACTACAGAAAAATATATTTGCAATCGAATGTTGGGTTCAGATAAAATGGAAGATATTGGATACAGAATGATCAGGGGATTTAGGAATGGGCGGCAGGAATAAATCATTGAATGATAAGTTGCTGTCTTCTACATGAAAAAGAAATGTACATTTATTGCGATGCTCTCAAGTAAGACAAAGGCAGATGATGTAATTAAGTTTATAACGAAACAAGAATCTAGAAAGCTTCCTCCTTAAAACTAATTATAATTCAGAACCTGAGGAGTTTCATTCAGCAAAACTGGAAATGGAATTGCACAGTTTATGGTCTTATCTCCAGCCTTTCCTGACTGACCACAACTATCTGATGGATTAGAGAATTTTGCAAGATATACTTGATTCAACAGTGTCAAGTCGAAAGCCATACCAAAAGGCAATTTGATCTGAGTTCTGGATTGACCAGCATTATTAATAGTTCGCCCAATGTGAGTGATTGTATGTGGTTTGTGTTTCGGCATCTTGGGAAGAGTATGAAATAACAGAAAATTAAATGGGCTCAGAATGTAACGTGTTGCCACAATCTTGCCAGGTATATGATCTGCTGTCTTGTTAGAGAGAAGCGATTTTTGGTAATTTAACCTGTGGGCCACTAGACCTCCAAGTAGGGAAGAGGTGAAGAAACACTATCCTCCCTTTTAACCCCAAACTGATGCTGGGCACTGAACCCTTGCTATTGGTATTGTACCACTGTATAATCCAAAATCCATCCAGCTCAGCTGGATACGTGGCCTTCTTTTCGGGGATGAAAGACTTGAATTATAAACAGTGGAAGACCTTCCATTCGTTCACCGTTCGAGAGTCCTGGGACAAATATTTGACCACATGAGAAAACAAGAATGGTTACATCATGACAAATTACTTATATGAGAAGGGAATGTCTAAAACGACTTGTGCGTTGCTGGAGAACATTATCATTGTATGTTGAATCATGACATAGAAGCCAAATTTAATCAATAGCTTAAATGTACAGATATACAGAGCAAAATTGGGGAAGAACAATCGATGGATTGCCTGCTCCATTCCATCTTTCAGTCAACATTCGCAGTTGTTCTGTTTGAAAGCAGACTAGTAGAATGCATGGCCACAGCTGATGTTAACCCATTGGGCTCATTCTAAATGTATTGGCCCATCGTGTTTTGGGAATGGTCACAGAGAGATAACGGCACACCTCGTCACTCACTGTGCTATCAGTAATCAAGAACATTACAGTGGACGAAGCTCAGACAGAATTATCATCACCATGGAAACAGGCATCAAAATATTATGTGGTTGCCATCGCAATGACTCCCCAAAATGACGCCAACTTCCGATGAAGAAGGTCCTCACAAGTACGCTTTACCATGTGGAGAACACAACCTCTTCCGATTCAATGTGACCGACGATGAAATGCACTGAAATGAAGAGACCTTCTTTCTACTCAGTGCTTCATTAATTTGCATCGGTGAGTGAATTGTAAAATTGAAGTGAAGGGATATTTCAGGATTTTCTTCAACTCTTCTCTGAACTTTGATTGTACAACAGCATACGTGCAAGTGTTTGTACAGCAGCCTGATATTTGCAACATGAAGCTCATTTCAAGTACAAAGTAAGGAATTTCTACAGCCTTATAACCCAAGTTATAAATTCGCCTCCACAAACAAAATATCATGAATAATGCACGTAAGAGGACAAAATTTCCTGAAATTAAATATAGGAAAATAACGGATTGTCTTCGGCTCTCTGTCTCTGAATCCCTGTGAGACTTACAAGCTCGATGAGCCTGGAGCCTATTGCGGGCGCGGCTGCTGATTAAAACCTGTTTGACGGTGAAAATATTGAGCAGCAGAATTAGCACAAATGGAAGGACCAATGAGAAAATATGTTGCAAAAACCCGATTGCTGTCCAGACCAGAGACAATTGAACTTCCTGCGCCATAAAACAAAACCAGGGGTTGTTTCACCTTTTGTAGAATCCTGTTAACATGAAATACCAACTGACGTTTTTTAAACAACATAGGACTGCAGTTGATCCAAGAACCACATTTGCTGTCTCCACGACACAATATTTTCTTTTCCACGTCCGAGAGCAGATGGTGACAAATCGGTCAAATGTGAAAGTGACAGTAAACCAGACAGATGCATCAGTGGCTGCATGAAGAAGTACAGCATGTATATTGCACATGGGAATATTCAATATGAAACGAAAGTGCTCTCTAAAGATGAACAGAATGTGTCTTAGTAACAAGTCAAAGAGAATGACAAGAAGATCCGTCATTGCCATGGCAGCCATGTATCGTGTGATGCATTTGGACAGACCACACTTGTTCTGACTCAGTATCACTATCGTCAGTATGTTAGCTGTGATGGAGGAATGAATAGAGAAATTGTCAGCGCGAATTGCATTAACAATGGCTGAGCATCCTGAAATGTTGAAACATGTCACGGTGTGAAGCATTGAAAAAAATTGAATATGAGAAGGTTTTTTTTGGAATTACGTACTCTGATGGAAAACAGCATGACTTCATTTTTAAAAAAAATCAGACTGAATACTGATATTGTTGAAGCATAATTTCGAGATATTTAAAAACTTCGTTTCATTACATTTCGTGGTCCATAAATGTTTCACTGCTAAAGAACAAAATGCCTGGTTACTGGTCAGTGCAGAGACAGAAACAATATTTCACATGGGCTGATCAGCAGCAAGTGGAATTTACTCTCATATGTATTCTGTGGCTACGCTGTGGCTTTAAATAGGTTAATTTGCCTTTCTTTTATTTGAACATAGGTCATAAAGTCAGAAGCATAGAATTTTTAAATACCAATGGAAGGGGAGTGACCAATTGTCCCAGTTTAAATTTTATCCAGTCTGTTATAACAATAGCAGACACAGAATGTGTCAGTCCAAAGGGGTTGCAAGCTTCATTAAAGATTTCATCTGACTTTCTTCAAAGATCTCTTTCTATATGCTGCTCCCCCCTACTTGTAAGAATCTGTGTCGAAATTTACCGTTTAGCTAAGGGTGTCCTTATTGGATTTTACTGTATTGGAAGAGCTACTTCGTATTATTTACCGCAGAGGGTCGTTGAAGTTTTCCAGTCGTTAAGTTTCTCTAATTTCAGCTTTGTTTTGCCCGAAGTTTAACTGTGTTGTTTGAATAGATGTGGTGTAAATTGATTTTAGCAAGACGTTTGATAAGGTGATATAGATAAGCTGCAGAGCTGGGAAGAAAGGTGGCAAATGGAGTTCAATGTAGCTAAATGTGAGGTGATTCACTTTGGTAAGAGTAACAAAAAGATGGGGTACTTGGCTAACGGTCGGATACTTGGTAGTGTGGATGAGCAGAGGGATCTTGGTGTCCATGTACACAGATCTTTGAAATTTGCCACCCAGGTAAATAGTGCAGTGAAGAAGTCATATGGCATACTGGCTTTTATTGGTAGGGGAATTGAATTCCGGAGTCCTGAGGTCATGTTGCAGTTGTATAGACTCTGGTGCGGCCGCATCTGGAGTATTGTGTGTAGTTTTGGTCGCCATACTATCGGAAGGATGTGGAGGCACTGGAACGGGTGCAGAGGAGGTTTATCAGGATGTTGCCTGGTATGGTAGGAAGATCGTATGAGGAAAGGCTGAGGCACTTGGGGCTGTTTTCATTGGAGAAAAGAATGTTTCGGGGTGACTTAATAGAGGTGTACAAGATGATTTGGGGTTTAGATAGGGTTGAGCATGAGAACCTTTTTCCACGTATGGAATCAGCTATTCCGAGGGGGCATAGCTTTAAATTAAGTGGTGGTAGGTATAGGACAGATGTTAGGGGTAGATTCTTTACTCACCGAGTCGTGAGTTCATGGAATGCTCTGCCAGTAGCAGTGGTGGGCTCTCCCTCTTTATGGGCATTTAAACGGGCATTGGATAGGCATATGGAGGATAGTGGGCTAGTGTAGGTTAGGTGGGCTAGGATCGGCGCAACATCGAGGGCCAAAGGGCCTGTACTGCGCTGTATTCTTCTATGAAGCCATACCTGGTTTTGAATAGAATGACATGATGAAGTCGAAGCTATTCTCATTGATCGACTTTCCAATAACATGTGGGCTTCATTATAAAATGAATGCCGGGTTTTTTGTCCACGAGCAGCATTTTCATTTAAAATGAACCAAAGAAGGCACGGACACATATCGGTGTGAGGAATCTGTATGATTATGTCGGATATTACGGGGAAGCAAAACGTTTTGCTCACATTTACTGTGTGGCAGATGAAAGAGCTGGAACAAAAACGGACACCGAAGAAGAAACTCATGAGGTGTCGACGTGTTTGGGGAATGAATGCAGAATTATCGTTTCGATGCTGTAGACTTAACTTCAGAATATATGAGACAGAATCAAGAGCATCAGTCTCGTCCCACACCGAATGAGTGATCCGTGAACTATGCTGAGAGATTCTCCGACTTGCATGTACCCAGATCAACACGAATAGTAGATAGAAATCCGCTTTGGATAGGCATGCATTGGAATGGAAACTGAGTGGGCAAAGCAACTTGTAATAACACAGTATCTTCCCAAATGGGAATGGTGTATTCCTCGTATTCCGCCAGCTCAGGCAGGACAACTGCGTCCATGTCCCAGTTCCTGCAGAGGAAAGTTATTACACCTCTGAGCGGTTTTAATAGGAATGTCCGGATATGTTCAGAAAACATCCCGTGGTTTGAGGGTTTACCCTTGGACAGAGACTCATGAGCAACGTTGAATCTGCAAATAACAAAGAACATTTATAACCAGGACTGGAAACACTGGATTGTGACTGGGCATGTGTTTTTTTTTCCTTTTGTGGACCAACACGAGGAGAAAGTGAAGACTGCAGATACTGGAGATCAGAGCTGACAAATGTTTTGCTTGGAAAGTGCAGTTGGTCAGGAAGCATCAAAGGAGCAGGAGAATCGACGTTTCGGGTGTAAGCCCAAGTGTTTATGCCCAATACGTCGATTCTCCTGCTCCTTTGATGCTGCCTGACCTGCTGAGATTTTCCAACAACACATTTTCAGCTCACACACATATCACCTGTTAATTTAAGGAAGTAGTTCGATAGAGCTACTCACCAGGGACACCAATAGCAGCTAGCAGTGGATAATAGCCTGCTTGGATAATTCGAAGTCTGTAATAGATCTGCCAACTAATCGACAGATCATCACAACATTTGGAAAGACTGTAAAGCGCATGCTGCAAGCTCCTATTGATTGCTATCGTGCTCTGACTTCTTGTTATCGCAGTCATATCCATCCTTATCAGATTTCAGTTGACTGTTGTTGATATATCCTCCACTGTTTTCGTATTCCAAGGTAGATTCTGATCGTTTGATTGACAGTTCAGTCTTGAGCATTTGGATTTATTGAATTAGGTAACCTTGCAACTTATTGCACTCAGATTTCGAAGTGTGCCTCTCTGCACACTCAAATTTCACGGTTTGCTCCATAAAACCAAACAGTAAAATGGATACTTTATTAATATGAGTTGTAAAGGCTCCAGAATGGCAATTAAGGTTTTTCGAGCATGACGCTCAAGCCTCCAGTGAGACAATTAGCATCCTTGGAGGCTAACAAATTATTACTGGCACCTAACAAACTGATTCAGTTAACCACTTACACACCAATACTCATCACACCACGATAACATTGCAAATAGTATAAGCATACAACCTGTTTGGATGAAAAACGTGACGTTTTTTGTGATAAAAAGATTTCTTCACAGTTTGGCACAGTGGCTCAGTATGGAGAATTGCTAGCTGATAGCGCCATGAAACTGGGTTAGATACGAGCCATAAATGAATGTCTAGTTTGCACATTCTCCCTGCGTCCGTGTGGGTTTCTGCCAGTTGCTCTGCTTTCCTGCTGCATTCCAAATATCTGCAGCTTCGGTGTGTTAGCCACGGTATATTTGGAGTCAGATCGGTAGGTTCTTGGACTGGGTGTGGATGGATTGTCTTTGGAGGGTCAGGTTTATCGCGATACTCCAAATGGCCTCTCTTCTGTCAGCACATGATGAAGTTGAAAATATGGCCACTTAGGGAGTTTTAAGGAACGCAAATGCCCAAAAGCGTTTGATGCTTATGTGAAAGGGAAGCTAGCAACTAGTAATGGAGTCTACATATTCCTGTAATGGATAAGATCAGACTCTCCGTCGGAAGAAATTTTGAGAGAATTTACAAAGATTTCTGTTCGTAGCTAGTTCCAGAGAAGCAAGTATTATAATTCCGGGCACTTATGTAAGGACAAGTCTAGCCACAGTCTGAAATTTGCTATTTCGTAAAACGTTGGAAACTTCTGATCCTAAACAGGCAAAGTGAAAATTTGTGAGAAAAGGTTATCTGCCTTCCTTGTGCAAATATTGATAGGCCATGTTAAAGTGCAATGTTGTAAACATAACTGGATTGAGTTTTTTTGTTGAAGAAGTAAGAAAGTGGATGAATGAGGGCAGAGCAGTGGATGTGATCTACATGGACTTCAGTAAGGCCTTTCAGTAAGGTTTCCCATGGTAAACTGATTACCGAGATCAGATCATATGGAATGAAGAGGGAACATGGAATTTGCAAAAAGAACTAGCTAGAAGGTAGAAAACAGAGGATTGTGGTCAAAGGTTGCTTTTCACAATGAAAGCTTGTTACCAGTGGTGTGCCACAAGGATCGGTGCTGACTTCAATGTTTTTCGTCATTTGAATAAACGGGTTGGATATGAACATTGCAATTGACACCAAAGTAGGAGGTACACTGGACAATGAAGCTACTAAGGTTAGAGTACATCAGCATCTTGATCTAATAGGTCAGTTTGGTGAAGGAGTGTGAGGTAGAGCTTAGTTTTGGTAAATGTGAAGTGCTGCATTTTGCAAAATCAATTCAAGGCATGACTAACACACTTAATGCTGAGGCTTTTTGTGTGTTCCTGAACAGTGACTTTGGAATGCAGGTTAAAAGTGAAGTCTAAGGGAAATAGGATAGTGAAGGAGGGGTTTAGTATGCTGTCCTTTTTTGTACAGAGCATTGAATATAGATGTTGCGAGGTCATGTTGCATCTTTACGGGACATTGTGTACGCCACTTGTATAGATTTCTGGTCTCCCTACAATAGGAAATGTGTTATGAAACTTGCAAGTCTTAAGAAAACATTTGCAAAAATGTTACTTTCTCAGATATGCATAATTTTGTTTTCCCAACCCTCAAACTCTCGAATACGATTCTGTTTTCACTACAGTATGTTGTGGTCATTCCCTCCAAGTAGATTTGAAATGACTGGATCATTAATCAAACTTGTCTCAATACGTATTATCAAATCTGAAAGCGACAGGTCTCTGGTTGGCTTCATGACATGTTGATTTAAGAAATGATACACCTTCCACTCATTCAACATTTCTTCGAGGCTGCCCTTACGGAGAGAAATACTCTAATGAATACATATGTTTAAATCATGCATTAATGCCTTTGCGCCTTTCTCACTAGCTTTCCTATTTCTCCTGGTTTATGATATGACCTACTTCGGAAGTACTGCTCGGTGTCCTGTCAATTACTTCTTGAATGCGGCTTCTTCTCTTGGTTTTCACTTCCACTCAGACAGATAAAAAATTTTGACCCTCGTGCAAATATCAATTCTCAACATAGACTTCATGACATTCTTAACTGGTAAAATAATTCAAGCTCCTGCTCCTTCTTGTCTATTATTTCAGAATGTTGCATTCAATTGGATATTGAACTTGCACCAGGTCTTCCTGACACCACCTTTCAGGAATCCTCACCAGGTCACCCCTGTCTGTCTCCAGTTGTCTCGTCAGTTCAAATGTCTCCATTGCTGCATTAAAAAAAAGTCTGAGTTATTCCCGCTTTGCGTACTGTGATCAGAACTGGTCAGCATACTTTGTGAAGGATACAACGTATTTTTAGGGAGTATGGTACACACATATTTGTAGATCGGAACGTGCCATCCAACTTTTCAAATCCCTTATTCCCGTCAGTGGCCCAAATCCTTGGTATTGTAAGCACACATCTGAGGACTTCCTCAATGATACCACACTTAAAGGCGTTGGAATATTACAGCATAGATTGACGACAATGTCTCCTGAACTTCATGGATCAGGTCTTTCACAAAACAGATCGGAATTGTGCTGAGCTTTTCTACGAATTTATAAAGATATTTTGTGTTCAGTTGTAATGTAAATCTTGAAGATATTATCACGAAAAGGCAAGGTTTTTAAAGTGAACATGTCCACATGTTGGTGATTTAAGAAATTGGAGGCGGGGTCTGAGTGTTCGGACGAGACCGTTCTGAGGAGATCTTGGGAAGGACTATTACACACAAAAGCTGATAAATGTTCGGAATTTCATTCCACAAGTAGCAGTGGATGTTGTATGTTGCCAACGATCCATTAATCTCAAATTTGTTTAATGTACTAATCAGCATGTCATGTGACACTCCATCAAAAGTCTTCTGAAAGCCCAAGTATTCAGCATTCACAGCACTACCCTATCCATTGCCTCCATTACTTCGTCGTGGACTCAAATATCTTTGTCAGGCACGACTTGCTCTTCACAAAGCCATGTCTACTGTCTCGTATTAACATACCATTTTCCAATATTTAACTTACCCGCATGAATTTCTCTGTCAGTTTTCCGACTATTGATGTCAAGCATTTACGACTGCAATGTAAATAGTTATTCGTCTCTTTATGAAATAAAGTTGCCACATTTGCAATCCTCGCATTTTCTGGGGTTACCCCTGTGGTCTGAGACTTCTGAAACATTTCCGCTATAATTTTTATCATTTGCTCCTTGACTTCTCTCTGTAATTTTACTGCACTTCACCTGGGAGTGACGAATTCCTGACCATGTGCTGCCGTTCGTATAAGCACTATTTTTGTTTTATTTGTCAACATACATCTCTGTTACTCAACATCCACATTTTCAATGAGACCATTGTCACCAGGTTTTATGTACATCAAGCCAAACACAACGCGTTCACTTTGTACCTCCACCATAACCTTTGGTGCAGTGAGCAGCTTATCCAACTTGTTCCTGATGTCTTTAATATGATTAACATATTTGAAGAACATTTTGCCACTTCTATATGTGCAGCTCGCCTTCCTTTCCTTATGCAACACCTTAACCTTCCAACTTCGAGCATTCGCCCCTCTTCTCCACTTGAAATGCTCTTCCTCATTCTTATAACTATAAAAATCATGATATTCAGTATATTTCACTTACTCATGCCCTGATGTTCGCAGCAGTATCCTTGGCGATGCAGATAACTGCAGTTTTGGATGCCTTGAGTTTATTTCTGCAGGGAGTGTAGCAAGTAGTCACCCTCTTCACATATATTTCAAAATTCTCTCATTTTCCATCCACTGCTTTATCCACCAAGTGCGTTTAAAATCAACGTGCTCCAATTAAGATTTTACGTTCATAAAATGATTGACGTTCCGGTTGGGATCTTAATCAGTGAGTGATTTTTATGCATTTCAAACTGAATACCGAAAATTATTAGGTTGTGATCGCTATTTCCCAAAAGATTTTCCTTCCTGATGCTCTGCACTTGTCCTGCCTCAATTTGTAGGACCAGATACCGCACAGTTCCTTCCTTCTAGGGCTCGAAATGCAGTGTTCTCAGACGTTATGCCGTGCACTTTACAGAATTTCACACGTCTCCCCGAACATAATTGAAAACTCTAAGCACAACAATCATACCAATCACCACAGAGAAGAGTACCGGTCCTGCAGTTATGCATTATCTAATGAAAAACATTGTCTCTTCTCCGTGGTCCGTATTATTTGGAGATTTATACTAATTAGCCAATAGGATGACGTTCTGGTCCTGTCTCCCACTTCCAACTGGACAGAGTCGAATGATAAGCAATGGCACTATGTTTTTAGCAAGTGTGCCATATACCACTTCCATTGTTATCCATATTGATTCTACTGGAAGACTTATGACAGGCCATTTTCTATCTAGTGCCGTTTTGGAACCAACGACTTTTCGTTCTGTGCAACTATGTCACTTCCCCCGGTGTAATTTCTGTTTGTATTTCACCAATTCTCTTCTCGATGCTCTATATACATGTCTACATTTTAATTCCAATTTTCTTTTAACGTTTTTGCCCATTGTAAAGCAACCATTTGGTTGTGGTGTATCAACTTACGTTGTTGAAATTAGTAGGGAGGATGCGTTGGGCAGCACGGTGGCACAGTGGTTAGTACTGCTGCCTCACAGCGCCGGAGACCCGGGTTCAATTCCCACCTCAGGCGACTGACTGTGTGGAGTTTGCAAGTTCTCCCCGTGTCTGCGTGGGTTGACTCCGGGTGCTCCGGTTTCCTCCCACAGTCCAAAGATGTGCAGGTCAGGTGAATTGGCCATGCTAAATTGCCCGTAGTGTTAGGTAAGGGGTCGATGTCGATGTAGATGTAGGGGTATGGGTGGGTACGCTTCGGCGGGGCGGTGTGGACTTGTTGGGCCGAGGGGCCTGTTTCCATACTGTAAGTAATCTAATGAGGCTGAAGGATATTAAGGTGGACAAATCTTCAGGGCAGAATGGGATTTATCCCGGGGTGCGAGAGAGGAAAGAGCTAGGTCCTGACAGATACCTTTGTGGCATTTTTAGACACAGATGAGGTGCCAGAGGACTGGAAGGTTTCTCAAGTTGTCCTCCTATACAAGAAGGCTAGTGGGGATATTTCTGGTAACTACAGGCAAGTGAGCCTGATGTCAGTTTGCGGGATGTTTCTGGAGAAGGCACTGAAGGATCGAAACTTATTATATTTAGAAAATAATGGGCTGATTAGTGATAGGCAACATTGTTTTGTGCGGGGAATACCGTGCATTACCAAATTAATAGAGTTCTTTGAGGAAGTGACAAAGCTGATAGATGAAGGAAGGGTTGTAGACGTCATATTAATGTACTTTAGTAAGGCGTTTGATCAGGTCCACGTACAGATAATTTATAGTCCATGTTGTGCAGGTTGGTCTGGCTAGGTGGATAAAGAACTGGTTGAGGAACAGGAGACAGAGAGGTGTATTCGAAGGGAGTTTCTCGAAATGGAGAAAGGTGACCAGTCATGTTCCACAGGGATCAGTGTTGGAGCCACAGTTGTTTGTGATATCCGTAAATGATCTGGAAAAGGGCACTGTTGGTATGATCAGCAAGTTTGCAGATGAAATGAAGATTGGTGGAATAGCATAAATCATAAGGGATTGCCAAAGAATGCAGGAGAATACAGATCGACTGGAAAGTCGCTTGGAAAAGTGGCAGATGGAGTTCAATCCAGACAAATGTGAGGTGATACATTTAGGTAAGTCTAATTCGAGAGCAATTTATATCATGAACGGAAGAGCCTTTGGAAAAGTTGATGAACAGAGAGATCTGGGAGGGCAAGTCCGTTGTACCCTGAAATTTGCTGCACAGGCGGATAAGAAGGCATATGGTATTTTTGCCTTGTATGGAAAGCGTAT